>NC_079316.1:80370964-80678017 GCF_029931775.1 Euleptes europaea
GGGGGGAGGGGGGGCTAAAATGACGATAATATTTACCACAATGGGAAGGAGTTAAGATAAGATGAAGCTTCGTTTTGTAAAAACGATTCACTTGCCACTAATTAAAAACGAGAACCTCTCTGTTGCCACTGAACAGCTGTGTTTTTCTCTCTGCACAAAGCAGATAATATAAATCCCAGGACAGATACAGACTACGTCATTACATCAGTAAGGGTGGGGCAATACAGAAGCGAGAGTCAGCTTACATGAGCATCCTCATACAAGCCTTGGTTATGCACTGGCTGGGTGCAAACTGGGATGTGAATTTATAAGCAACGGTGGAAACCCAGAGTAACTGCAAAAAAGAGCAAGATGGGCAAGAGCAAGTTCACAGCACACAACCTTTCTGCTCCTCTAGAAATGCCAGGTTCAATTCAGATGGTTTTCCAAACTATAGTCTTGGAGGTCAGGAAGGAGCTGCAAATTCACACGGTCCCTCTGCCTCCCGTTACGTGCTGAACACATGAAGCTGCCTTATCCTGAATCAGACCCTTGATCCATCAAAATCAGCACTGTCTACTCAGACCGGCAGCAGCTCTGAAGGGTCTCAGGCAGAGGTCTTTCACATCACCTACTTGCTTAGTCCCTTTAAATGGAGATGCCGGGGATTGAACCTGGGACCTTCTCCATGCCAAGCAGATGCTCTACCCACTGAGCCACGGCCCCTCCCTTCCCTAGCTTTCCATGATACCCAAATCAGAAGTACAGTTAGTCCTCCAAGCAATCATATCTAATTCCTAGCGTGGCTCCACTGTGCAATTCTTTTAAAAAGCACACTGATATCACCTAGGGCTAGGTTACATATTTATGAAGAATTGGGGAACCTTCAGGTTGGTAAAATAAATTACAGGGAGGGAGAATAAAGCAAAGAAATTTCAAAAGTGCTAAGATCTCACAAGACTATCTCGAGAAGTTGTCTACACAACCTAAAACAGCTACTGATATCTCAGTTGTTTCATTTTGACTCTCAAGGAAGTGTGTGAAGTGGAATAGCTTCATTTTGAAACTTAAGGCGGTATGCGTTGTGGGGGGGGGGAAGGATCGAGCAGGAAGATGGGGACGGAAGGAAGCAGAGCTGGACTGAAGGGACGGGGAAATGTAGCAAAAGGGGAAGGAAATTCCACTCCTCCGCAAGTCCCCCCACTTGCAATTCAAACCAAGATTAGACAAGACAAGAGCTAACTACAGTGTGCCAATTAAAACGTCAAGGCAAAGTACGGATAACATTAAAGAAAAAAAGAAGCACTGTACTGGTGGGGTGGGGGCGCAGCAAAGCAGGCAATACTTTCCTTGGCATGGAGAAGGTCCCAGGTTCAATACTTCCTAGGAAAGTATTGCCTGCTTTGCTGCGCCCCCACCCCACCAGTGGGGGTGCAGCAAGGAGAAAGTATCACAGGCGCAGCAAAGCAGGCAATACTTTCCTAGGAAAGTTACTAGACTTCTTCTGGGGTCCCAGGCAACCCGAAGGTAAGGATTCCCATGGCTGAAGACTCAACACAGTCCAGGTGATTGGCCGGGCTAAACCAAAAGCACAACACTAATGAATCCCTGGGAAGCGAAAACAGGCCAAAGCCCTGAAGGAGAGGAGAAAACAAGAGTGTGTGCAGACCTGTGGTTCACCTCTAGCCAGGAGCTGGAAGTTCTTCTGAGCTAAGGCCAAGGGTAAAGTACACAAAAGGAACAGCAATGAGGAGGTGAACCATTCAAAATCACACTAAGCAACTTAAGCTGTTCCTTGTTGGCACTGATTGGCACTTGAATAAAACGTCTGTTGTCTCAAATGTTTTAACGCCTTCTAATATGAACTCCTATGAGATTACTAGCCAGTGAAGTTAAATCTAAAACCTGTTCTGTTCTTCATCCCTCCTTTCCCCAAAGCCATGTTCTGCTAAGTATTTTTCTCCTGATAAATTAAGAGGCAAAATTAAATGCCTTTGGCAAACGTGTGCAGTTCTGTGTTATTTTTTAAAGCATTTAATACAGTATTGGGATTAGATCCCACAGAAGATTTCTGTGGATAAAGGAGGGGGCAGTTTTCATTCACGCTTTTTTTTTGGGAGGGGCCCCTGTTGTCAGAAGCAGCATTTCAACATGTAATCTGAGCCACAGTAGAAGGGGGAGGAGAGAAAATCATGCTCGAGATATTTTCAGCAGGATCCAAGCCCTTATCCAGCGTGGTGTAGTGGCTAAGAGCAGTGGTTTAGAGCAGTGGAGTCTGATCTAGAGAACCGGATTTGATTCCTCACTCCTCCACATGAGTGGCGGAGGCTAATCTGGTGAACTGGATTTGTTTCCCCGCTCCTACACACGAAGCCAGCTGGGCGACCTTGGGCTAGTCACAGCTCTCTCAGCCCCACCTACCTCACAGGGTGTCTGTTGTGGGGAGGGGAAGGGAAGGTGATTGTAAGCCTGTTTGAGTCTCCCTTAAGTGGTAGAGAAAGTCAGCATATAAAAACCAACTCTTCTTCTTATCTACTAACATTATTAAGCATTAATTAGTACAGAATATCAGGATCTGGCAATATAACTTACCGGACATTTTCAGGTCTCAGTTTATCCAGCACCATTTCAATTAAATCAGGCCTAAAATCTTCTAGTAAATATTCAGCAGCAAGAACTTCTTCTATAGGATAGTACTAAAAGAAAAAAAATTGAGGTGGGAAAAAGGAAAGTGATACTGAATAATATTAAGGAAACAAATTGCAGTCACTAAAATTGTACAAAAGAAATCCCAGACATTTGGTCCTATAGCAGTATACTAGATTTCAGAACAAAAGGCCATCCACTCCAAAAATACTTGACATTAATCAAAAGAAAAAATAGTAAATGCTGACCCCTGGAGGATATTTCTGCAGTATATAAAGTAAGCACTTAGTAAATGTGCTCATATAATATCTTCTTAAAAAAACAAATACAGCTACAGGGATTCACAAGAATTTAGACTAGCCATAGTTATGAAGGAAGGTGGGAGCAGGATGGGTTTCTTAGAGGTTCCCTAACTTGCAAACCACGGTTTGCAGCAATCCTTGCCTGTACAGGATCTTACCAGCCAAGGCTGCTATAAAATAGTGACACTTCAGAAGCAAGTTCTGAACTCCCAGTACTGAATCACTGATAGATAACGTTCAGTTTAGTAACACTATAGCAGGATAATAGCAACCCCTTCATTGGATCAAGTCCCAAGTAAGCACCGTAAAGGAAAACTCATTAAGAGATAAGCATAAACTATATATATATTAAGTTATATTTATATTGTAATCTATTATTGTTGGAAGCTGCCCTGAGCCCAGCCTGGCCAGGAAAGGGTGGGATATAAATAAAATAAATAAATCTCAACACACAGATAAAATTATACTGATTGCATGTTTATCTGAATACATTGACCAACAATGCTAGGGGAAATGAAACCACATAAATTCTTCAGGCACATCCAGCATAAGTCAGGGTTCCAACCTTGACTTCACAACTACCCACCTTGTTTCACTGTCTATACATGGAATCATTATTTTGGAAACAACAAACATGGATACTGTGACTTTTTACAGCAGCAACTATATGGTATATCGGTACACTACTAGTCCTTTTCTAGATCGCTCTGCCTGTCCAATGCAAGATGCTGAGTGAAGGCAAAGAAATATGCTTTCCCCCTCCCCCCAAACACCTCATTAATGCCTACTATTCTGCTAAATTTTGGAAGCATACGTAGTCCAACATCATACTCAGTCTTGCATCCTATATATCGCAACATTATCACTCACGTGCAGCATCCCTGCAAGTTTTGATGTGTAACCTCGGGGTCTTTCCTTATCTTTAAATCGGAAGGCTACAGCATTTAGATCCTAAAAAGAGAGGGGGAAAGAACAGACAACACAGCAATGCAATGCAGGTTTCGGTGCTATAAATAATTGTCAGTCTATTATTTTTATCTAATAAGGGAAAATGGAGCTTGGACATTTACTTCATTTAGTTTCTGAAAATGGCAATCAATTGAATATACTGGCAGTGTAATGAATACTGCCAAACACAAGGAAATAGGGCGGGGTGACTCCAACTCGCCTCCCCCTTCCTCCCTGCAGTCCTTTCTACAACATCCTATGTGGTTTTTGGGGCGGGGGGGGGGCTCTGATGCCCAGTAGCTGTTTTTACAGAGGGGGCAGGAGGTTGCAACAGCCAGGGGGAGGCAGCGTAGATGCTGCAACTTTCCAGCTGCAACTTTGAGTTCCTGAAGTTGTATGGATCCAATCATACAGATATAATAAAATAGCTGGAAGATACTATTGTCTATGGGAACAAGTAAGAAAAGTGTGCAATTAACAGACTAGCAGCCCATTCCTGAGGGGGGCTGAAAGTGGAGTGGAGGCAGCATGACCCCATTGCTAGCTTAAGTGAATTCTTATCATGGAATAAGAGGCACTTACACTGGTGGCGGGGGGCAGTTCCATCAGTGCCTGGGTGTTGCGGAGCTGCACGGTGCTCCTCCAGTGCCACAACCACTCTGGGACTTAAATCCCAGAAGAGAAATGTGGTGCTGGCCTCTGGGGGGGGGAGCTTTCCCAAGGGCGGAGCTGACTGTAGTCAGCTTCCTATGCCCCGCCAGCCCAGGAAGCCTCCTCCAGCAACAGTGTTGCTGCGCCAGGTTTTTCTTGGTGCAGCATCGCTGTTTTCAATGGGGCTTTCCCTTCATTTTTAATTTTTCTTTTTTTTAAAGGTTTTTTTAAGGCTTGGAGCAGCCGGGAAACCTCTTTGGAGGCGCTGTGGCAGTGCCTTGGCCATGCCATCCCCGGCTGCTGCAAGGCTCAGGAATGAGCTGTTAATTATGACAACAGTAAAAAATGGGCAACTGCAAGCTACAAGCTTCAGATCTCGCAAAACACAATCCCCCAACCGAACCTTGAGAAGCTATTGATTGAGGAAATCGGACAAAGTTAGACCTTCAGCTAGTGTATTTTTTAAAAGAGAAATTAAAAAATTAAATCCAGATGTAGGAGGTATTTACAAGTGTGCTGAAAGCAAAAATTACTCTATTTGAAATTAGCCATTTCAGATATTTACATGTTTTTTTGTTCAAACTGTTATTCATTCATGGAGGAACACTTTATCTGAGATAATCTTGTTTCAAGCCATAGTGTTTTTAAGCCAAGAAAACCCAGACGGAGTATCTATAAAAATGCTTGAATGAAATTCCATATCATACCTTACATTCCTGAAAGACCCACTCTTGGGGTCCTTCTGTTCTCAACTTCTGTATATACTGGAACATGTGCAAAATAATATCATCCACGTGTACTAAAAAAAAAAAAGGATTACATGCATGTGCAATTTTTTTCACAAAACTATTTCACAATTTTGTGTTTCTTATACTTTTAACACTTCAGGTTTATGAAAAAGAACAAACTAATGCAAAACAACAACAACAACCCTACTTGAAAGTATCGATTTCTTTGTTTTAATACGCATATAGTACTTTAAAAGCAAGTTTATATATAAAAGAACACAGTAATACATATACACAATGTACATAACATAACTTTAAAAGATACAGAAGAATTTCTGGCAACAGAAATCAACTGGACACATACGGGATTGGCTCCTACTAAGATCCATAAGTAAAGCTTCATTCATGGAAGGGAACTCGCCTATCTCCCACCACCTTCTGTATCTCCAAGGGGCGTGTGTTTGGATACCCACGAGCTTAAAATATATCCCGTTTTCAGGTATATTCAAGGTCTCCCAAATATATCTGGGATTTTTCAGGAAACCCCCCAAAAAATGGTCCTGAAAAATTCCTGAAATATTCGAGATTTACCGGGAAGATTGTGAGCCAGCATTTGCTGACTTTTGGGGACTCCCCCCTACACACACTGCTATTCTTCCCTTTGTTTTTGTGCCTTGGGGGAGTTCTGTGGGCTTGCTATGCTGCTTCTGTTAGTTTCTGGTTTCTTTGTCAGTTTCAACTTTTTTTTTCCTTTGCAAGAGTTGCTTTGTTTCCCTTCCCAGTTTTTACAATGTTGCTTGCACTGCTCAGTGCTTGGATTTGTCCTTCTCTGGTTTGACATTAGTCCTGTTGAGTTTGCACTGCCACAGTGCCACTGAGTTCTGCTAGGCATTGTGTACAATGATGTTTGTTTTGTTAGGTATGCAACCCCCCCTCCCCGGGCTTGGATTTGTTCGGCTATCTGTGATTCTCTTGATGCACATTAGTCCTGTTGATCTTGCACTGCTACATGGCCCTGGGTTTTGCTGGGCATTCTATACATTGCTATTAATTCTGCTGGGCTTGTACTGCCACACTGGCCCTGGGTTCTGCTGAGTATCAGTAAATTGTCATTGGTTTTGCTGGGCTTGCAAAAGTGCCCTCTCCACCCTAAATTTCAACTGCAGAGATTCTCTGGTTTTACATTAAATTTGTTAAGCTTGCAGTGCTAGAGTGGCCCCGAGTTCTGCTGGGCTTGTGCACATTGGAATTGGTTCTGCTGGGCTTGCAGAAGTGCCTCCCCACCTTCAGTTTCTACTGTAGAGATTCTCTGGCTTGACCATAGTTCTGTTGGGCTTGCACTGCCACCCATGGTGGCCCTGGGTTCTGCTGGGTATCAGTACATCGTCACTGGTTTTGCTGGGCTTGCAAAAGTGCCCTCCCCACCTGGAGTTTCCACTGCAGAGATTCTCTGGTTTGATTTTGGTTCTGTTTGGCTTGGCACATTGGCTTGTGGTTCTACTGGGATTACTGGGTTCTACAATGGTTCTGTTGGGCTTGTTGTGTCGATTCTTCCCTGGCAGGCATGATTTGACCAGCGACTGCTGCTTGCAGGCAAGGCTTTTGCCTGGAGGGTTGTTGCTTCTCCCTCCCCTCCGTAGGAAATCATGGAAGACAGCTGATGGCATCCTGTTCAGGGCCCCATAGAGTTGGACCCCTTGGTCCAATCTACTTCAAATTTTGGGGTTATTTAAATGACAGGCACCAGTAGCTCCATTGCCATTTTGGTGCTTGTATTTTCAAAAACACCCCCCCCCCCCATCATTCGGAAAGTTTCCCCATAGGGAATAACGGACACGAAAAAGTTTGGATTCCTGAAAAAAACCCACCTGCATCCAAATACCATCTCAAGCATTGGAATTTGGGAAAACTGATATATTCCAGGCACAATATACCTGAATCCGAAAAATACCATTTTTTTTGCACACCCCGAGTAGCTCCCCCATAGCCCCAAAATGTTATCTTTAATAACAATTCAATCGCCAACGTGTTTTGTTTCCAAAATGATTTACTTTGGAAAAATTAGCCTGATGCAGGTTGATTTATATCTAGCACACTAAATTTCATATGGATTTTTCCTTAATAATTTCTCTCTCCTGGATGCATAGAATAAGCCTGGTTAGAATAGCCCATTGTGTTAAGATTACCTAAATGCAAATGCAACAGAAGGAAAGGAACAGTTTACTCACGAAGTCCTTCTTCAGTGAGGTCAACGTTAATTATGAAAAACATGAAACCTCTAGCACCTTCTTTTTGTCCTCCATCCAGTGTAGTTACCCAGCCTATGAAAAAAATAAATTATATATAAACATTTATTTCTGGGTCAAATTTTTTTTGCTCATATACAAGACACAGTATTAGAACACGTCTGTGTGATACTACCACTTAATGATATCAAAGCAGAATATGTGAAATGACAAAATCAGATTACATGTACACAAAAACAAAGTGCATTAGCCTGAAATGTTACTTCCTTAGACAAAGAAACCTACATTCCGTGGTCTAATGCCAGGGTTCTGTTTGCTGTCTTTCCTCACTAGATAAGGTTAGGGTAACATGTTCGGGCACAAGGGAAACACTAGAGAATTGTGGGTTTAATTCACACAACCCTCTGAAAGCTAGAGGATTGTGAATGTGTCTGCCCATGTCTTCCTCCTCAATCATGACTGTTTACGCATTAAATAACTGCTTCAACGGAGTTTCTAATTCTGCTTTGGAGGCAAAGTGCCAATTGGATCCCGCCTAAAGTTTCTGGATGGAAGGATTTCCATCCATGGAAGTGTGACTTCCCCACTTCCCTGCTCCTGCAGCAGCCTGAAAGGTCCCCTCAAAATGCTGCCCCTGGGAAATTCTCAGAAATACACAGGGAGGGGGGAACTTGGAGGGTTGCCACAGGAGAGGGGAAATCAGTAAAAACCACGCACATGCACAACCTTGCACATGCAAAAAATTTGGGCAAGATTCAACTCACAGTTTACTGAGACACACGACACAGCAAACTATGATTAGGTCACGGGGTGGAGAAAGCGCATGAGTCTGAAGCTCATTCACAGTCCTTCAAATGGTTTGGAAAGTTGCTTGAAATGAACCTCAGTCTGATCCAATGTTTCTTATGCACCCTAGCTGGCCTCCCATCTCCTCTACGGTCTCCTCCTCTTTTCCTTTCCCCTTGTTCCCCTCCCCCCTTTCCCCTCTCCCTTTTCTCATCACTTTTGTGGGCTTGCTAGAGGCACCTGGTTGGCCACTGTGTGAACAGACTGCTGGACTTGATGGGCCTTGGCCTGATTCAGCAGGGCTTTTCTTATGTTCTTACATTCTCCCTCTCCCTCCGTTATTGTTCTTCCCCATTATTATTAGTATTAGTTTTACAGGGGCGCTGTCTTAAATTTTAATATCTGCTAAGGATTCGGAATGTTGCCTATACGGTCATGTAGGATATTTGTTTAAATGCATATTTTACTGGTTTTTAGCCGCTCTGAGTCTGACTTTGGTCGGGAAAAGGCAGGGTAAAAATCAAATAAAAAAACTCCAGTGCACACACAGAGCTCTTGCCCAAGTGGCCCCACCTACTTCATTTAAACACTAATGACAGGGCTGCTTGCACAATAACGGGAATATATGCACAAAACTATCCCTGATGTTGAAATTGATGGGAAAGTCCACAGATGTAAATACAGGTCTTCTCCATGTAAGGTTACCCTGGGTCACACTGGATGAGTCTTGTTTGGACATGATTCTACTATCACAGTGATCGGCAATCCTATTAGTCAACAGAGCCAAATATCAACAGTACAACGATTGAGATTTCTTTTGAGAGCCAAATTTCTTAAACTTAAACTATATAGGTAGGTACACTGTTTATTAACTTAATAAACTTTAATTAAAGTTTTAAGTCTTAATTAAACTATAAGTACACTGAATAAAACTTGATATCATACTTAATAATGATCTTATTTATTGATAAAAATTAAATTGTAAGTAAGGTATCCATAAAATTAAATCATGACAATGACTGACAAACACTTAATGTGAACAATGTGAGCAAACTTTTCTCTAGCTTCACAGACGCAGTAAACACATGAGAACATAAGACTGCTGGATCAGATCAAGGCCCTTCAAGTCCAGCAGTCTGTTCCCACAGTGGCCAACCAGGTGCCTCCAGGAAGCCCACCAGCAATACAAGTGCAGCATCATTGTCCTGCCTGCGTTCCATAGCACCTCATATAATAGGCCTGCTCCTCTGATCCTGGAGAGAATAGGCATGCATCATGACTAGTATCCATTTTTAGTAGTAGCCATGAATAGCCCTCTCCTCCATGAACAGGTCCACTCCCCTCTTAAAGCCCTCCAGGTTGGCAGCCATCACCACCTCCTGGGGCAGGGAGTCCCACCATTTAACCACGCATTGTGTGAAGAAATACTTCCTTTTATCAGTTTTGAATCTCCCACCCTCCAGGTTCAGCAGACAACCCCAAGTTGTAGCATTACGGGAGAGGGAGAGAAGCTTCTCCCTGTCCACTCCCTCCACCCCATGAATAATTGCATAGACCTCCATCATGTCTCCCCTCCTTTCCAAGCTCAGCAGCCTTATGCGTTTGCGGCGCTCCTCCCAGGGCAGAGAGTCCGAGAGGCGCCTGCTTTCGGGAGGCGGCTCTGCCACCCCGAAAAAGCGCCTTGGCGAAGAGGCAAACGCCCCCCCAACAACACTCACCACCGAGTATTGTCGTAGTAATGATCCAGCACGGAATATCCAAAGAAGGAGTCGTTGGGCCCCTGGCAAACCACGGGCTGCTCCAGGTCGACGTTGTAGGCGTAAGCCAGTGCCACGGCAATGGTGGCCACCAGCACTTTGAAGTTGCCCTGCTTGCCCGGCCAGGGGGACCCGGCCATTTTCCAAAGGTGGGGGGAGAGAGCGCTCTCTCTCTCTCTCCGTCGCCGGCTCCGGACAGGAAACTCGCCTCCGCGCTCTCTCTCTCTCTCTCTCTGACGTAGGCGTAAGCCAGCGCCACGGCAATGGTGGCCAC
The DNA here is from genome assembly GCF_029931775.1 of Euleptes europaea. NCBI lineage: Eukaryota > Metazoa > Chordata > Lepidosauria > Squamata > Sphaerodactylidae > Euleptes > Euleptes europaea. Next base: position 80,381,282 of record NC_079316.1, read on the forward strand.
CAGCACTTTGAAGCCACCCCGCTTGCCTGGCCAGGGGGACCCGGCCATTTTCCATGGGGGGGGAGAGACAGAGTGCCCGCTCGCCTGCTCTCTCACGCTTGCTCTCTCTCTCAGGCACACTGGCTCTGGACAGGAAACTCGCCTCCGCTCTCTCTCTCTCTCTCTCCGGCGCTCTCTCTCTCTCCGGCTGCTGGCGCAAGCGGACGCGAGAGCAGGGGCTCCGAACCAAGTGGCAGAGCCGCACTCAAAAGGCCAAAGAGCCACATGCGGCTCACGAGCCGCGGTTTGCCGACCACTGTACTATCATCACTGCCTGACAGCAGCATTTAATTTGGTAGATATTTGCTTAGAATGTATCTGTCAAAACACGGAACCTGACTCACCAGCTAGTTTGGGGGGTGGTAATTTGAAGAGGCAAGGTAACAGCTGGGGTAATTAGTAGAATATAAATGAGAGAAAGGAAGCAAACTGTTGATGTCATTTTTTTTGGGGGGGGGGAACATTTCCCCATCCTCAAAAGAAGGACTGTATCTCAGAAGAATGCTTACAATCTGTACACAAGACTATGAAAAGGGGACATCTAGTATTGTGGGCATAGATGTACTGCAAATAAGAAAATGAATGCACAACTCCTATTGGCTGATGCCAAGATTTGGGGAGTAGAGAACTCAGGGAATCCTAAAAATAGGAGGAACTGAACAGATCCTAACTGGACAGGGAACATGTGGCACAGGATAAGGGGGCGATCTTTACTGTGGCATGGTAGAGGGTTATTTTATAGGTTGCATAAGGTGTTGGGGAAAATGATACACACCATCAGCATCATAATGAAGCCTTTTTTTTCTAACCTACACAATGTCAACCTGTATGTCAGTTGCCCAGCACATAACCTGAGATGTGAATGGCTCTTTTTTAGTTTATGACTATTAAACCAAATACCTAATTAAAGCATCATGGGACATTAAATACTGAGGTGCTAGGTTTTTTTAAAAAGTGTACTTCACTCATAGTTCAACACTGTACACTCTGAATTCTTTACAGTAGCTAAACTTAGCTAAAGGTGACATCATCCACTTATAACACAAAGCTGTTACTACAAGAAAGAGATCCCAGGATTCTTCCATGTTCCTCCCTGACAAGTAATTGTAGGAAAGGCACTGCCGGTTTCAGTGGAATATTACCCAATCATTTGTCTATGAAACAATTTATAAGTGGGTTAAGAATGAGGAGGAACATGGATTTCTCACCTTGTTGTCATCTTTCTCTGACATTTATGTCAATTCAATCTCAATTTCTTACTTCATTATATCCTTTCTTGCCCCCTGCATGATGTTCCTAGGGCCAAATTCTTAACAGGAATATTATCTGTCATCATGGTATATTTGGATGAGGATAAAATTAAATTTCTGCTGTCTGACATAAATGCTTATGTAACACATAGGGTTTCTCTGTTTGCCCTAGCGGCAAAGAAAATAAGATCTAAGGTTTCTGAAGAAGTTATCAATTAAGTTTAGAAAGGTGAGTTAGTATGTTTTGGTATCTGTTATAATATTTTAATCGCTGATTTGTTTTATTTATACTGCTGTACTGCTAAGTTTTAGCTATTTGTATGTATTACTATTTGCTGTATTACTATGTTTTAGCTATTTGTGACGGCCAGACGGCCATATACAATAAATTTTCTGGATCATTCCCAAGTTAGGTATATTTTCACAGTATCCCCAAGAGCACCCAAAATTCCGACAAGCGTCAAAACAAAACAGGCTTGAATTCACATTAGAAATTTTGTCCTGAGCTGCTGAAGCTTACGTTTATGTTCTGAGAAGAGCATTGAAGTACAATGTTTAGTGGTTAAGGCTCACACAGAAATAACACCAAACCACAGTTTGGCAAACACGAGCACTCCCCTAGACTCATGTCCTTCCTTCCCAACCCTTTCACGTAGAAGGTTCCCTCCTCTGCTTCCTGTTTGTTACTAACTACAGCTTGTATTAATGTCTAAACTGTGCTTCACACCTGCCTCCAAAGCCATCGTTTGTGAACCCACTTCAAACTGTGGTTTCCAGTAATGTGTGGCAGGCAAGATGCTAAACACACCTGGGCCTCACTGTGGTTAGGAAACCAGGAAGTGGATGCGGGAACCTGTAAGTCTGCACGACCAGTCTCGGTTGCCAAAAGATGGCTTGATATTACATCTGAATTAAGCCAATAAGTAGCAGGTTGTGTAAGTTTTATAATTAGTAACTTATAACACGTAAGCCAAAGTTATCACCCATGGTCATGCAAGTGCTTGTAGCAAAGGCAGACAATATATGTGACTTTGTAATCAAAGTAAGGAACAGCATGCTGATTATAAGGGAAAAGATGAAAAGGCCACAGACAGAATACCTTACACTTTTTCAGATGCACAGAACATTGAACCCTTGATTTAAAAATAAACTAGTAATTCAGTACAATAATAAGAGAATTCAAAAAATGCATTACAACTGAAACTAAGGATTTTTTTTACTCTACTTACCAATATAATGAAGCATTTATGTTTAACAGCTTCATAATATGTTTACAGTGCATTCCTATTCAGATGTCAATAAGTTTAAACTGAAGCAACTTTGTATAGGAGTGTGCCTTTGATACCTTGATGACACGTCATTGCTAAACTTACCTTTAGCTTTGAGTTCCGATAAAAGACTTCCTGGACCTTCATGTCCAATAAGGTGACCGAGATAATGTCCAGGGTTTGACTTATAGTACTTCTGAAGGTCTGGTATAGGAAACGTGACATAAAGATTTCTGATGTCTTTAATAGGCACCACTTTGTAAAGTTGCTGCAAAATTGAAAAAATGAAAAGTCAAATCAGATTCTTAAAAAGTAAACACAACATTTTGCCTTTATGTTTACCATGTTTTTGCACATGTACCAGATGTTATTTACTTCATGAATAATTATTTCATACACAGATTATAATGCAGTATTAATATTGTGTGCGTGTATAAAGTGCCATCAAGTCACAGCTGACTTATGGCGACCCCTTATGGGGTTTTCATGGTGAGAGACTAACAGAGGTGGTTTGCCAGTGCCTTCCTCTGTATAGCAACCCTGGACTTCCTTGGTGGTCTCCCATCCAAATACTAACCAGGGCTGACCCTGCTTTAGCTTCTGAGATCTGATGAGATCAGGCTAGCCTGAGCCATCCAACTACATTTTCAATCCGAACAATTATTAAAATTTCAGGAAGTGACTGGTTATACCTGCACTAACCACCTCCACCCAAATGAATAACAAACACACCATGCTTCCTGATTATGCCACCAGTTCTAATCTCCAACTATCACACCACCCAAATTCTCTCTTTAATCCTGATCATGCTTAAAATCCTACGCGTATTTAATAGTAATGGATATAAAACTAAATCATATTTTCCTACTTAAGTTTGCATTTCTAAAATGACAATGTTACATTAATGTTGCAAAACGCACCCGGAGATGTTCTTCCTGGAAGGGATGTTCAGGGAATTCTGGTATTGGAACATTTTTGTTTTCTACTTCAGAGAACAGCTTTATTATCAAGTTGGTCAACTCATCCAGCGATTCTACATAAAAACAGTTTAAGACAACACAAAAGTTACTCATGCTAAGGCGGCTTTCTTGGGGTCGTCCTTCCTAGAGTCAGGGCTAATAAACACATGCCCAATAGGAAACTGGTGTGTGAACTATGAGAAGTTGGGGGAGGGGCTGTGGCTCAGAGGTAGAGCCTCTGCTTGGCATGCAGGAAGTCCCAGGTTCAATCCCTGGCATCTCCAGTTAAAGGGTCTATGCAAGTAGGCGATGTGAAAGACCTCCGCCTGAGACCCTGGAGAGCCGCTGCCGGTCTGAGTAGACAATACTGACTTTGATGGACCAAGGGTCTGATTCAGCTTAAGGCAGCTGCATGTGTTCACTAAACATAGTATAGTGATTAAAGTGCTGGACTAGTTTCTGGGAGACCCAGTTCTGAATCCCCACTCTGCCTTGGAAGCTTACTTGGTGACCTTGGGCCAATCACACACTCTTAGTCTAACCTACCTTACAGAGTTGTAGCAAGGATAATATGGAGGAGAGGAAAACAATGCAAGCCCTTTGGGTCCCCATTGGGGGAGAAGTGTAAACAAAGCAAATAAATAAAATCTCAGCCAAGCTCTGCTTTAATTTCTGAAACACCATATTTATCCTTTATATTTTCTCGCTGCAAATATTAGAACTATCCCCTTTTTAAAAAGGGAGGCTAACATTTTCAGGATGCCAAATTTTGGAGGAGGAGGAGGAAGAGGAGGAAGAGTTGGTTTTTACAGCCAACTTTCTCTACCACTTAAGGAAGAATCAAACCGGCTGATAATCACCAGCGGGGGGCTGGGCTTTGCTCAGAGGGTTACGGTCAGGGGCTGGGCTTTGCCATCGCCCTTCTGCCTCCCCCCTCAGGCGGACGCAACTCCGGAGGAGACCCCGCCACCGTGTTCCTTGCCGGGCGAGGGGAGAGCGCCGCCGCCTGTGATCCAAGCGGCTGAGTCGACTCTTTGCCGCCCCTCCCTTGGAAAGTCTGAACTCCCTCCCTTGGGAGGGGGGCGCCTGCAGGGTTGCTCTCTCTTTCTGCCACTCTCCCTTTCCACCCGCAAGCTTGTGCCTGAGTAAGGGGGGGGGGCTCCACAAAGCAGGGGTTGTTCCATAAGCCGCAGAAGGCCAGCGCCTGCTCCAAAGGGGCTGCTCTCTGGGACCACCACATGTTGGGCTTTGGGCCGAAACCATGGGAGGTTTTGCTGCCTTGGCTTTGCCACTCTCTAGATGCGCGTTTTCCCCATCTGAATTCTCAAAACTCTGCACGGGGGCTTATTTTTGAGTTTTGAGAATTTGGCTGGGGAAAATGTGCATTTAGAGAGCAGCAAACCCAAGGCAAAACCTCCCCTGTGTTTTCGCCCTTTGACTTCACTGTTAAAAGGTGCTCTCTCTGGTTCTGGCAGTAATGAAGAGGAAGAGTTGGTTTGTCTGTGCCGCCTTTCTTTGGGGTTCACAGAAGACTAGAAGAGTACTAGAACCTTAAAGTCTCTCTTCATTTGTTAATGACAGTGATGATTGTTCTTAATACCACTGTTGACTGCTGTTCACTTTACATGGTTGAAATATTATTCTAATATACCGGTAGCTTATTAAATAGTTTAGTACACCATTTGATTCAGAATATATTTTTTCTTGTTTTCCTCCTCTAAAAACTAGGTGCGTCTTATGGTCAGGTGCGTCTTATGAAGCGAAAAATACGGTACACACACCTGCATGCAAGCCCTTTCCATAGTTAGAGATGATATTACAATAAAATTCACATTAAACAAGACCTTAATCATTCGCCAGAACTAAAACCACATTCAAAATGTTTATTGCTGAAAATTATATATTAGTTTAGCACACTGCCATGTTTACTCCCGCATAAAAGTGCTTCCAATTGTAAAAGGAAAACAGTAAAAGATTTGCATAGCAATTAAAAGAAACTTTAAAAACCCCCAATAAGAATAGTATCAGGAAAAGTTCGTCCACCATCTGGGATACACTGGATCGCTTCTATGTGCGCACAGGCAAGGCAGTTGCCAATTTTTCCTTTCAGGACTCATGCCCCATATGCAATATCATGGGGCGGAGGATCCCTTGGAGGAAGGAGCTTTTTGAGGCATGTAGGACTGCTGCTGGAAGGGAAAGGCCTGTAAAGCACCTGTGAGGAACATTACCTGCGGATCCCAGTTTTTCTATTGTAATATATTCTTACCCAGATGGAAGGTACTCATGAAAGCATGTTTATTCCGTTATCCCTTTTTGTGGTTCAATCTTAGAAAATCTCGAACCATTAACTTCATGCCATTAACTACAGAATAAGTTCCAATAGATTTCTATTTTTTAAACCTACCCCCATAAACAGTTTAGCGTTCTTACCTCGTCCTAGAACACAGACAGCCATTAAATTTGACGAATAATATGTGGAGTGAAACTTCAACAGCTCTTGTCTGACATCTACCCCTTCTTGGTTTGGTCTCGTTTCCAAAGTGAACTTGTTTCCTATAATGCAAGTCAGTCGGTCAAGTCTAAGGCATTTTAAGTCATGCAGTCAAAAAGGAAAAGGGAGAGAAGGCAGTACGAGCTTTCCTAAAAGGTGATAATCCCTGCAATCACAACAGAGGCGTGGATCCAGTTTAACATAAAAACATAAGAAAGGCCATGCTGGATCAGACCAAGGCCCATCAAGTCCAGCAGTCTGTTCACACAGCGGCCAACCAGGTGCCTCTAGGGAGCCCCCAAACAAGATGACTGCAGCATTGTCCTGCCTGTCTTCCACAGCACCTAATATAATAGGCATGCTCCTCTGATCCTGGAGAGAATAGGTATGCATCATGACTAGTATCCATTTTTACTAGTAGCCATGAATAGCCCTCTCCTCCATGAACATGTTCACTCCCCTCTTAAAACCTTCCAAGTTGGCAGCCATCACCACATCCTGGGGCAGGGAGTTCCACAATTTAACTATGAATTGTGTGAAGGAATACTTCCTTTTATCTGTTTTGAATCTCTTACTCTCTAGCTCCAGCAGACGACCCCACGTTCTAGTATTGAGAGGGATAAAAGCTTCTCCCTGTCCACCCTCTCCATACCATGCATAATTTTTTAGACCTCTATCATGTCTCCCCTTAACTTGTGGCCAGGCTTGGGGAAGGGAACCCCCTGGCCTCCCCTCCTCAGCTGCAACCTGCCTTATTTCCACCCCCACGTCCTGCCTCCTCAGGGGTCAGCAAACCCCTGTATACAGTGGGGAGGGGAGACAGTGAGAGTGGGGAACCTGTGGAAATTGGACCCTCCGCCCCACCAGCAGAAGTGCCTTCCGTGAGTGGAAAACACAGATAGGATCCAAGCCAGAGGCTACAAGATGTCAGTCTTCAGTCGGATCACAGAATCAAGACGAGAAACGTTCCCGGGTACATGCTGTTCTTATTAGTATCCCTATCAGATGAAGTCATGCTCCTGTCATTTATGTATTTATTCAAGTGGCTGTTTTATAACTTCAGCAAGACCATCTGTGGCTCAGCTGAGGTGCTTGGAGAACGTTGACATCTGGAAGTGTGCAAAACACTGGCTCTCAAAGGACTGCCTGTGCGAGGAAACCTATTTTGAGTCTTATGGAGAATGCCCATGTTATGAACAGCAGGAGTTAGACAGGCTGTAGGCAGGAGTTCCGACTGCCAAAACAAAACACAGTCGAGTGAATCGGGAAGTTGTGGGAAAGGATAGTGCAGAAACAGATGGTGGGGAGGGGATGGAGGGGGAATAGGAGACTACTCTCTTGTAGATTCTACTCTAGCAGTCAATTAGCACTATCAGACTGGGGCCAAGGAAAAGGAAACTCCCACAGCTCAATTCATAAGATGTAACATTATTATATGAATACAGCAATATCAATTTCTAAGACATTTGACTTCTCAAGGTTTAAAACATGCCATATGATGCTAAAGAAATTCACACTGCAATCCTAAAATCTACTTCCAGGGTATAGTGGGAATTACTTCTGAGTAAACATTATAGGATTGCATGGCACATGGGCAAGCTGATCAGAGTCTGAGTCTTGTCATGATTACTACTGCTGAAAATACTTTTGTGTTTTTCTAGCAGTGAAAAAAACACAAATCAAGGCTAGAATTTCAGGTTTCATGATGCTGACGTGAAACACCTGCGCCACGCAAAACATTTCAAGTCAGCAGAACGCAGTCATGAAGTTGGCTTCAGGCAAGAAACCATAACATGAATGAGGTGATGGGCAGATGACGTCATGAAAGAATGAGAACAGGAGTGTTCAGAATGATCAACTCACGTCACCAACAGTAGCAACAAAAACAGGGAAGCACAAGCAACCTGGATAACAGTACTGCTCAGTTATTTGGAAATGTAGAAAATTGTCAGGCCTTCATGGGAGCGCCAAGCTATCACTGTAGCATCCTATCACCCAAAATGCAAGTATCCGGTGTCACTGCTTTTCAATGAAAGGGGCAGTTTTATTTTTAAAACCCTAACATCTACATTTGAAAATAAAAGGAACTTTCAAAACAGCACTTGAGGACAGAATGTGTTCAGTTCTAGCGTATTCCTAATGTACATCAGGGTTCTCATCCAACTGATTTCTGCCTCCATTCTCATTCCCACAGCCCTGCTGATTCCATCTGGAAAACGCAATTGTGCGGTTCAGCAGGGTGTGGGTCACTGTAGGGAAGACAGGCAGAAGAAAGACGCCTCCAGAGCATGCACACAACTGTTACTGCATACACGAAGGACAAGCTGAACTGCAATGTTTCCTACAGCCCTGCTTCCAGTTACTCAAGGATAAAGCCACTGACATCAACGGCTCTAACTACATGTAAATAGTGCGAATGAAAGTTGCCGCTGTCTGCTCTAAAATGCTGACGGCCATTGTCCCTTATGGTCGTTTCATAAGGAACAATTTGAAGCAGTTCTACACAGTAGTCAGTCTAATATTATTATAAAGTGGCCATAGGATGGCAGTCATGATCACTTTGGCTACTCAGCGAGAGAGAGAGAGCAACAAATATAAACGTCAGCTAAAAAAGGGGAAGCCAACTTCTGCTGAATTAAATCTACCAAAACCTTGGCGAACTTGAAATTGTTTTAAATGAAGAGCAGTTCAGATAGTTGTTAAGCAAACAGAAAAATAGGCTTCTAATACCACCAACTATCCAGTATTAAAAGGTAAAGGTAATCCCCTGTGCAAGCACCAAGTCATTCCTGACCCATGGGATGACGTCACATCCCGACGTTTATTAGGCAGACTATATTTACGGGGTAGTTTGCCACTGCCTTCCTCAGTCATCTACGCTTTACCCCCAGCAAGCTGAGTATAGTCATTTTACCGATCTCAGAATCGGTAGAAGGCTGAGTCAACTTTGAGCCAGCTACCTGAAACCGACTTCCGTCGGGATCAAACTCAGATCATGAGCAGAGCTTGGACTGAAGTGCTGCAGCTTACCACTTTGCACTACGGGGATCTTTTCCAGTATTATATCCCTGTATTTGGGTTCAATTATGGCTTTTACTTGCCTTATTTGATTTAAACAGCTTAGCTTGCACTCCTAACTGTTAAATTAACGTTTCGACTGAATAGATCAAAATGCACGTCATCCCCTTTCAATTTATGCGACATATTCTCAGTTACCTTCAAAGGTGAATCATGTGTGGTAATTATCATAACAGTAAAGGCTGTATCAAATAAATGCCACACTTCCCGCTACTTTTCAATCCTTATTTTGACAAGTTCCCTTTTTTGTTTATTTGATGCAAACAATGTGCTGAAGCAAGACATTTCTAAGGTTGAAGGGGAAAAATATCTGGTTCAGTCTCTTCCCTCCCCATCCAAGGCAGAGCATGAGTAGGTTGGCAGAAAACTATGCACTCTCACACACCTGTTCCAAATTTGCTGAAGGGGTGATTGGGATTTCCAGTAGCCTTCTCCAGTTGAAAGAGTCTCCAGGCATCATTCATTAAATTCTTCTCATGCTCAGAATCAACAGCGTTTACTTCTCGGTCTTTGCAGCTTTCATCAAAGAGAGGGCATAGGAAAAACTGTGCAAACCTGTGTGAAAGGTAGATGTTTTCCGCATCAGCGCACTGAACACATAATTGCAGTTTTTAAAAGCTAGATAACCGAAATACAAATTTAACAATGTGGAAGAGTGCATCTCTTTTTGTTACTCAGCTAGGATGAACCTTAGGTTCTGAATGTTCTGGGAGAATGCCCAATTTTATATTAGGCTCTTGCCTGCCCTGAGCACCAGCACTGAGAAGAACAGCAGCTGGTCCGGTTCAACGGGTGCGCTGGGCTTCTGACAAGGCAGGCTATATACTACCACATACTGAGTGGGTGTATGCGACTAGATTCTTATTACCCCAGCTCTTCTTCTTTCCTATTTCTATGTAGATGTCTCTTAGGGATGCCTAGTTCTATGCAGATCTCTCTTAGGGACCATGGTTTGTGAAATATCAACTGCTGGGAAACCTCCTACAGATACGGCTTTGGAACTCTTCCAGAAGCTAATTTTAATCTGTTAAGGGATCCTTGTACTTTCGTAGGACTTGGCCATGATCCAACAAGTCCCATCCTAAGCCTTGATCTTGAAAGGCTTTTTTATTGAACCTTCCATTAACTAGGTTTTTACCTTCCCTTTTGAGTTTTAAATGGTTAGGTGAGTCTTATAAACTGGAAGCTGCACCCTTAACCAGAGCCAAGAGATTGTTTGGTACGTTTGTAGCCAACTCAGAAGTTCAGTGGGACTTGTTTAATGGCAAATATTCTTTAAAGAAATGTAGCTTAAGCATGAATACGCCCCTCTTTCTCCAAAATACAAGCATGTCCAATGCACAGAAGAGCCTTTACAGAGCCAGTTGATAAATACACAGTACACAGAGAGCATAAGCAGAACGTATTTATGCAACATTCCTATGTAAGTAACATTTTTATAGCTTGGTAAGCAAGCAGTAGAATATTAAATAAAACATTAATTCTTTTAATACACACTATACTATGGACAAACAAAAACATGAACACTGAAAATATATTTCTTATGCGGAGGCGAATTCCATAAAAACCTGTCAATTTACTGGTATAACTAAGATGTTAAAGTTTTTTCAGTCATAGTCTGTACCACTTTATTAATTTCAATATCATGAGCAAAACATACTATGAAACAGTGCTGCTGTGTTTCATACAACTTGATGTCATTGGTGAGTGCCAAAAGCCAACAAGAATACTTCCTGGAATAATTTGTAGATATGCTTACCTGTCCAGGGCTCCTTCCAGATGTTCGTGGGACACATCAAAGTAATAGTTGGTGTGTTCTCCGCTGGTAAAAGCATTTGAACTCCCTGCGTGCTCACTAAGAAACTGGCTGTACTCATTTTCTTTGGGGTACTTTTTTGTTCCCAAGAACAGCATATGTTCACAAAAGTGACTTAATCCCGCAATATTAGGTGGATCTGACAGTGACCCTTATGGAGGAAAAAATGGAACAGGTCATCATACAACATGTACATTTTTGAAGAGGCTCAGTTTCTGAATGTTTCGTGAAACTAGATTAAATGCAATGAATGTATGATCCGATACTAAAATTTAGCTTAAAAGGTAGCAGCATAATGCAATCAAACCAACTTTGGATATTTGAAATCTGCCAGTATTTAGCAAAGCTCTTTTTGCCTTTGCAGTTGGGCTATGCTGGCACTTGTTGGTATGCCACTATTTCTACATAAACCTATACTGGTGGATCATAAATAAAGATAATGAATAGAAGTGGATGGCGTGTTGCTTTTAGAGGGAGAGTTAATCCAAAGGAAAGAAGTCTAATACAGCAGGATCCACATATTGAGCATAGCTAGACCATTTAGAAAGGAAATCCATGTATACTCTTACTATGCAAATACACCAACTTCAGGCCTGCTCTTGGACTACCACAAAATTAGACAGAGTTAGCTCCTCCCAATTTTTCATGTGGTATTTCAAATTCCATTAATAGCTCTCTCTTGTATTATACTGTTTTCTTGCATATAAAATATAAAAGAAAACATTAAAACGCCGAAGCTGCAATCCTGCACTCAGGGTATATAACTTAAGTCAGGGGAATTCTGACATAGAGTGGTGAGCGCAAAAGCAAAATGGCCACCATGGTCATAGCAAGCATCTAGATTGCTGTAATCTGAGTGACAGCCAGATGACAGCTGTTGTCACATGACTGCTCATGACTTAGCAGTAAAGCTGGACTGAACTGGATTAAGCAGGATGAGATCTGACCACTGGGTGGCTAACTGTTGATTGGCTGCTGGACAGGGCCAGAAATGTATATATGTTGTACAGAACTTGTATAGGTGTGGTGTGTGGATTATTGATGGCTAAGCGGTGTGGGAGAAAGGTAGGGTGTAAATACTTAAAACAAATGATTAAAACAAATGATTAAAGCAAATGATTGCTCAAATACCTATGTGTACGTCAAGTGCAGCTGAAGACTTGTCTGTAGTGGGGTCACTGATAAGCACTGCCTTGATGCCATTTGCAAGTTCTAGCCCACGATACTCTCGTTTATCCTCAGGTGATTTGATAATCTCAGTTGCTATTCTTTTGATAGCTGGATCATTCATTTTGTCTGGCGTCTGTTGCTGAAGTCTAGAAGAAAAAAGTCAAAATTAAAACTCAAACCCCACCCAAACAACCTAAGACTGTGGAAAAGGACCAAATCAGTTAACATAGGAGTCTGAGGTTTTTGAGTAGAAAGGTTGAATACACAACAGAGTAGAAGCTGATGCCTTAAGTAATAATCCCTAGCAGGATCATTTTCCAAGGTAATTCAGACTCTTCCTGGTTTCTCCCTGCTAGTCTTTTAAGGAATTCTTATACCCCACCCAAAGAGGAGGCAAAACATTTGGGCACAAGAGGGAACTAAGACTTTGGGATCCCATTTTTCTTGTTTCTAAAGTGTCAAAATCATTTTACTCCCAAGTCATGGACAACCGTTTACTAAAAGAGGCGGCAAGTGGCTAGTTACAACAACCTAAGACAGAAACTGGGAAACACTAACCATTCTAAAAATCCAACTCTATAATGTCCAGATACAAAATACATTGCCTATAGTTCAACACCGAGTAAACCATGCTTAAGTCTATTGAAGTCATGGATCCGTAAAGCTATGCTGCCTTGCAGACAATGAAGTTAAAAGGAATCTTTCCTAGAGAAGCAATGCTAGAGATGATGGGCTGGATCCTTACTAATTCTTCCACTAACAGAAGGGGAGGTGTAATTTCCACCGATCTCCCCTTTCTGCTGCAGACCACGAATTTGCCCTTCATGTCGTTCTTAAAAGACCCTTGTCCCTCAGCAGAAGCATTTTGGAGAGATTAGTGGCCTGCAGCGCGAGGTGGGGAGGCAACTGCAGGGAAGTTCTGTTCTGCTGTTGGAAGAACCTTCTGTTAGTGGAAAGCTTAATCTGGATCCAACCCAATATCTTCCTCAAATGGAACTCTGATTATCAGGACTGTTTGCCCTTCAGTCCTTGGGTAGTGCTGCTCAGTTCGGCTTCCACTAACTTTTTACCTTGTATAATGCCTAACATTAGTCTAGGACTAATAATAAGGAAAGAACTTCAATGTTCCCTTTTTCTCCCTGTCTTACAAAGGACCTGTTTGTTTAATTTAGTGCTGAAGAGACATGAATATAAAAAAGCAGCAGTTAATCAGACAACAGGAGTAGAGCTGCTTCGAAATTTTCAGAAACTGTTTTTCCCCTGTATTTTGGGGGGAAATTGACATTTGGGGGGAAATTCAAATATATGCTACTGTTCTATCAAACCAGTAGTAAGCTGCAGTACTGCAGTCCAAGCTCTGCTCACGACCTGAGTTCGATCCCAACAGAAGTAAGTTTCAGAAGCCGGCTCAAGGTTGACTCAGCCTTCCATCCTTCCGAGGTCGGTAAAATGAGTACCCAACTTGCTGGGGGTAAAGGGAAGATGACTGGGGAAGCACTGGCAAACCACCCCGTCTGCCTAGTAAACAAAGTCTGACTAGTAAACATCAGGATGTGACGTCACCCCATGGGTCAGGAATGACTTGGTGCTTGCACAGGGGACTTTTACCTACCTTTAACATAAAATGCATCATTTATAACTTACTTAGCATATAACATTGCAATATTTGACATATTTATGGAATTTAAAAGTTATAAATGCCTTAGTTTTGTACAAGAAAAACTGCAAATATATGCAATACTTGACAGAAAACTGCAAGCTGATGCACCCTATGCTATCTAAGCACATTTTTGCTATCTGGTTAGAGACAGCTCAGTTCTCAGTTTGAGTTTTTCTCTGAGGCTTTGGTGCAGTTTCTGCCCCAACTCCTTCTGGTCCTTTTTTCCAACCTGCAAGGTAGGGCAAAAGCTACTTTTTTATTCAACCTGTGGGTATATGGGTCATGGTGGTTTGAGGGAGTGGTGAAAAGGTCAATTACAAGTCAGGTCAAAAGGGCTACAGAAGGTACGTGACAGCTGAAAAGCACTGAAAGCCCTGCAAGCTCCCCTTAGGAGCTTAGAAGATTAGGTATCTTTCTAGGTGCAGAAATGCATATTGGGTTTAAGAGCTGTATATGTCTACAGCAGGGTTTGGGAGGGGAGGGACTTCAATGCCATAGAGTCCAATGGCCAAAGTGGCCATTTCCTCCAGGGGAACTGAGCTCTATTGGCTGGAGATCAGTTGTAATAGCAGGAGATCTCCAGTTAGTACCTGGAGGTTGGCAACCTTATACCTAGTCCTGACTATTCACTTCTATATGGAAGACAGGAACAAAATACTCTGCACAGGACAAATTCTAGGCCTGGCCTTGGCCAAAATCTTCTCCTCAGCTACTGTTATGTACAAACTTGATTTTCTCTTACATAAATCTTTCTCTGGAACAACAGCGGAGCTTCTTCAACTGACCAACTAAAATGCTTCAATGCACTTTCCTTCTATTTTCCTAGACTATTTTAGCCTCTTTCATACAAATTTCTTGTACTTTCTTGTAAACTAAAGTGCTGAATGACTTGTTTCCAGTGCCCATTTACTTCCTGGCAGGGTAAATACTTTTAGCTAAGTAGAAAAGGCCCTGACCTGGATGGCCCAAGCTAGCCTGATCTCGTCAGATCTCAGAAGCTAAGCAGGGTCAGCCCTGGTTAGTATTTGGATGGAAGACCACCAAGGAAGGCACTGGTAAACCACCTCTGTTAGTCTCTTGCCATGAAAACCCCCAAAAGAGGTCGCCATAAGTCGGCTGCGACTTGACGGCACTTTACACACACAAGTAGAAAAGACTACAAAAAACAAGTGGAACAGAACATTATTACATTATATGCCTGGTCCAAATATGTCAATATAAAATATGCCAACAATGTTCTAGTAACACCCTAGTAGTAACAATGCTCTAGTAAAGCAACATTAAAAGGAAAGGAATATCAAAGTATATCAGCATGTCATTCTGTGATATTTGCTCAAAAAGAACAGGGAAGAGAAAAGACGAGCAAAACAAGGATGCAGAAGAAGCATCAAGTGCCAGGAATCTGGGTATGTTCCTGCCTTGTTACGTTTCTGGGCTAAAATCAGGCGTTATCAAATTAAAACCACACACTTAACATTATATTCCACCTCTGCAATTCCCCACCCCAAATAGCTAATAATTGTTTGTTTGTAACAAGGTGAAAAATAACTTTTGACCTGTACCTGCTATATAGTGCCCCAATTCTATAATAAAACCTACAGAAGAATCTTTGAGAAGGATCCACCCATATAGAACAGGACTACATTTTTAAACACTGAATTTCTTTAGGTTTTTTTTTTTTTAATAGTATAAATATTTTTTACACTCTTCAATTAGCCATCTGCTAAAAGTTACAGGAAATCATTGCTGTTTATTAACACTTTCAATTGTCTTAACTCCCATCTGCTAAATATTCCTCATTGACCTTTTATGTCAACCTGTATAACTTCAGCCAATGTACATGGTACAAAGCACAGATGTAACCGTGCTAACCTATCATTTGAGGCAGAAGTCAGCATGGGAGAGTTGAGAGAAAAAATTGGCAGCTCAAAGATAGCAAGCCAATGAGTAGTGCTATACACTAATAGCCCAGAATAGTAGTGTATACACTATACACTAATAGTCAAGCCACTAAAATTGGAAATCTGCAATATCAAATACTGCCACAGTTACACAAAAAATTAACACTTTACTAGGGCAGGTACCAATATAAAACAAGCAACAGGAAATAAATCATATGATAAAGGTCTGAAAAGCAGTATGACTATTATTCGCTATACTGTGCAAGTATCTGGTGCAAACAGCAGCTGGTATTATTTATTTAGTTCGGTCATTTTTGTTCAGTTATTGCTTTCTTAACAAACCAGTGCAAGAGCAGTGTACAATTTGACCCCCACTCCACCAGCACCCCATACAAAATTCACAAAACCACAACCAGCAACAGCAACTCAGAATTTTGCAGAGACCATGAAGCTGTATGGACACTTAAGACCATAGACCTCTATGTCTTAATTCAAACTGAAGATGCTGTGAAAAAGAAAGGGGTTTAACCCAGGCTGAAAGGCCTGAAAAGGCTTAACTTTTGATTTAAAAATAAGGCAATCCGCTATGGGGGGAATGGGGGTGGAGAAAAATCCCTCCCACTGGTCCCAGACAATCTAACCCTAACTGTGATGGCACATCTATGAAAACCACCTTGTATGGACCTCAACGCTCAGGCAAGTTGACATGGCTGCAGGCAGTCCTTCAGATCCCCTGAAACCAAACCAGGACTTTTGAAAGTTAACACCAGCACCTTAAAGCGAGCTTGGAAACAAATGAAGCTTCATTTACATCGTCTTCCCTTATCCAGTCCTCCGCTATCCTCAGGCTTAGTACTTCTACCACCTCCCTGGATTTTACCGGAAAGGAGAGTGTGTGGTCAAAATATTGGAGACAGCATACCCCAAATTCCTGGGTGATTTCTCTCAGCAGTTTTATGTAGATGTTAAAAAGCATGGGGAACAAGCTCAAACCTTGGGTTACCCCACAGACCAACTGCCACGGGGGGGGGGGGGGAGGAAAGAGGAAGAGGAAAAGAAAGAAAAAGAGGAAGAAGAAGAGGAAAAGCTGGTTTTTATATGCCAATTTTCTCTCTTTTAAGGAGAATCAAACCAGCTGGTTGCAGTCTTACCCCTCTTCCCTCATCGAGCCAGGTTTCAGTAATATAAACCTAATAGGCTGTTCTTCCAGGATCAACTTGTGGGTTATAATTGTTCTATTGGTTATCAACCTGGCATTCAACAGATGTGTGCCTTTGTTTGGAGAGCCAGCGTGGTATAGAGGTTAGGAGCAGTGGACTCTGATCTGGAGAACCGGGTTTGATTCCCCACTCCTCCACATGAACGGCAGACTCTAATCTGGTGAACTGGGTTGGTTTTCTACATGAAGTCTGCTGGGTGACCTTGGGCTAGTCACAGTTCTCTCAGGACTCTCAGCCCCACCTACCTCACAAGATGTCTGTTGTGGGGAAGGGAAGGTGTTTGTAAGCTGGTTTCGTTCTTCTTAAAAGGTGGAGAAAGTTGGCATATAAAAACCAACTCTTCTTTTGTGATCTAGGGATCAAATGGGAATCTTGTAGAGGTGTCAACTACCCAGCCAATTTTCTGGCTAAATTGATGCAGATGATCTTGCAACTTTTGTTGCAAACTCCCAAATTTGTGGTGCGGGAAGAATCCAGTGTTCATGCGGGGGCCAACTAGGCAAGCATACCCAAAACTTCACGACCTGTTGACAATAATGAAGCTGGGTTTTTGTTTTGTTTTTTGAATCACAAGTAAAGGGTGATACTTGGGAGTTCCTCTGTGCTGGCCAGAATATTAGGGAACTGATCACTGGAGGCACTGAAATGAGACAATTGACATAATCTGATCAAGATAACATGGACACGGCTGACCAGTTCTGCTGCTGTCGGCTAATTACAGCAGCCTGCCCATGAAATCTGAATGCCTTGGAGGATTTATGAAGTGAAATTAGAGATGGTTCTGCTGATACCCTGCCTGGAACTGGCAGCTCTTCAGAACTACTTGCAAAAGCATTTTATAGCACCATCTTCCCCTGGTCTTAGAGAATTCTAGTTGCTGGGTTTCGTGAGGAATTTGGGTATATAAAATGAATTTGGAGATAAGTTGAGTATGTGGCAGAAAACTCATGTGATGGTGGCAACAAAGAAATCTTTTTACTGTGTTACCATTGCATCCAGTGGAGTTATTTCTGATGGAGCATTTGCCCTGAAATAGAGGCATCGGAGAAAAAGACTTTAACTCATCATTCACTGTAGAAACTGCTTAGATCCAATCCAGCTTGGACACCAACACAGCTAACATAGCTACTATTCCAGAAGTGGTGGAGCCAGCCATTTGTCATAGACAGATCGATCCAGATTTTCCTTGAGGATGTAGGTAAAGTAACTGAAACTTAGCGCAAGACTCCTGAGCGGCTTGGTGCCCCAGTGCAGCAAGTTGAAAGTGTAATTTGCTCAAAACCCTATGAAACTGCTCCATTCAGTTTTACAGGGCTACGCCACCCTTTTTGCAGGCGCAAGTTTGCACTGGCAAAACGGGGCATTCCTGAGGCAAAAGGGCTCAGGGAGCTGACTAACGTCAGCCCTGCTCCAAGACCACCCCTTGGCACCGGCCCTTGCGCTGGAGAATCACTGCTGCATGGCTCCCCAGCACCGGCGTAAGCGGCGCTGCACAGGTGTTCGTGCCATTTTAGCCAGCACAAGTGGCAAATAACGCCAGCGCAAGGGTCACACTGGCTCCTACGGCTATTCAGCCCCCCCTTCAGGATTGCTCTGTAAGTGATTTAAATAAATAGTGTCATTATGAAAGTTCCTTTGAGCTCAGAAAAAGTGATCCACAAATGTCATACGCACCAGCACAAAAATCGAGCTAGAAGGCAAAAATAAAGTAGGAAGGGTCCAAGTGCGGGGGGGGGGGTGGGGGGAAAGAGATTAGCAACCTTCTCTCAATCGGATAGCAACTACAGTATTCCCCTAGCGGCTTGAGATCATCTAAAAATAAATCTGTGGGCTTTGTCCAATCATACTGCAGCGAAGAGTCTGCGTAACAAATACTGCATTGGCTGAATGGCCTCTGAATGCTGACACTATGAAGTTTGGCCAAAGCACTGCACTGAAACTGTTGTTATTTACCTCTCAACCTACATTAAATATAATTCCTAAATACAAAGTATTGCAGACTGTAATGAACAGCAGTAAACTACAGCATGCCATATTGCTCTGCTGATTGAAGAACTCAAACGGATTGTCAGATTTCGGTACTTAACAAAATTCTTTGTTTCCAGTGGGAAATCACCAGCTCTCTGTTTACCATCGGATGGAAATCAGGATGGTATAACTTCTCACCTTTTCTACAATGAAGACAGTATTCAGAGCTTCGGGGAATTTATGAAAATGTACTACTTGCTGGTAAAAGCATGAGATTAAACCCGATTCTATTCCCTAACATGGCTTTTGATCTATCCTTTCCTCCTCACCTTCACTATTGCCCTTGAAAACTATGCTTACGGACAGAGAGTGAAGAAGAGGGCCGAGAATGCGACATCTTCCTTAAAACAACAGTAACAATAGCTGTTAGCCAATAACAACCAGTTTCTTTTCATCACTGAGACTGATCTATATAGTACATTCTTATCAATACATCTGTTAAAGTTACATAAATGTATTCAGTCACATTTTATTCATTCATTCATTCCATTTATGCCCTCCAAGGAGTTCCGGGTGATGTACTTCAGTGATGTTATCCCAACACAACAATCCTTTGAGACAGATTAGGCCAAGGGAATGTGTGTGACTGGCCCAAATGAGCTTTACGGCCCTGCTGGGGTTACCAACTCAGAGCTAAGCCTAACACTCCAGTCAATCATTACACCACACTGGCTGTCATTTAAATACTATTCACAGAGATATGACACAGAGGTTCCCTGTACTCAAAAACATTTCGCTTGCTCATCCCACACAGGGGCAAAATCAGACTTTGCCCGAGGCTGCAAAATCACTCATGTCTTCTGACATTTAAGAGACTCTGTAATTTGGGAATTAGGGTTGTCCAGTGTATTAAATCGAGTGCCTGTAAGTCACAGACCATACCTAGTAATCAATATCACCTCATAAACAAAAATGAACAGTCTGACTATGAATTACGAACTGGAACTGCTTGAAACCTTTAATTTTTGCAAGCTTTTTCTAAGTATACAAAATAAAGCATCAACAAACTAAACCATAAAAATCATCTCTATAATTCGTGAACCCTAGTCATAAATATAAAATACCTGGAATTACCCATTAGAAATGTCTTCCAAAACTTCTAAATGAAAGACTATATTATTTTTATTTTAGTCATAAAGCTTTCTTTTAATTTACAACTTCTTTCTGCACTGCGTTAGACCCATGATTCTTACACTAGTTCAAAATATTACAAAGAGGTGGGGTAGGCAAATTACTCACTGCAGGTAAATCTGTGTCTCTTTTTGAATGCTACGGAAAAAGCACCCACATTTCTGTCATCCCCGCTTGTACATAACTTACGATCAGATTTTCAGTGTGAGAAGGTTTTCCTGGCAGAGGCTTTGTCTTTTAAAATGTGTATGACAGGCGGAGATTAAATAAGTGCTTGTTTTCTCACTGAGTGATAATTCCAGAGGGGTAGTCTGCCATGGAACCTTGTTGGGTGACCTTGGGTCAGTCACTCCCCTGCAGACGCACCTTACTGGGTCATTGCAAGGATAAAATGGAGGAGATGAGAACAGTATGAGGCACATTGGGTCCCCACTGAGGAGAAGAGTGGGGTATAACTAAAGTAAATACATACACTTTTTATTCTGTTGTAAACTTTCATGATCCATTTCATTAGATGCACACAGTAAGCCTTCACTATATATGCATATGAAGAAAAAACACTGTAAAGGTTAAGGGACCATGAAATTCAAGGAGTATGGGTATGACATAATTAAGTAAAATTCAAATATAGTTAAGGCAAGTCCAGAGACAATTCATAATGGCAGTAATTGGTGATAACCAGCTTAGCAAAACAAGGACAATTACATTAACTCTTGTAATGACTAATGAATCCCAGGCTCTCATTAAGTCCTCAGAAGATGGTATCAAGCTGCTTGATGAATTCAGTTCAGCAGTTTCACATTAGAGTCTTCATTTTAAGCTCTTTTGCTGAAGATTGGCAAATCAGCAAGTGTGTCCTGGGAAACTGAAATGTCCTCTCAGTGGTTTCCAAATACTGCCATTAATGTCAGATTTGTGCGCATTTGTGATTTCATGTAGGAGCTTACTTATCTGTCCTATGAAAGTAGCAGAAGAGTACTGACAAGCATTGATCACACTGAAAGATGAACATGATGAGCCCATGATGATATGGATGATGTTATTAGGTCCTGGCTCAAACGCTAATCTTGCTTGCATAACTATATAGCTATCGTGAACAAATGAAGTCTTGTTTAAGCCAATATAGTCTTGCTGCTTGCATAAAAGCCAACTAAGGTTCAGTCAAGACTCAACCCATATAACACAAGGGTTGGATGAGTAGAACAAACAACCTTCCTGAGTTGAGATCATGGGTTCTCGAACTTGGGCTATACTTGGATTTGATTTTCAGCTAGCTTATTTGGACATGTTCAACCTCGTCCTAGAAAACCAAACTAGATTTTCATGTTTAATCTGAACTGAGCCCATAAACTATCCTCAGTCCATCTCCCAACTCAAGACTAAGCCAATTCAAATAAAGTACACACCTACATGTCAAAATATAAACACACATTCTTGTTTAGGGTGGCATCTAATAGTTCCTCTGAAAACATATTATACTGTCATGCAATACTCTGTGTAATCTTATATTTATCAACATTTAAACTCTCACCAGCGACCCTAATAATGAGATCAGCTAATTTACAGTACAGTGAAAACAAGCACTTGCAAGTGACTTTTCTTCCATTTCTGTCTTTAACCTCTTATATAGGGAGAAGAGCTACTTTCATGCCAGATATTCATAATAACACGCATCATAAACGTCACAGAGAAATCCATGTCATGGGCTTTACACAATGGCCTCTACACAATGTGCTGAGCCCTTGCAAACTGCCCAGAAGCTTCATTTCCTCCAAATTCTAGCAGCCGGGCTGTTGTTAGGAGCTGAATACATGGATCACATCACCACTGTGCTGAAAGATCTTTGCTGACTGCCTGTCTGTTTTCAGTGCTGGTTCTTACCTATAAGGCTGTAAATAGCTTGGGGTTGGGGGTACGGAAGGATTGTTTCCTGCTGTTCTGGCTACCCTGCCCATTAAGAACTGCCTCCCAAGCTGTGCTCTGTGTGCCCATGCTTGTAAGAGGGGAGGTGGGCCGTAGTTAGAGACCAGGCTCTTTTTTGTGGTGGCTCCTTGCCTTTGGAATGCCCTTCCTCTTGAGGCTCACATGGAGTCTGCCTTGCTGTCTTTTAAATGTCAAGCCAAAGGATGTTTTTAGGCTGTTCGATCATGATCTAATTCTGTTATTTTGAGCCCCGGGCTCGTTTTTAATATTGATAATTTTATGCTATTTTTATGCATTTATGGTATTTGTTTTTACTTGCCAGCTGCCTCAAGCATTTCTCTGGGCGGCTGACATATAAATTTTATAAATAAATAAGAGTCCTGTTATTGAGAGGCTTCAGGAAGCATCGGCACCTCTCTTCAAGTTGCATCTTACTGTGCTGGCCTACCGGAAAGGGTGCTCTTCGTTTGTGGGGCCTAGTTTCTTCCAGGTAAACTTTGGAACTAGTTGGTGAAAGCCAATTCTGCTGTTAGATCATCGTTTCAAGGAACAGTCGCAGCTGGAGCATCAGTGAAGCTGATACAAGATGCTACAGGCCACAGAGTGAACCTGAGCTCCACTGACAGGCCAAGACTCAGCAATGAACCTACACCTTCAGGAGGTGTGCAACCCCCTCCACAAAAGGCTGACTCCGTCTTCAAGCAGCTTTTTCGCTGACCCATTACCCAACTCCGAATGAATAAACCTCATCACACAGGAACAGCTTATAAGGTGGCACGCTCTGGGAATGCAAGTTCAGAGCTGTTTCCCACCCAACATTTTTTTATGGCGTGAGTTGCTCTTGCAACTAATATCTGTAAACTAACAAATGGAATGAATCATACCTGTGACTACCCGGGGGGAGGGGGGAGAAAGATACTTGTACTGCTAAAGTGATTGATAGGAACACTCATGTCATAAATATTGATCTCCAGAGGTTATAAAGTGCTTGTACAACTACTAGATATAAAAGAATCCAAACACCATCATAATAAGCAACAGTAAAAATACAAGCTTAGTAAGGACATTACTTGAAATCAGAATGTCAAATCAAACCTGAACCCCAGCTCAAAAACCGATTCAGAGAGATTGTTTTCTGTGAACCAGAACTGGACCCAAACCTAAAAAATGGAACAAAACCCTGAACAGGAAAATTTAGACTTTATTCCATTTCAGATTCAAGGCAACCTAGAGATTTTAGATTTGGGTTCAGTGACAGTTCATAGGAACCACTTTGCTCAATTAGTTTTTCTGTAGTTCAGGTTCAGTTTGATTTCCTACTTGAAATAAGCCACCTTGAGTCACGAGGAAAGACAGGATATATTTTAATAATAAATAAATACCAGTGGGGCATGGAATTCATTCACACTATCGCTCTAACAGTCCAATCCTATCCAGAGTTACTCTAGTCTAAGCCAACTGAAATGACTGGAATAACTCTCTTTAGAATTGCACTATAGGTGTGCCATTAAGAGGGACCCATAGCATAACACAGGGACAGTAGCACTCATGAAAGGTATTTGAGAGATTAAAAAATTGAAATGCTAATCCTCTCCAAAACATGTGGTAAAGTCATGGATTAGCATGATTGGAGGAGGAAGCACATAAGGGGAATGGTGATAGGAGGAGAAGGAACCTGAGCAGATGCAAGAAAAAAAATGCATGGTAATTACATTCTTTCCTACTATGTATAAGCATATTGATGTAACAATGGAGAGGATTTACACTGTCCCAAATAACTTTTGGGAGCAGGACTGAAAGGTTTCATTTACTGCAGCAAACATACAGTGCTTATTTGCACCATGATGATTCAGAGATTGCTCTCATATCAACACAAACAGAAACTTGATTCAGCCAGTCCTTTGTTGACAGTGTTCAAAGGTTTCTCTCTGGTATTGTGAATCACATCCACCAGATACAACAACGACTGTAAAATAGGCACTGCATATGATCACTGTTCTCTTGGGATGAAATAACAGGGTCAAGGACTTCCAATCTTAATAGAGGCTGCTGATTGTTTTTCAAATCACTTCAACTCGAAATTTACTCCAAAAGCGTAAATAAGAACATAAGAAAAGCTATGCTGGATCAGACCAAGGCCCATCAAGTCCAGCTGTCTGTTCACACAGTGGCCAACCAGGTGCCTCTAGGAAGCCCTCAAACAAGATGACTGCAGCAGCATCCTGCCTGTGTTCCACAGCACCTAATATAAAGGCATGCTCCTCTGATACTAGAGAGAATAGGTATACATCAGGACTAGTATCCATTTTGACTAGTAGCCATGGATAGCCCTCTCCTCCATGAACATGTCCACTCCCCCCTTAAAGCCTTCCAAGTTGGCAGCCATCACCACATCCTGGGACAGGGAGTTCTACAAATCAAACAGTCTGCAGCAAATTCAGGGATTGCTATCTTAGGATACTGACACACATAAACAAGAACTCCCTCCATCTCGGTTTACAATACTAGTTCCCCCAACAATAACATGTTCCTTCCTGCAGCTACTAAAATTATTTTCTTCCTAAGAATAGGTGTATGGAGAGAAGGCAGCATGGTATAGTCTGATCTCATCAGATCTCAGAAGCTAAGCAGGGTTGGTACTTGGAAGGGAGACCTCCAAGGAAGACATTGTAGAGGAAGGCAATGGCAAACCCTTTCGGCTTAATCACTTCCCTTGAAAGCCCCTTGCTGGGGTTGCTGTAAGTTGGCTGGGACTTTACAACACTTCACACACACAAGCATAGGTGTTGCTTCTACTTTCTTACACATGTCTTAATATTTCCCTATATGTTTCTCCCCAATCTCTCTTCTATACTGTATTGTATACTTAGATTTCTTTAGGTTTTGCAACTATATTTATTTCCCATTAGTTACGTAATCTAACATCCCAGTGACACAAGATGGAAACAGATGACCACTAACCATTAGGCCACCCCTAAAGAAGTGCCCCAGGAGCCCTGTGGCGCAGAGTGGTAAGCTGCAGTACTGCAATCAAAAGCTCTGCTCACGACCTGAGTTTGATCCCAACAGAAGTTGGTTTCAGGTAGCCGGCTCAAGGTTGACTCAGCCTTCCATCCTTCCGAGGTCGGTAAAATGAGTACCCAGCTTGCTGGGGGTAAAGGGAAGATGACTGGGGAAGGCACTGGCAAACCACACCACAAACAAAGTCTGCCTAGTAAACGTCAGGATGTGACGTCACCCCATGTGTCAGGAATGACCCAGTGCTTGCACAGGGGACCTTTATCTTTTAAAGAAGTGCCAGCATGACAGCACTGTGTAAAGAACTGGTCATCTGTAGGTTCTACCTACTTGCTAAACAGGACACTTAAATATATATATATCATAAGATAAGTTGTTTTCTGGATGGAAGCAAACAATATGTTTCAAAATATTATAAAACTACATAAATTTATGGGTTGCAAATGCTTACTGTTCCCATTTGGCATAATATTTAATTTTAGGTATTTCAGCTGTTCCTTGTTTTTTTAGACAAACTTCAAGTAACATCTTATAAATATGAAAGAGAATCATACGCTTCTTCCTGGCTGGTTTCCACATAAGGAAAAAAAATGTTTCAGTTAGTACTCTGGAGTTTTCTAGCAAAACCCAGTCATGGCTGTAGAGTCACGCCCAACGCAGTTTACATCTGAAACATACAGTTCAAATCCAACCATGTATCACATAACGCTATTATATTATGAAAGGGACATATGCATACAATTCAAGCAGAGTTTAAAACAGCAACACCATACTGGGAAGGGGCTCTTCGTAGACTTCAGGACCACATCACCAACGGGGTGTGGCACCTTGCCAACCCAGCAGCATTTTCTGAATTAGCTGCATTGAAAACTTAAACTAGGGTATTCCAAGGGGCCACACAGTTAAGACTCTATTATTACTTTTATTACTTTCCTTGTTGATCAGAGTACAAACCTGGCACATTTCTAGTTCTGTACCCATGTTCCTATAAAGATAACAAGTTATTCTACAAAACCTCTACTTTAGAAACATTTAAATATATCTCCAGCCACTACTGCCTCATGCAGAAAAAAAAAACATTGCAATTTGAAAGCAAAATTATGAATCATCATAGACTAGAGTAGAAGTTCTGGAAAATCTGAACTGTCCCATTCATTATAGGAATATTAACTTCCAAATCCACAGAGCCATTTTTACTATTAATGAATATTAGCTATTCATTTCCTCTTAAACCCAGTTTCTATGACTGATGTTTCGTCTGGATGCATAACAAATGGATGGCACCAAACAAAAAATAATTCATTTTGTAATGCCACATTAGGAGTCAAGCAAAGTGGAGAGAGCTAGACTGAGGGACCCCTCCAAAACGCTACTCTTTAATGAGACCCTGAAACAGAGGGGAAAGAGGGTGAGGGAAAGTTATATATATATATGCTGTCTTTGATACTGCAATGGAGATACACTATAAACATACTCCAGTAATCCACCGTCTTAATTATTTTGGTGGGTTGGGAAGAAAAAAAGGGGGTCAAACTCTTTCCTGGCAGTAACACTATTTCCTGTGAATAAGAAAAACGAGGAGTAAAGGGATCAAAGACATACCAGTAAAGGGTGGGAAGTTAGATGGATGACCTCTTTCTTTTTTATTGTATTAGTACTGGCTATACCTGGACATCCATGGTTTAGTGGGAACCTAACTTGTAATATACACTGATTGAGAAAAGAATTAACAAAATGCTGAAAATAATCAAAAGTGTTACTAGTACTTTTGGGAGAGTATTTTTAATTTCCATTTTGTGGGCAGATCTTTCAAAAGCACAATCATATGCTGAACATACAAATCATGTAAGGCATGACATACCACAGAGAAGAATTGTTACTCTTCTTGCTTCCCTTACCCTTGCTCCAAATTTAACATGATTTTCGAGTCCTTCAGCTAAAAGAGTGTAAATACTACCATTGCTTTGGCCTTCTGACTCACCCCACCCTTGTATTTCTATTTACACGCTGCCAAGTTTTTCACATTCAGCTGAGCAGATGCTAGTCATTATTGCTGAGGCCCATACTGAAAGCCATCAAGACTGTCTGGCTGACAAATAATAGAAATTAAAGGCACTTGAGTTCCTTCTCTTGAGGCCTTCATAGTGCCATCCTAAGAACACTCTTCCTGGGAGTAAGCCCCACTGAATAAACCTGAGCAGATGAATCGGAAGTAGGGTCATGCAAAAAAAAAAAAAATCGGTAAATTTTGGGTTCAGGCCCATTTTAGTCTATGTGGATTTTTTTTCAAAGCTCCTGTGGGGTGACTTTTGGAGGTAGAGTCACCAAATTTGCAGTGCAGCTGCAAGGAAGTCTCCTTGGATGGACACCGAAGTTTGGTGAACTTTGGGACGGGGTGGTCCAATTTTATGGACCCGCAAAGGGGTCGTCCCATCCTCCAGGCATTGCAAGCCAAGCTGTCAATCAGTTTTCAGGTTCAGAAGATCAGCATTGCTGAGAACTGACGGAAAGAGCCGATTGGCAGGCTGGCGCCTCAAAGTCTGGGGACTCCATTCGTATCTGGGGCACATAGCATGATGTCCATGCAAATAGGCTTTCAAACTGAGGAAAACGGCTTACATGCAAGAGAAATAAGGCATGGAAAACATTTCTTTTGGTGGCAAATGACTTCCTGTGAACTATGCTTTAATATAGTTAATCAAAAATCTGATTTCAAGAGATGGTCACAGTGCGGGGAAACAACGCCATTATTTGGGGCAACCTTCAGTTTGAGAGCAGGTTTTCAGGGGGGATGGATATTGGAGCCAGCTGAAGTCATGACCAAGGCAGCTCTTTTGAAGGAGATTGCTCATTCGCGTGGGTGAGGAGTCTTCTTCAGAAGCCTGTTCAGCAGCTGTTGAAGCTGGCACTTTTCAGTTGGAGGGTCTATCCCTCCAGATGGGACTGGGTGAGCCCTGTCTTTTAAATGACCTTTCTGCCTCTAGACTATCCAGATTACTCTTCTGAATGGTGATGGATAGTTTGGTCAGACCAAGTTGGCTACGATTACACAACCCCTACCTCAAAAGACCCCCAACTATAGGGCCCTAACAAAACCAGTTGAAGAAAAATGGGAGAAGGCACAGAGCCAAGCATCTGAGCAAAGGTGAATAGCCGAAATACCCATTTGGCTTTTCAGGAATTGTCTATTCAGCTTAGGGTAGATTCCCAGGTTTTGGTATTCAGCCAAAATGAAACCCGAATATGGCCGAAATGCTAATTTTGGGTTTATTTTCAGTCCAGGTTTATGCACAGCCCTAAAGTGTAGATGACTGTGGAAGGCAATGGCAAACCACCCCGTATACATAGTCTACCTAGTAAACGTTGGGATGTGACATCACCTCATGGTCAGTAATGACCTGGTTCTTGCACGGGGGACTACCTTTACCTTTAGTCAGAAGTGACTTGAAGGCACTTACACACACTATGCAAAAATGAGCAGGCACACCTAACTCAAAGGATACAGCTGTTAATTTTCCTCCTGTCACACGTACCAAATAATATTTTAATCTAATAAACTTGCCATCACATCACACCTGAAATTTTTTACCACTCACGACACATAAATGAAAATTTTAAACTTTACTACTACACCATATACTTGAGAGCCGGTTCTGTGTAGTGGTTAGAGTGTTGGACTAGGATCTGGGAGATCCAGGTTCAAATCCCTACTCTGACATCTTGCTGGGTGACCAGTTGCACATCCTCAACCTAACCTACTTCACAGGGTCGTTGTGAGGATAAAATAGAAGAACTATGTAAGCCACTTTGGGTCCCCAAAGAGGAGAAAATCGGGCCATAAATAAGGTAAAGAAATACTCATTAAAAATGTGTGCAGTGTATTCCTCTATACCAGGGATCCTCAAACTACGGCCCACGGGCCGGATCCGACCCATCAGGGTCCTAAACCCGCCTCCCTCTTCCCTCCGGAGCCGCTGCCGCCGCGCCCGTCCCTTCCCCAAACTAAGGCGGCTGTTTGCCGTATAAAGCATTGGCGGCAGCCGCGGAGCGGCGACACCCGTGCCAACCCGGGAGCTGCCGCCTCTGTGCCTTCCCCGCCGCAGCTGCCCTGAAGAACCGCCGCTTTCCTTTCCCCAGGCACGCGCGCGGCTCGGAGAACAGATGGGGCCACCTTGGACTGCAATGTGCCCCTCGCCGCTGCTGCCCCTCCTGCCACAGCAGCCGCCACAGCCCTGAAGGAGCCATGTCGGGCTGGAAGAAGAATATCCCCGTCTGCCTGCAAGCCGAGCAGGAGCGAGACGAGCGGGCGAGAGCAGGGGGCTTGGGTGGTGGCACCTCCGGGGAGGGGAGGGCTGAGAGACCCCCGTCTCCCGCTGGCCTCCTCCCGCGCCCTTCCCCCCAGATGCTCTTTGCCGAGCAGGGGACCAGCCCAGCATGCCTCCTGCTCCAGGAGGTGGGAAAGGAGGGCGCACGGTGGCGGGGGGGGGGTCTCTCAGCCCAGTGAAGGGGGGAGTGTCGGCCATGGAGAGGCACCTGGGGGAGGGGCGGCACGTCCTCCTGCTGCAAGTTAACTTTTCTTTGCCTGGGCACCTGGCTGCCTTCCCGTTTGGGCGGGGGGGGGGAACAGTGTTTGAGGGACAGTGAACTGGCCCCATTTAAAAAGTTTGAGGACCCCTGCTCTATACAATTACCTGGAAGTAAGCCCAACTCAGTGGAGAGTGCTTTCCAATAAGTGCACACATTGCATCCTTAAGTTCCTTCATAACCTTTGGCTACATTAAGCTGAGCCTCCTCATTTTCTGAGTACAGGCTAATCTTATTATATTTAACTGTGATGTACATCCAGGTTCTTCATGCACAACTATTAAATCACCCCACAACTTTAAAAAATGCACAGCTCATGTGCCAATAAAGGTGTTGTTGAATACACAGCTATTGAAGTTCTGAAGAGGAGCAGAAAACGCCTCTCGGCTAATTTCTTTGGAGCAACTGAAAGATTTCTAGTACACAACCTCAAACACATAATATTAGAGTAGACACTGTCCAATTTTTTTCTTCTCGTTAAAGTTGCCTGAACTGTGCATTTAAGCCTTCCAGACAGACACATAAGCCCCAGAACCTAATCTCCTGTGACAACCAGTATCCGATAAGCTTATTATGCAGTGAGTGCGAGGAAGCAGTTTCATGAACCCGGCTGATAAAGCAACTAATATTGCCAACTCATACAAAGCCATCATACTCCAGTTTGAGCAAGCTCACTCAAATGATGGGTTGATAACCCAGATGGCAAGCTAACCCAAATAATATATGCATATAATACAACAACATTCAACTATTACATGGAAAACTTATACAATTTCTTCTTACCTTACGATCTACTTTGGGGGGGGAGAAGAGGAGAAAGAGAGGGAAAGATTCAGGCACTGATGCAAGTGTTTACTGAAACATGAGCCTGGTTTCAAAGATCACTCGTTTCTACAACCACCCTGGAAAACAGCCATTGTGCAGAAAGGCACAATGCCGATAAAATTTCAGGCAACTATTGGGTTTGCAATCCTTGCTCGTTTAGCAGCTGTAAGAAAACCCAGTTAGGATCACGGCGATCACACGATCGCTGTAGCTATAGTTCCCTCGCGCAAGCAGAACTCCAGAAGAGGGATCTAGTTAACAAGAGTGACTCCAGCTGTTTATCTCCTGCTGACTTCTACCTGCACGCTCGTCACTTATTCGGCCCTGGTATGAACTACAGGAAGCGATGGGGGGGGGCGACTTCCTCCCCCTCCCCCCCACCGGGGTCTGCATTTCACGAGAGGGAAAAACAGGCCGCCGCCCCCAAACTCCCTCCGACAACCCCTCGGGGCCGGAAGGCCGCCTTCCCTCCCCCCCACCGTGACAAGCGCTCATGAACGCTGATTCACCAGTTCCCAAACGGGGATCCCAGCCTGCGACGCAAGCGAGGCAAAAGGGAGGGGGCAGAGGGGCAGAGACGACCCCCCCGCCTCCTTGCGAGCGCGACAAAAAAAGAGGGGGGGCCGCGCTCTCACACTGTGGCGCGCGCGCGCACACACCAACGCACGCGCCAGTCGCACGCACCGCCGCCCCCCCCTCGCATTTTACGCAACGCCGCCGCGCCGCGTGGCACCGCAAAACCATACCCGGGAAGGAAGAGCCGCCGCTGCTGCTGCTGGCCCCGCAGAACCGGAGGAGGAGGAGGCCGGAGGGCACGCTCAAGCGGCACAACCCTGCCGAGGAGAGGAATAAGCCCGGGAAACCGCTGCCGCATATCCCGGCCCTGCCTGCCGCCGGCGCCAGAGCCCGGCCTACCACCTCTCGTCGCCCCTCCCCTCGGCAGAGGCTGCCTAGCGCCCCTCTGGCCGGCGGAGGCGCCGTTGAGCCGAGCGCCGCCGCTGCAGGGGAGGCGTCCGCGGGAGGCGGCGGAGGGAGGCGCTTCGCCGCAGCGGGACGGCGGCTCCGGCCCGGGAAGCGCCTGTGGCCGCCGCGGCGCGAGAGGAGCCGGAAGGCCGCCGAGGGCGGAAACGCACGGGAGGTTTCGCGTTGGATTTGCCGCTCTCCGGATGCACGTTTTCCGCAGCCAAATGGTCAAAGCTCAACAATAAGCCCCCAGGCAGAGTTTGGAGAATTCAGGTGGGGCAAAGGTGCATCTAGCCAGCGGAGTCGCCAACCTCCTGGCAGTGCCACCACAGGCCTACGCGCGCATACTTGGCGGCGAAGCCCCCGGGCCTCGGTGGGGCTTACTTCCCGGTAAATGCACCGGATCGGGTTGCAGTAGGAAAGGAACCGGCCTGTCGTGCATTACAAAGACATGCTCGCGCGCACAAGCAGCATGATCGTCACTCGGGCTACTGTATCCTAAGCACGCTTACCTGGAAGTAAGTCCACATGAACACCTGGACACACGAAGCTGCCTTATACTGAATCAGACCCTTGGTCCATCAAAGTCATTGTTGTCTAACCCCATTATTGGTTCAAACCCCAGCATCTCCACTTTAAGGGACTAGGCAAGTAGGTGATGTGAAAGACCTCAGCCTGAGACCCTGGACAGCCACTGCCGGTCTGAGTAGACAATACTGACTTGGATAGACCAAGGGTCAGATTCAGTATAAGGCAGCTTCATGTGTTCATGTGTCTACTCAGACTGGCAGCAGCTCTCCAGGGACTCAGGCTGAGGTCTTTCACATCACCTACTTGCCTAGTCCCTTTAACTGGAGATGCCCGGGATTGAACCTGGGCTCTTCTGCATGTCGAGCAGATGTTCTACCACTGAGCCACAGTCCCATTAACAGCTGATGGCCCTGACTCCAATTTAAACCTATGAGGAACGGGCCATATCCCTCGAGACCCGCACTCTCTAATTCTTGAAGCATAGTCTAATCCGGCTGTGAAAGCAGATGCCACAATATACCAGACCATCGCTGCAGCATCGTTTCTCTGCCATACTGATCAGCACAATCCTAGGCAGAATTGTGGCCCACTTTGTTCAGTGGTGCCTACTCCCAGGTAAGTACATGTAGGTTGCAGCCTTACACCTTAAAAGTGGGATTCTGCGCAAACCTAAGCCTATTGATTTCAATGAGCTTAGGCAGGTACAGTGATCTCAAACAGAAAAACCATCAGCGACCACAGTCATAAACATCTATCCAGAATGAAAGGGGCTCTTTCTCAACATCAGGACTGGGTAGAGAGTCTCCCAGGATCAGGACTGGGTAGAGAGTCTCCCATCCTGAGAATTAGTAGTAGTAAATATCTAACCTTTTATGTATACCAAAAATGAATGAAAAGGAGGGGGGGCCCTGAAAATATGCATCTGATGAGATTTCAGTAAAGGAACAAGATATTTTTCCTAGGGGACAAAGCATGGGTGCCTCTTCCCTTGTTTATTAGAGGCACAATAAATTATGCAACATAAGAGACTGGCTGCATATTTCATAACTTTGATTTATATATTATTCACATTAAGCAGAGCTCTGCTGGATCAGATTAGAGGGCCATCTAGTGCAGCATTCTGTGGCCATTCAGAAATTTCTGAAAAACCTATAACAAGGGTATGTAGGAAAAAACCCTCCTGTGCTCTCTGTCCCCAGTAACTAATAGCAGAATTCATATGACAAATCCAAGTTTTTGCGCAAAATTTAAGAATTAAAGTTTTTTTTAAAAAATGCAGACTGTACACAGCTCAGTGTACAAGCAATACGTTTACGTAAAGCGATCAGTATCTGCAATGCCAGAACAATTATAGTTCTATAAAAGTAATTTAAAAGCTGCTATTAATTTTAATTGCAGCTGACACACTATTCGGTGACCTTTCCGACTAGACGTTATTAAGGATTTTAAAAAGAATATAATTAGGAATGCTTATAACCTACATTACAGTCAAAATAAATCAGTACTGAAGGTGAAGATGCCACTAACAAAATCGTAACACCAATAATTAATATTGTAACTGCGTAGGACTGCACTGTGAAAATAATAAGCAGCAAACATTAACAAAAAAGCTAGTAACCAGTATCAACATCACAAAATCAGAACACCAGTTGAGAATTGTAACTATTCATCATCAGACGGTCGCACAAGATCAGATATCAACAGATGAAACATTAACCTCAATGCTTTAGAAAATAAAAAACATCCTGCAGTGCAATAATACGTATGTTTACTCAGAAGTAAGTACTATTTTGCTCAGTAGTACATTCTCCCTAGCCAGCGTGTTTAGGATTGCAGCCTTCATGAGACATGCAGTGTTGAGACCAGAGGAGCCAAATAAACATCTTATGGGAGAGCGGTACAGTCTCGGGTTGCCTCCATTTGCGAAAGCACGGAAAGCAGAGCCTAAATTGAAGATGTAAGAGTACAGGTCGGGGTATATGAGAGACAAGTTCTGGAGTTCCATGCTTCCCGTGTGGACCTGATTCAGACTGGGAGTGCAGCATGCAGGGAGAGGGAGCTCAGAGGAACCGCTGTGTGCCACACTGAATGCTCCACATACACTGATGGACTACACATTACACTTCCAGATGGAGCAAACTGAGGTTCTCCACAGGACCATTTCAGGTCAGATAAAAAACATGGGGGAAAGGTCTAAGCTCACTCTCTTATACACCAAAGTCCCAACTTGCCAGGACAGATCTCTGAAGCTGGCCTGTAGTCCCTGGGGAAAATGTAATGTGTAGTTGGGCTCCCAGACATCCACAGACTGGGGAACGCACAGCTTACTGTCCTGCTTTGCTGAAAGAAAGGCTAATACTTTCAAGAATAAGTTGATTGTTTAAATCCTGACTAATTTTATCAACAATATGATGTAATGTGTATGATGATAACACCACTGAACAATTAAATGTTTTCTGTTTCAAAGTTTAACTTAATATTGAAACAAGCTACTAGACCTGTGACTGCATGAGCCTGTTTCTGTTGAAGTAATAGACTTGCTTTTTTTTACTACAAAAATGGTTATTTATCCTATCTCTTAGATGGGAAAAACTCTGGTAATGCAGCAATTTGCAGCTCTGAGCCCAGCCTTTGGCTGGGGAGCGCAGGGTATAAATTAAATAAATAAAATAAACTCCCTTGTTTCAGTTTGTTTGCCCACATCCAGTCTTTCAGTTACTCCAGACCCCACCTCAAGGTTTTCACCAGTTCTCTGGAAAATGGTCGGACAGGCAGATGGCTTCATGTATAAGTTAAATAGCATGGGAGTCTAGATGAAGCCCAGCAGGACTTCAAAAGCCAAAGGCGTGACCCATCCACATTCTAGGATCTGCCAACCCAAAAAAGGCTGGAGCCACCATAAAACAGCATTCCCTAGTTCTGCCCTGGCTCAGTGATCTAGGGGGAAGCCACTATTAATAGGACTGAAAACTGCAATGGTGACAAAATGTAAACTTTCTTTGGCACAAAGACTACATGAGTTCATATAAAGCTGCCTTACGCTAAGTCAGACCATTGATCTGCCAAGGTTGGTATTATTCACTATGACTGGCAGCAGTTCTCCATGGTCTCAGGAAGAGATATTTTGTATCTGCTACTACTGCTCCTTTTAACTGGCGAAGCTGGGGAACCAAACCTTGGACTTTCTGCAGACAACACAGATGTTCTCCCCATGGGGTTGTCTCTAAAATGGGCTCTCATTCTTATTCAGTCAGTTTTGGTATAATCCCCCCCCACACACACACACACTATTGCTCTAGTTGCTGTCTCTGCTTTTTCATTGCCCCAGAGAACTAAACATGCTCCACATACACTGATGGACTACACATTACACTTCCAAATGGGGCAAACAGGCTCTCCATTGGACCATTTCAGGTCAGATAAAAAACATGGGGGAAAGGTCTACACTCACTCTCTCATACACCACAATCCCAGCCTGCCAGGAGCTATACGTGTCCATTGTCTAGATCAGTGATTCCCAAACTTTTTGGGCCACCGCCTCCTTGGTTCCACAAACTCAACCCCAGCGCCCCCTATCCAGCAACACAGTTGAAGGGGCCCACCTCTAGCGTCCCCTGCTGCTACCTTGCCTCTTAGTGCACCCCTAGGTAATCCCCCCCAGGGGTGGTACTACCCACTTTGGGAACCATTGGTCTAGATAATCTCTTTCCAGAGGCTGACTGGAGTTTCTAAAGTCCTGTCAATCAAACCAGTTGGAAATCCCTCAAAGCTGTGAGGAAATCATCTGGATCCATTGTTCTCTCAGATTAGACCATCTTAATACGTCACCAAGCCTGATCAAAGGTTCATAAATCTAAACCATATTAGGTAATTATCTATTCATGACAACAGAGTAATTAAAAACTCCTGCACCCCCCCAATCATTCTCCTCCCATCCAGAATAGAAACTCAAATTGAGCACATAGCTTGTAATGTGTGACAAGCCAGATGTCAATAGAGACGGTTCTATGGTTGTCCTGGCAGCCATGAAAACTGAGCTGACCCACATACTGAAATGCTGAATTCCTCCACAACCACAGTCCAGGGACCTTCAGAATGAACTCCATGACCTACCCTGTCAGCTAAGACTTCCTCAAACCAGGATTCAGTGATACTTGCCAGATTGGTAGGCTCGCCCTGGATTAAATCTTGAGTGGCATCACTAAACTATGAAAATAGTCACATAACGTATAATTCCGCCCTGATATAATTTGAGTCCTTCCCTCCTGTTTACCAAGCCAGTTTCAGTATCTAGTTACTGAGTAAAGTTGTCACCTGTTTTCTTCATAGCTCAGTGTATTCACTGTTGTATCCGAAAATGGACAGTTACACTATGTTAAAAATAATTTTCTTTTTACAAAGTATTGTAGAATAAAACCATTTTTTAAAATTAATAGTATATAAAATACTACATTTCAGCAGAAAAGTACCTAACCAACCAGATGGGCAACCTACCGGTATGTATTATATATAGTGCCATGATTTAAGTGCTAAGTAGTTTGTGGGTACTTTCAGGTAGAGGGAGAAGGTCTGTTTAGACCTTCCTTTAAGCCAAGAACACTGTCCATGTAATACATGGAATTAACCCAATGACACATGTGTGCAAGCTTTAGAGTTCCACAGAACTCTTCATCAGGCCAGATGTTCGAGATTAGAAGAAGAAAGCAGATTTTAAACAGATTTTCAGGTTATGGTGTTAAGTCCACCATGCCATTGCTATTCATTAGTCTATTCAAAATTCCTTTCCTCCAGCCATATTTCTTCATGTGGGTGCCCATACCACTTTGTGTAAAAGAACACAGAAAACCAATTACAGAACTATATATAAAGTGTTGTTTGATCCAGATATCTCAGGAAAGAGATATATGTCCTCTTTGGACAGGAAGGGTCTGAGCTATTCGTGGAAAAGTCCTGTTCGTCAACATGAAATGGGAAAGAGTCTGTAGTTTGGACTCCTCTGTTAAAGTCAGTGGACACAGAGGATTATATGGTAGCATTTCAAACATACAGGACCCATGCAGCTTAAAGCTTTAAAAGAGGCAAGCAGCATTTATAGCTGGAACCAGAAACTAATTACTAGTACATTTGTACATGCTCATCTTCACTGAAGTTTCCTGGTTATAGCAAACAATAGGATTAGGTCTCAGAATGGCTGGATTCTTGGCCTTAATGGGGTGGTGTATTGGGGCCCTTGGAAACTATCAGGAACTTACAGAAAATTCTCTCAGCAGAACATATTTTTGTATTTCCTTATCCCTTTTACCTATGTAATTTACTTCCTTATAACATATTAAAATATATTAAAACTTGTACCTGTGAATGTTTTTGCTTCCATGGGGTTTTCTCTTGTGTTGTGATATGCTCTTAGTAACACTAAAACTAACTCATTCATTGCAGCATGGAAATGTACATATAAATAGGAGCTGAACTTTGCATTTTATCTTTTAATCAGTGCTGCTCTTCTTATGCTTTAATAATTTGTTTATCTTACATTGTGTAGAGCTCAGAGAGGAAAGAGAATCAGTGCAGGGCCCCAGGGGTAAGTAGTGGGCAGATAGGGGGAATGGCTGCTACCAATAGCCTACTCAGTGGCAAAAGCCTACTCTGGAGTAAAAGCCTGCTCAGGAGTAGAGTAAAAGCCAGGAAGAGGTGAAAAAGCAGAAGTTGGAAGAAGAAACAGCTAGTTTGCTGGCACTGTCAAGATAAGGTTAGGTAGTCAGTAAGGCCGGAGCCCTCCCGGAGGCATGGCAAGGTGTATCCCTTGCCAGGGGAAAGGGAGAACTGCATGCTAATACAGCAGGGATACTGGAGGTATAGCCGACTCAGGGCTTAACCCTGTGGTAAGGGTAAAATGGCAAGAGAAAGCACCAAAAAGCACTTTGGACAGTCCAGCATCCTGTGGCTAACCAGTTCCTCTGGAGATCCAACAGGGCACAGAGGCCAAGGTCTTCCCCTGATGTTGCCTCCTGGCACTGGGATTCAGAGGGTGACTGCCTCTGAATGTGGAGTTTCCCTTTAGTCACCATGGCTAGTAGCCACCAATAGACCTATCCACCATAACCATGTGTCCCCTTTTAAAGCTGTCTATGCCTGTGGTTGTCACTTCATCCTCTGACAGTGAATTCCACATTATAATCACTCGTTGTATAAAGAAGTATTTCCTTTTGTCCAACGTGAAGCTATTGCCCATTGGCGTCACTGGATGTCCTTGAGTTCTAGTATTTTGGGAGAGGAGGAAAAGTTCTTGTCAGCTCTCTCCATCCCATGAATAATTTAATAAACCTCTATCATGTCGTCCCCCGCTTAATAGTCTCTTTTCTAAACTGAAAAAGTCCCAGATTCTTCAACCTTTCCTAATAGGAAAAGTGCTCTAACCACTTCCGCTTGATGTCTGGGTATGAACAACGGTAGATATGTTTGTTTAAAGGGTAGATATATATGTTTAAACGTGACTTCTGTTTGCCCATAATTGTTTATTAATTTATTCCCCACTTTTTTCTTCAGCGGGGACCCAAAGTAGTTTACAACATCCTCCCTTTCTCCATTTTATCCTCACAACTACCTTGTGAGGTAGGCTAGGTTGATATTGTATGACTAGTCCAATGTCACCCAGCAAGCTTTTATGGCAGAGTGGGGATTTGAACCTGGGTCTACCATATCCTAGTCCCACGTTCTAACCACTGTATTATGCTGGCTCTCACTATGTTATAATATAGTATACACTACTGAAATGTTTCCAGTGATACCAAGTTTAACTGACTATCCTAGTATGTATGATACTGTAATACACTTGTTTTTGGTTCTTGTAGGTTATCCGGGCTGTGTAACCGTGGTCTTGGAATTTTCTTTCCTGACGTTTTGCCAGCAACTGTGGCAGGCATCTTCAGAGTAGAAACACTGAAGGAAGTAGTAACTCTGACTGTGAAAGCCTTCGACAACACTTGCTTTTGTTTACAACAAAAATGTGTTTTTGATTTTGAGCTTTTATTTTCTCCCTATCTCTCAGATGGCAAAAATTAAGATTCATGTGCCTAGGTACCCATAGGATGTGGTAGTTTAGAACCCTCTTTCTATTGTTGGGTATTTTATCAATTTTGCTTATAGAAAATTAAGGCATTTATACTTTTGAATTTCTTAACACACCAAATAATACAGTTTTATAAGCTGAGTTATAAACTATACTCTCACTCAATGAAGGTACATAACTTCCTTTTTCTTTTTTTTACTTGTAAGACTACATTCTTGTAAGAAAGTTCTATTTTAATAAGTAGATTTTCCCTCCCAGCAATAATTCTCAGATGGTTAAATATCTTGCCACATACTGAAGAGGAAGTGCCAGTGAGTATCTGGGTGGAGCAGGGTTCCATTTGGTTTACTAACAAGCAAAACTGCACTGGCTCCAGCTGGAGTACCGGATCAGGCTCAAGATGCTGGTTTTGACCTTTAAAGCCTTACGCAGTCTGGGACCTTCGTACCTGCGGGACCACCTCTCCTGGTACGCCCCTCAGTCAGCTTTACAATCAGCAAATGCTAATCTCCTGGTGGTCCCTGGCCCAGAGAGTGTCCATCTGTCCTCGGCCAGGGTTTTCTCAGCCCTGGCCCCAGCCTGGTGGAACTCCCTTTCAAGTGAGACCAGGGCCCTGTGGGATCTTAAACAATTCCACAGGGCCTGCAAGATGGAGTTGTTCCACCAGGCCTATCATTGAGGACAACAATGGTTTTGCATCTGTGCTGGCCTCCCTCCTCCACTCCGGTTCTTTTATACTATGGTTCATCATTGACGGAACTGGGGCCCTGGCTGCCTGAGGGCTGCAGCAATTTTAAGATTTAGAGCCATCGGCTGTTAATTAACTGGTTTTAATTTGTGCAATTGCATGTAATTTTAGAAGAAGAGTTGGTTTTTATATGCCAACTTTCTCTACCACTTAAAAGGGAGAATCAAACCGGCCTACAATCACCTTCCCTTCCCCTCCCCTTGAGGTAGGTGGGGCTGAGAGAGTGTGACTAGCCCAAGGTCACCCAGCAGGCTTCATGTGGAGGAGAGGGGAATCAAATCCAGTTCACAGATCAGAGTCCACCGCTCCAAACCACTGCTCTCAACCACTACACCACGCTGAGATTGTTTTTATTGTGTTTAATGAATTTGTATGGTTTTATATGTTGTTAGCCGCCCTGAGCCCCGTCTTGGCTGGGAGTTGAGGGCGGGGCATAAATGGAGTTAAATAAATAAAAGTAAAGCAGTTGCACAACCTGCTCCTGTGTGTGCGCATGCACAAAAGTAAATCTCATTGATTTCAGTAGAACTTGCTCCCAAGCAATCGTGCAGGAGATTGCAACATTAGTCTCTAAATCATCAGCCATGGGTGGATGCAACCTGCAGGCTTTCCAGATGGTGTTTTGGAGTCGAAATATTAAGGTCCAGTGAAGCCTCTGGTTTTCCACAGAAATAAAGTAGCTGTACCAGGTGTTGTTGTTGGGTTTTTTTGCTTTCCCTGCCTACTGTGATTGATTACTGGATTTTCCTGTCCATATATAAACATCCCTTTCTTGTTAGACTTGATGCAACGGAGGTGATTTATATCAGTTGTCCTCATAACGTATGAAGTCGGACCAACTTCTACATTCACTGTATTACTTGGGACCCTCTGGCAAAGCAAATCCATGCTAATCTCCCCCATCTTAAATTGCAGAAATCTCTGCCCAGTCAATTTTGAACTCTATAGTTATGCACTGGCTTAGTTGACTAACTCTGCAAGCCTTTCAAGAGCCAGCGTGGTGTAGTGGTTAAGAGCGGTGGTTTGGAGCGATGGACTCTATAATCTGACGAACCAGGTTTGATTCCCCACTCCTCCACATGAGAAAGGGTAAGGTAAAGGACCCATGGAGTGACGTCACAGCCTGACGTTTACTAGGCAGACTTTGTTTATGACGTGGTTTGCCAGTGCCTTGCCCAGTCATCTTCCCTTTACCCCCAGCAAGCTGGGTACTCATTTTACCGACCTCAGAAGGATGAAAGGATGAATCAACCTTGAGCCAGCTACCTGAAACCAACTTCCACTGGGATTGAACTCAGGTCGTGAGCAGAGCTTGGGCTGCAGTACTGCAGCTTACCACTCTGTGCCACAGGGCTCATCCACATGAGGACACTAATCTGGTGAACCGGGTTGGTTTTCCTACTCCTCCACATGAAGCCTGCTGGGTGACCTTGGGCGAGTCACAGCTCTGTTAGAGCTCTCTCAGCCCCACCTACCTCACAGGGTGGCTGTTGTGGGGAAGGGAAGGCGATTGTAAGCTGGTTTGATTCTTCCTTAAGTGTTAGAGAAAGCCAGCATAGAAAAACCAATTCTTCTTCTTCTTTCCCTAGATCCTTGGATCAACCAATCCTACCTGGTTTCTCTCCTCACCTGCTGGGTTGATTTCTAATCTCAGTTGCCTCTTTGATATTTGATTATGCCTTGCCTGGTAAAACATCTTGTTCTGTTAATCTCATTGAAAGAAGCCTGGCCCAACCTTTCAGACACTGAGACCCCTTCTCTTCTAC
Source organism: Euleptes europaea (assembly GCF_029931775.1). Classification (NCBI taxonomy): domain Eukaryota; kingdom Metazoa; phylum Chordata; class Lepidosauria; order Squamata; family Sphaerodactylidae; genus Euleptes; species Euleptes europaea. The sequence goes on from NC_079316.1 coordinate 80,422,720, forward strand.
AGCATGGCCTGGGCCATCCAGTGATGAACAGGAATTGCTTGAGTGTCTAGTTCATGCTTGCAGAAGAATGAGGTGATAGTGAGGTAATACAATGGACTGAACCACTTCAGATTGAGACAGGAGATTATAAAATGTGTTCCCATGTTGAAACAGAAAGAAAGTGTATAAGGCAAAAAATATGTGGTAGAATCGCCCCCAAAAAACTGGTGCTAGTTTTCTAAGCTAGAATCCACCTTCCGCATTCTGAAGGGCATTCATTAATGTATCCATTCTACAATTTCATTCTCCTGCATTTGTAACGGGGGCCTTCATTGTTCACCATGTCAATATATGTATTTGTTTAATTTGCAAATACAAGGGTCATGCCAGGTTGTATAGGTTATATGGTATACAGATATTGCCTCCTGTTTTTCATTATCTGTTCAGGTATAAGGGATGACTCAGTTCTTCATGTTACATGATCAGGTGAAAATTAAATAGTAAGAGTGTGAATCATGCATTAGGTCATGCCATTTAAACACACACCCTCCTTTCATTAATTCCTACACTGGATATACTAGGAAGACACCTAACTGACATCAGTGATTTTTGCAACAGGCTGTGAATTAACTTGGCATTCTTGAACTAATTTGTATGCTAGGTGCCCTGTCTCCAATCTTGTGTGGCAACTCAGACACTGACCCCAAGGAGTCAGGCTCAGTAAACCCGCATATCATCAACAGGCACGGATCTCGGGGAAGGAGTGCCCGGGGCAGGGGGGGAGGGAGGGGGTGTGCCACTCGTGCACTGGGGCGAGGCACTGGGGCCCCAAGGGCAGAGGGCCCCCACAGAAAAAAGGTGAGGGAGAAAAGCGGCTAGTAGGAGCTGAGGGCAGGTGGCGTACACACCAGCCAGGCCACGGGCAGGCTGCTGCGCCCGTGCTGCAGCGGTGGCATTCCTTCTCCCCATGCCTGCACCAGCACCCTCCCTCTCCTTGCGCCCGGGGCAAGTGCCCCTGCCAGACCCTCCCCCCTCCAAGATCTGGACCTGATCATCAAAGGGAAATGATAGTTCCAACTGAATAGACCTGCTTCAATTCTTCACATTAACTCAGTAAAGTAGCCTATCTGAATGAGCAGCTGAAAACTTGAGGAGTCCACTTACTATTTGTGTTTTTACATTCTGTAAATCATTCCTTGAGGCACCAACAGACCCAGCCAGAAGCTTGCTACCAAATGCAGTAAGAGTGCAAGGTTCTAGGCCTGAGCATGGTCATTTTAAAGTCTGTATACGCTCCACAGAAAGCAGAATTTGGAATTGCAGGCACGGCGCTGGGGGAAAGTGTGCCCGGGTTAGGGGGGAGAGAGGGAGTGTGCCACAAGCATGCACTGAAACCAGGCGCTGAAGGCCCCAGGGTGGTCACCGCGATGACGTCATGTGCTTGCCCGCCCCCTGGCCTCACGCGCAGCTGCTGAAGGCGTGGTGCAGGCAACAAGGAAGGGTGGGAAGCTACATGCAGGGCAGTGGTGTGCACACTAGCCGGGAGGCAGGCGGGCAGCTGCGCCCATGCTGCTGCACCGCACCTCTTCTGCATGCCCGCACTGGCGGCCCCCTCTTTGCGCCTGGGGCCCTCGCCCTCCAGACCCTCCCAAGATCTGGCCCTATGGAATTGCCACCAGGTATACACTTAATTATAAGACTTCCAGCTGGAAACAGACTTCTTCCACCCCAGTTGAAGAAGGTTCAACAGAGTCTACTGCTTATGCATAGTAATCTCACATTCATTTTTACCAAAAGGTTTTGTGTTTGTTTCAGAAACCTGTAGAGCCAGTGTGACCAGAGGTGGCAGAGAGACCAAAAAAAAATTAGGCATACACCAGGTGAAGCCATGCCTCTTAAATTATTTTCAGTTCTTTAAAAACTTGTGCCTGTTGCTAGCTTCTGTTGAGCTCTGGCCATCTGGAACAAGTTGCCTAGCTGTGCAATCCTAAAGGGGAGGTGGTTAAGAAGCGCCTGGGGACAGTGCAGCCATGCCGCTTCCTGAGCAGCACCTGGCCCAAAAAAAGAAGGCAAAAGGTAATTTTAACAAACCCTCGTGAAACTCCTCCACAGGGTTTCAGGGGGCAATGCCTGCTGTTTTGCAGGCGTAATTTGGTACAGGCTAAAGGAGGTCTTCCTGGGCCAAAATGGTGTTTGGGAACTGAATAAAGCCAGCTCCGCCCTCAGGACTGACCCCTTTGACACTGGCACGAGCCTTGCACTAGAAAAATGCTGCTGGCGAGGCTGCACCAATGCTCATGGCTTGCGCGGCCGTGCTGCTACCCAGAGCCGATGTAAGTGGCCCTGCACTGGCGTTACAAGTTGCACTAATGCCGGTGCTGGGGTCACGCCAGCTCCTAAGCTGGTTCAGCCCCCCCCCAAAAGGATTGGGCTGTAATATGCTTGGAGCTGTCTGTCTGCTGACACATCCTGCATCTGATCTGTGGCTTGGTCATTGCTCCCTGTTCGGCCACCTATTCTTACGGATGGTTAGCTCCACCAGCTACTACCTGTATGCATCGATGTGTGCCTGACCACCCTCAGAGGACTGTACCTCACAGCCATACAGATAAAATAGGGCACTGGATCTGTTGACAGTAAATCCCTCTTAAAGATCTTGGGAATGCAGAAGAAATGGCTAATGTTAATTTACCCCAGCAATGTAATGTGCAGACAAGTAGGTGAAGTGCTGGTGGGCGAGGCTGTAGAACCCAAAACCAGGGGTAGGAGAACCTTCAGCAGTGGGTTGATGGCAGATGAAATAATGTTATCCCCCAACTGACAGCCCAGCTTTTTGTTGCATTTGTCCTCGACTACTCGATCCATATAAATGCATGTCCCCCAAAACATCTGAGCTTGTATTACAAACGTCAGATACAGTGGTTCTTGTAGGCTATCCGGGCTGTGTCTCCTGGTCTGGTAGAGCACAAAAATTTAGATCCAAGGGACAGATCTTGATGTTACTCAGTCCTGCTACATTATTACAGTTGAAGTCCATGGTGGTTCTAGTAAGTCCAGATTCTGTGGTGTTTACAATGACCATAGATGTAACGACATAGTGGAGTACATGTGACTAATAGGGTGGATTTGGATCATCTTCCTATCATAATTGGTAACTCCCAACAGCCCAGGGTCTAGAGGTTAATCATGGTGCGAACGTCACTGCGTACGCCTTTTATTCAGTAACACTGTGTAATCCGCCTTGACCCTGGGTTAGAAAGGTTGGCTATAAATAACGTCAACAAATATACAACTAAAACATCTTGACCTTTATAGATTTCTGTATGGCTGTAAAACTGGTCAATGGAAAATTAACATGAATAAACGAATTCACCTTTCATTTCAATCAACGTATGCAATCCTATGTCGCACCCTTTTTCATTTGCCCCCACCCCAGGCTGCTTTTTCAAACCCCCTTCAAAAGACAAATGGTTGTTTCCAGCATTTTAAAATACAGATTAGACGGCTTTTGTTTTTAGAATCGCTTTTTCCTAGTTCATAGCAAAGCGGCCAGGTAAGGGACGTCAGGGAGCGTTCTCATGACAACGGCGTACGTAACCGGTGACGTATGCAACAACCGCTTCCAACGGATAATAAAATTAAACCCCCCTAAACACACATGCACCGAAAAGCGACCTTCGGGGCTCCAGCATACCAGTCGCATGTCACAGGATGCTTCGCTCCGGGACAAATCGGACGGTCTTTTCGCGCTCCCTTCCTCCGACCGGCCTGCGGAGACGTTCGACGAAAAGAGCAAGAACGAAATACAACTCCCAGCATGCCGCGCAGTCTCGCCACGGACAGCGCCCGCGTCGCTGAGTCTCTACGTCACCCCCGAGGTTTGAACGGAGGAAAAAAGGACGGCTCCCATGTTGCCTCGCGCGCGCTCTTTTTGCGTCCCGCGGATTGGCTGAGGCGAGGCGGCGCGCGCCGTTCAAAGTTGTCGGGAGCCGCTGAAAAGTCCGGCGCGTTTGGAGGCTCGCACTCTTTTGCAAAGCGGGGCGTCGGTGAGGTGCGGAAGGGTTTGGGTGTGTTTGTTTTGCTCCGCCGCGAGTGGCTTCCGGCGGAGGCCGACCGAGAGGCAGTGCGTCGGGGTTTTATTGTCCAACGGGCTCGCGGTGGAGGCGTGTGGAGCGGCCGTTAAGCGAACCCGGAGCGCTCCTTCCCTTTCGGGGCTCGGCTCTCGAGGCCTGACAATGAGTTCCTTCGGCGCTACTGCCGTCAAGAAGGAGGAGAAAGGCAAGAACATCCAGGTGGTGGTGAGATGCAGGTAAGTTCTAGCTGGGGTGGGGGGGCACGCACTCCTGCAGGCCGCACGCAGGCACACCCCCCCCCCCAGTCTTGCGCGTCCATCGGAAGCGAGTCAGGCCTAGTTCGGGAAGGGCTGTGGCTCGGTTTGTAGAGCATCTGCTTGGCGTGCAGAAGGTCCCAGGTTCAATCCCCGGCATCTCCAGTTCAAGGGACTAGGCGAGCAGGTGTTGTGAAAGACCTCTGCCTGAGACCCTGGAGAGCCGCTGCTGGTCAGAGTAGACAATACTGACTTGGATGGACCAAAGGTCTGATTCTGTGTAAGGCAGCTTCATCTGTTCATGTGCAACTGCCAACTGAGCGCGTTGGGTGGTGGCTGCAGACGCGGCGGGTCTTTTTAAAAAGGAATTTTTAAAAACTTATTTTCAGATGTTAACAACACGCGCACCGTACAAACGCATCGCAGGCTTATTGCACAGCAGTGTAAATAGCAAGAAAAGAAAATCCTAGTCTAACATATAGCAAATCTTACTCAGGATATCGCTGTTCTATCCTATTAAAAAACAACAACAACAAAAACAGATTAATAACTCACCCTTATTAAGTGGTGACATTCTGAATTTTTGTTTGTTTTCTTGAATATGTTTTAATCTTGCCCTTCCACTTGGGGTGGTGTTCATTGTTCTGCCCAGTTTCATTCTCTGGCATCCTAATGGTTACACCGCCCTGGCATCCCATACTAACAGCACTTGTGAAGATCATGTGATTGTTGTCCCAATGAAAATCCCTTATTGCTAACGAGTAACACATAACTTTGGGGTTATTGTCAGAAGGTAAATTGTGATCCACTGGCTGACCTCTGGTTGACTTCCAGCGCACCGTCTAGTGCCTGCTTAATGCTGGGTTTCTAGCAAACAGTGATGAATGTTGCTAACATAGGTGAGATGGTACCTTGTTTCTAAGCACAAAGTGCATTTTCAGGATCACTTATCATTAATTTGTAGATCCTAAATGTGTACTTAGTTTTTAGTATGCGCTGGTAAGCCACAGAGATGTTACTTGTTATCATCATGTCTCACTTTATCAAAGTCATTCCTCTAAGAAAAAAATACTTGCTTTGAAGTATCATGGATCATGTAATGTATGTTTTTTTCTAAAACGCTGCATTTTTTTGCTGTCTTTTTAAAGGCCTTTCAGTATTTCTGAGCGCAAAGCTAGTTCCTATTCTGTAGTGGAGTGTGAACATGCAAGGAAAGAAGTTGTTGTTCGCACTGGAGGGATTACGGATAAGACAGCAAGAAAGACTTACACGTTTGACATGGTAATATTAGTCATGTGGGATACAGTTAACAGCTTTGTAAATACGTACAAAATCTTACCATTTCCCCTCTTCCCCTGTCCCCCAAGTTACTTGCCTTTTGTGGAGGATTAAGAATTTGGTTTGAATCTCATCAGCCCTGAATATTTAAGTGATAACTTTATAGAGAATGGCAGATCCCTAAAAAATTGGTTTCCTTTATTTCATAAATGGGAGGGAAGCTCCCTAGTATCCTCTTACAAGAAGCAAATTGTCTTCAGAAAAATGTAATCTGGCAATTCCAGAGGGGTATCTGTGTTAGTCTGTTAATGGGGCAAATTTATTTTGAAAGCAAAGTTGTCTACCATCAATGTCGCCCTTGGGCAATGCCTTTTAAAAAATTCCCTCCTTTCCAAAGCAATGGAGATTTCAAGTACTGGAGGGGGGAAGAAGGGTGAATTAATGGCAAACACAAACAAAAGAATTGGGAGATGAATATTAATAGTAGGACCATTTAGAAGATGATTAGTAGCGGCTAATCTTGGTCCAGAGGCAGTGTTATGGCTGAGGTTCATTCACACTGGGGTGTTTTTCCTGTTGCAATAGGTTTTTGGAGTTCAAGCTAAACAAATTGAAGTGTACCGAAGTGTTATGTGCCCCATTTTGGATGAAGTACTTATGGGCTATAACTGTACAGTGTTTGCGTAAGTGCAATATTACATTTTCTTCCAACTTTAAAATGTGTTCCTAGTACTAACAAATTTACTTTTATTTGTACAGATATGGTCAAACTGGTACAGGAAAGACCTTCACGATGGAAGGGGAAAGATCACCTAATGAAGAATATACTTGGGAAGAGGTAAAATTATTCTGTGCTCCTAGGAAAATATTCTGGAAGCATTAACCAATTATTTTTTCCCCAGCTCTAGCATTAAAACAATATTGTGAATTTTGTTGAAAAACACATAGCTTAAACCTGTATAATCATAGACGTTGCAAATTTGCATGTAATTCCATCAGTATGCGAACTGTCCTTGTCCAAAATATCTAGGGTTTTATATTTTTAGATGAGCCTGTCTTTGGATTTCTTCAGAGAGCCAGGTAGTTGCTGATCATGTATACTTGTTTATTATGCTATGGATCATGACAAAAGGTGTCTCTTAAAAGCAGCTAAATTAGGCTGGATATACTGCTTTTGCACCTGCACTGTTGGCAGGATTCCCTCTTCTCGTCACGACCAGCAAATGTTCCTGTGGTGTTTTTTTGTGGGGTGTGTGTGTGTGCTGCTCTGCAGCTAAGAAAGCCTTGTGCAATTTCATTTCAAGTTTTTTGTTTCAGAGCTCTCTTATCCATGCCGATGCATTCAGTGCTCTCCTGGGGTACTGAGAATAAAATTGATCAAGACTTTCATAGCTGTAGATGCACCTATCTTTAAGAGAAACAGAACAACAACAAAAGGTCTTGACTGAAGAGCTCATCCCTGGTTGAGAAAATTGTCTAAGCTGATTTCTCCCCTGAACACCTTGCTGCCTGGCAGGAAATGGTTTTCTTTGCTTTGGTATTTTTGGTAGGTTGTCTTTAATGGGATAGGACTACAAACACATGTGGTAAAGCATTGTCAACACTCATCTACTAAACTTTTTTGGAATGTTTGCTTATAGTTTACCTCATTTATAGTCTTCCTTTCTTGCTGAGACTCAAGGTGTATTACATAGCTTTTTAAAAATGCAATAAAACGAATATAATGCAATAATTGGGTTACAAAATCAGAACACAAAAATGACTGTACATGCCAAACAGTGCAAAAGATTACAAAACTGGAGAACAACACAATAAAAAGACAGTGTCATATTGAATCAGAGTGCTCCCAAACAGGAGTTATTAAGCATTCTTTAATACTTGTGTATGCATTGCTAGCCTTATAAATTCCTACACGTTTTAATGCTAGTAATATTGTGCTTCTGCCCTGTTATAGGATCCACTAGCTGGCATAATTCCCCGTACACTGCACCAAATATTTGAAAAGCTTGGAGAAAGCGGGACAGAATTTTCTCTGAAAGTGTCTCTGTTGGAAATTTACAACGAGGAGCTCTTTGATCTGTTGAATCCATCGCCAGATGTTGGCGAAAAGCTACAGATGTTTGACGACCCACGTAACAAGGTAAGAAGTCTGAGGTGGTTTGTCCATAAGATGGTTGGGTTCTTAAAGCTGCATCTAACATAGCGTTGTGTTTTGACAGAGAGGTGTAATCATCAAGGGTTTGGAAGAAATAACTGTGCACAACAAAGATGAGGTCTATCAGATCTTAGAAAGGGGAGCAGCGAAAAGAACCACTGCCGCTACTAATATAAATCAGTATTCCAGGTAAGAAATACGACTTCCTCTTCATGAGATTAGTCATGTACTATGATGCTACTGGCAAATAACTAGAGTAAACTACAGAAAAATGGTTCAAGTATGTGCTTGGCCCCTGTTCTAGGAGTCCATGCTTTCAGAGGATTGCAGTAGGGCATTTTCTGTGATGGCACCCAGGCCTCAAATGATTCTACATTCTCTTTGGCGTCAACTCAAATATGCCTCCTCTGGAAGCACTTCTGGAAATATTTATTTACCTCCTTTATACCTCACCTTTTTCCTCAATGGGAGCCCAAAGCAACTTAGCCTCATTCTCTCCTCTATTTTATCCTCACAGCATTCCTGTGAGGTAGGTTGGGCTGAGTGTGTGTGACTGGCCTAAGGTTCCCCAGCAAGCTTCAGTGGCAGGAGTGGGAATTTGAACCCAGAGCCAGCATGGTGTAGTGAGAGCAATCGACTCTAATCTGGAGAACCGGGTTTGATTTCCCCACTCCTCCACATCAAACCTGCTGGGTGACCTTGGGCCAATCACAGTTCTCTCAAAACTCTCAGCCCACGCAGAGGCAGGCAATGGCAAACCACCGATGAACATCTCTTGCCTTGAAAGTCCTATGGGGTCACCATAAATCAACACACACTCCCAGATCCTATTCCAACACCACACAGATAGGTAGCTTCGTGGTTCTGCTGGCTACCTAATTTTGTAATTGTTTGAATTGGCATACCATTTTAAAATTAAGTGTGTTCTACATTGTTTAAGTGTTAGCTGCCTTAGGGAGATGTGAGTTGAAATATTTTTACTAGAATAACATGCAATAATTTTGCCAATGAATAACTTGAGACACCATTCAAGCCTTGCTATAGCACACTTACTATGGGCAACACTGGAAGTCAGTATTTCTCAAACTTTATGGAAGAATAGAATGGTGTTTCTGACCCTCTCCTAAAGCCGTGGCTGGGGAATTGAGCAAAGTAGCTCCTTCTGAATTACTGTTTGAACACATTGTATTGAGTTAATGTGACAGTAAGATTGCAGTCATCCTCACATATCTGAGGTGGATCAGTAAGGGTCTACATGTAAAGGCTTGCAGTCTATTTTTTTGAGCAGGAGAGGAAGACGCCCTCTGCCTCAGGATCCTACCCTGCTCAAAAACTTGGGATAGGGGTAATCCCAGCCCTCCCCTTTTGAGTTATTGCCCTATGAAACTGCTTTCTACCTGCTTATGTGGAAGAATACATTTAAATAAGGCAGCCAGCAGGGGGCGTCTGAACCAGCAACACAATATTTCCTGCAATCCATAAGAGGCTGATTGAGCGTATAACGTTAGGGGAGGTAAAGCTGAACTATGACTGGAGAGGTGTGAATCTTGGCAACTGCAGTGCTAAACCCCAGTCCTTGCTGTTGTCCTCGGAAGCAGTTTGCATTGTCAAATCCCAGTTGACCGCATCAGGATATAGCTTGTTTTGAATTTGGTGATCTCTGAACTCAATTAACATTTTCTTTGTTAAATTGGACCAGTCGTTGCAGGTCTTAATCACAGCTCTTACCTTACTTGACTCTTGATACACCGCAATATGAAACGAAGAGCGTGGGAATCTTCCGCTAAAATGAAGAGAAATATTTATTTAAAGCTGATGAGCTGAGTTGATTCCTGCTGTGTTAGTATAAATGAGCACTGGTCTCGTTTTTAAGGGCAGCTGGAATACTTACCTGAAGCTGTTGACTTCCTTTTGTAGCCGGTCCCACTCAGTGTTTTCAGTCACCTTGCATATGAAAGAAACGACGATAGATGGAGAAGAGCTTGTAAAAATTGGGAAGCTAAATTTGGTGAGTAAGAGTGTCCATAAATGGTATTATACAGGTAGCTCCCCTGATCAGCGGTTTCCTGTATAAGTCGGTCGAGTTCCTGTCTAAGAAGCTTCTGATGGGGGAGACTCCTCATTTTTCGCTCCCAACTGCCAGATTTTGGGCCATCGCAGTTAAAATACACAAATACAGGGTGGAAAAAACCTGTTAAATTCTTTTATACTTTTAGTAATTTTAAAATGGTAAGCCTACTTTTGTGTTATACACTAATATTTTATATGAATATCAGAGTTTTATCAGTTTTTGTAATTTGTATTAATTTTACAGCCTTATCAAGTTAGATAATTTGATGGACTACTGGCTGGTCAAATAGACCGTATCAATAAACTTGTCTTGACTAGATTATGCATAGGAATAATTTGGGTCGTTAAGGGAGGGTAGGAGACATGGGGGTGTCCTTATGGCACCGTCAGAACTTTGGGTGTTAAAACTGAAGGGGTATCTTATCTCACTCCCTGACCTGGGTGGCCCAGGCTAGCCTGATCTCATCAGATCTCAGAAGCTAAGCAGGGTCAGCCCTGGTTAGTATTTGGATGGGAGACCACCAAGGAAGTCCAGGGTTGCTGTGCAGAGGAAGGCACTGGCAAACCACCTCTCTGTTAGTCTCTTGCCATGAAAACCCCAAAAGGGGTCACCATAAGTCGGCTGCGACTTGCCGGCACTTTACACACACACACACACACCTTATCTCACGCCTGCTAAAATGACACTTAGGGTGTTACCCCATTATGTATTCCCACCGATGTATTAAGAGTTTGAAACCGTTATAAAAAATACTGTTCGCACTTTGTTTGGCCCCTTTAGCTGTGAAGATGTCTTCCAACCATTTTTTAGCCGTGGCATCCAAAAACCCCTTTAAAGCAATGTTTTTTATAACATTTTCAAACTCTTAATACATCGATGGGAATACATAATGCGGTAACCCCCTTAGTTTTATGCAACAACAACAAAAACCCAAATTCTGTGGTGTACTTCTCTGCTGGCATATTAGGGCAGACTTTATTTCTGAATAGTGGTGACAATTTATTGACCAGGCAAGGCTTTGCTTATAGGTTGACCTGGCAGGGAGCGAAAACATAGGACGTTCTGGAGCAGTTGACAAAAGAGCTCGAGAAGCTGGAAATATCAACCAGTCTTTGTTGACTCTGGGAAGAGTGATTACCGCTCTTGTTGAAAGAACCCCACATATTCCATATAGGGAGTCGAAGCTCACTAGAATCCTGCAGGACTCCCTTGGAGGACGCACGAAAACTTGCATAATTGCTACGGTTTCTCCAGCGTCAGCAAATCTCGAGGTACGTTTTTTGTCTTCAGGGTACTTGTGTTAATTAGGGATATAGCAAATCCTTAAGAGGCCTGTATTGTACACCTGGTGGGAAGTGTACACGTGGGTTGGGTGGGTGGCAGCTGGTGACAGTGTCCTTAACTAAAATTTCCAGAATGCCCTGCTGGTCTGAGTGCTCTATTCACCTAAACAAAGGGGGGAAGGGAATGAACGAAAGTACTCCATTAAAAAAGATAAAAGTGCTGAATTGGAAAACATTGAAGAAGAGTTGGTTTTTATATGCCAACTTTCTCTACCACTTATGGAAGAATCAAACCGGCTTACGATCGCCTTCCCCTCCCCACAATAGACACCCAGTGAGGTAGGTGGGGCTGAGAGTGTGTGACTAGCCCAATGTCACCTAGCTGGCTTCATGTGTGTAGGAGTGGGGAAACAATTCCAGTTCACCAGATTAGCCTCCGCTGTTCATGTGGAGGAGTGGGGAATCAAACCCTGTTCTCCAGATCAGAGTCCACCGCTCCAAACCACTGCTCTTAACCGCTACACCACGCTGGCTCTTAATCGTCTGTTTCTTGTACAATAGGAAAGTCTGAGTACTCTTGAATATGCTCATAGAGCAAAGAATATAATGAATAAGCCTGAAGTGAACCAGAAGCTCACAAAGCGGGCACTTATTAAGGTTTGTAAGCTTTTATTAAGTACTAATGGCTTTCTGGCTGCTCTTTGGGATTTCCCTGTTGTCGTTGGTGCTTTTATCAATGCCCTGGTTGACCTCTGGAATGAAGAATGACTTCCGTGCTTCCTCTCTCAATAGTTAGAGCCCAGGTAGCCCCTTTGTTTACTGTGAGGCCTCAAGCAATGGCAAGACAAGGGAGATGGCTAGAGCAACAGTGGAGGAAGGCTTTGGACCAAGGACCAAGAAAAACTCATTTTAAATTGGTTCTTGTAGGTTATCCGGGCTGTGTAACCGTGGTCTTGGAATTTCAAATTCCAAGACCACGGTTACACAGCCCGGATAACCTACAAGAACCAATGAACTCTGACCGTGAAAGCCTTCGACAATATCATTTTAAATTGTTCTGTGGCAATGATGCCAGCAAAGGAACAATCGAAGCGGGTGTGGTCACCCCAGCCTTGACACAGGCTGTGGTTGTCCATTTCTAAGGAAGCTTATCCTGGACCCAGGAGATCTTGGTGACTATCAACCAGTCTCGCATGTTCCATTCTTGAGCAAGGTATTTGGACAGGAGGTAGCTGAACAACTCCGGCATTCCTGCTTGGAGCAGATCCGTTTCAATCTGATTTCAGGCCGGGTTATGGTACTGAAACAGCCTTGGTTGCTCTGGTGGATGACTTGCGCTAGGATATGGACAGACGAAACGTGATTGATTCTCTTGGACCTCTCAGTGGCTTTCAGCGCCATCAATCATGGTATCTTTCTGGGTGGCTTTTCTGGGTTGGGATTGGGAGGCACTGTTTTGCAGCAGTTCCACTCCTGCCTGGGGCGTTGGTTTCAGAAGATAGTGCTGGAGGACTTTTGCACAGCCCATTGGCCAGTGGGGTCCCAGAAGACTCCATTTTATCCCCTATGCTCTTCAACATCTACATGAAACTGCTGGGTGAGGTCAACAGGAGATCTGGGCTGGATTGTCACCAATACAATCCACTTGGCTCTGTTTTGCACTTCCGACTGATCTCATGGAGGCTGTAGAAACCTTGGAACTGATGCCTGGAGGCAGGTTTGGAGTGAATGTGGGCTAGCGGACTGATCCTTAAGCCTGACAAGGCAGAAATGCTACTGGCGTGGAAGGTCTGACCTGGGACATAAAGTGGCAACCCAGGAAAGAGAATTCTCAGTCAGCACCAAAATTCCTGACCTGTCTTCAAAGAGACTTGCCTGCCCTGTTGCCGTCTACCAGCCGGTTAAGACTTGTTTCATCTGGTGTTCTCCCAATGATCCCCCCTTATGTTTTAATCATTGTTTTTGTAGGGGGGTTACCGCACTTTGTATTCCCAGCGATGTATTAAGAGTTTGAAAATGTTATAAAAAACATTGCTTTAAAAGGGTTTTTGGATATGGACAGACGAATGGTTATAAATGGTTGGAAAACGTCTTCACAGCTAAAGGGGCCAAACAAAGTGTGAACAGTATTTTTTATAACGTTTTCAAACTCTTAATATATCGGTGGGAATACAAGTGCGGTAATCCCCTAGATTTCTTTTAGCTTGATTGTAATTATTTTAACTATGCATTTTTTCTTTTGTTTTAATGGTTTAAGACCTGTTTTATTATGTATTTTTCTAGTCTGTTAGCTGTTTTGCATTAACTGGCAAATAGCTGCAAATAAATTTATTATTATTATTATTACTTTAGTTTAAAGTTTTGCCTGCTGCACTACAGCTCATTTCAGTTGATTGCAACATGGAGTCTGAGTCACTTATTAGCTGATGAGTTTTGCAGAGAATGCATTCCAACACTTCATACTGAATGTTTTTGACAGGAGTACACAGAAGAGATTGAGCGCTTAAAACGAGATCTTGCTTCTGCGAGAGAGAAAAATGGAGTCTACATTTCTCTGGAAAACTATGAGTGAGTATCTAGTCCGTGTAAATTCTGGTTGCTTGGCACCAGTCGTTCATCTTTCTTTAATGTGCTTCCCAGGCAGCAACGCTATATGAAAAAAGTAGTGTGGTGGTTGGTCACTGTCTTCCAGCCTAGCCAACCTCAGAGGGTGGTGGTTATGAGGATAAAGTGGAGAAGCAGAGAACAACGTTGTAAGCTGCTTTGGGTCCCTACTAAGGGAACCTGTTTCTTTTGGAATGTCTAGGTAATTTGTAGACCGTTTATACTTAAAACCATAGTCTTCAGTCAAAATTGTACATCTGTATACATAAACAGTAAACCACATGTTTAGGGGAGGGGCTGTGGCTCAGTGGTAGAGTATCTGCTTGGCATGCAGAAGGTTCCAGGCGCAGTCCCTGGTATCTCCAGTTAAAGGGACTAGGCAAGTAGATGATGTGAAAGACCTCTGCCTCAGACCCTGGAAAGCCGCTGCAGGTCTGAGTAGACAATACTGACCTTAATGGACCAAGGGTCTGTTTCAGTATAAGGCAGCTTCATGTGTTCACATGACTAATAATATGAAAAATCTCTTAATTTCATTATAAGGTTAAAGCTGCAGTGGTGAAAAAGTCAAGCTCTAAATTGGAGATTATTAGGAAAAGGATTGGAAATAAAATGGCTGATATTATCATGCCCCTGTATAGATCTATGGGGCAGCCTCATTTGGAATACTCTGTGCAGTCCTGGTCACCATATCTCAAAAGACATTACAGAGCTTGAAAAAGTACAGAAGAGGGTGACCAAGATGATTAGGGGGTTGGAGCAACTTCCCTATAAGGAAAGGCTGAAGGGTCTGGGACTTTTTCAGTTTAGAAAAGAGACAACTAAGAAGGGATATGATGGAGGTTTCTACAATTATGCACGAGGCGAGAGAGTTGACAAAGAGAACTATTTCTCTCTCTCCCAAACTAGTGGAACTTGAGGGTAACCAACTAAGTTGATGGGCAAGTAGATTCAGGGCTCATAAAAGGAAACAACAAGTGATTAAAAGGTGGAATTCAGTGCCAGAGGATGTAGTGATGGCCAAAGGCATAGACAGCTTTAAAAAGGGATTGGATAGATTCATGGAGGATAGTTCTATCAGCCGTTACTAGCCCTGGTGATTAAAGGGAACCTCCAAGTTCAGAGGCAGTAAACATCTGAATCCCAGTTCCAGCAAGGCCTCAGCCTCTGTCCCCTATTGTTGGCCCTCTAGAGGAACTGGTTGGCCTCTGTGTGAGACAGGATGCTGGACTAGATGGACCACTGGTCTAATCCAGCAGGGCTCAGGTTCAAAGCAGAAAATCGTTTTGCTCTGTTAATCAGTAAGAATGTTCATCTTTGCCTTGTTCTTACTCTTGCAAAGAAAATGCTAATTCGTTCAATGGTGATCTTATTGTAGTGCTCTTCATGGGAAGCTGACCGTCCAAGAAGAACAAATTGCAGAGTACATTGTGAAAATTGCAACCATGGAAGAAGAA
Source organism: Euleptes europaea (assembly GCF_029931775.1). NCBI lineage: Eukaryota > Metazoa > Chordata > Lepidosauria > Squamata > Sphaerodactylidae > Euleptes > Euleptes europaea. The sequence continues at coordinate 80,437,874 of NC_079316.1, forward strand.
CTAAAAAGAGTAAGTGAACTTGTCTTCAAGCCTGCTTTTGCAGAAAGATGTGGGGAGGCTTAATGTGTCATTTTAAGGAAGCATCAGTTTTCCTGACAGAAATTGAAACATTTTAAGAGGGACTCTTCCCTATATAATTGCTTCATTCAGCCTCTGCTAAGATGGGCAGTAACAGGAGAAAATATATTTTAGTCTCTCGATGGGAGATCTCGTTACAAATATTTTTTTATCTCACCCGCCATGGCATGGGTTTTTCAAGGGGCTCGCAGCTCAAACAATAAAAAGGAACTGCTACCTACAATAACCCATAAAATAACCCAAGTCAACAGACTTGTAGCTGCATTCCAGACTAATAGTTGCTTCTATGAAGTCTTCAAGAACAGCTCTACTTAGAAGAGATTATGGTAATGCAGCTTGGATGTGATTACAGCATTACTTGTCAGGACGTACTTTTACAGGGAAGGCTGTGCTGGCAAATAAAATTAAGTTGATAAACAGCGCTTTATGCTAAGGGTGGCACAAGGGGGTCCATCTGCAGGGCTCGATTGAATATTATTCCCCAAACTGTGAACCTGATCATAGATGGAGTTGCAATTCCCTGAAGAGCAGACTGAATTCTCAAACTTAGTATTAAGTTTGCATTTTGCATTTTGCCACCAACTCTAGTGTCTATTTTGAACATCCAGGGCCTTGCACAGATCCAATAATAAGAGTCCTGGTTGTCATCAATGTGTCCCTGAATGAAATCCTGGCTGGTTAAAGTCAGTGGGGATGTGGTGCAGGACCCCCTGGTTGAGATCATCAACCTGTCTTTTAGTACAGGGGTATTCCTAGGGGGTTTAAAGGAGTTCCCCTGTGAACTAGAAAAAAAATATCTTCAGCATTTGTAGCTTGTGCACACTTCAAACAATGGAATGGACTCAACTGCTTTCTTTTTTTATATAATTTTTTTATTTTTATAATATAAAACAAAACAAACAGCAAAAAAAAGAACAAAAGAGTACATATAAATTGTTTAAACTACATAATACAATAAAAATCACAAAAATTAAAGTACCCTTAAAACCCACCACCCACCTTGCTACCGTGACCCATCACCAGACTTCCGGAGAAGTGTCTAAACAGTTTTTTTTAATTATTCAATAATAACAATAATATAAAGATATAAACATTTGTCTCTAACTCATTAACTAAAAAAGTAAAAATCATTTTTGCCAGTTTGTCCCAATATGTGGCGGCCTTCGCCGATGTTTCTTAAACTCTTCCATATCATTTCCATGTAGGAAATCTGTTAACTTGGCCATCCGCATATACATCCATAATTTCTCCAGTCAATAATTGAAGGTTTATTTATTTGCTTCCAGGTTTTGGCAATTGTAATTCTTGCAGCTGCAAAGCTATATTGACATATGACTCTGTCACATTTGTCCATTTTATCTTGAGGAATTCCCAATAAACAAAAAGCCGGATCTTTTTTTACTTTGATATTAATCAAATTGTTAGTTTCTTTCAAAACTTTTCTCCAAAAACTTTTAATTTTTTTACAGAGCCACCAGGCATGCATAAAGGTACTCTTTTCAGTTCCGCATTTCCAACATAGGTCCGAATTTCCTTTTTTCATTTTGCTTATCACAGGGGTTATATACCATCTATAAAACATTTTATATAAATTCTCTAATTTTTATTAGTAATTGTAAATTTATATTGTTTTTTCCAAAGATTTCCCCAAATCTCCAGATCAATATTGTATCCTAACTCCTGCATCCATTTAACCATCACTGGTTTAATTCTTTCTTGCTCTAAGTTTAATTCAGTTAATAATTTATATATCTTTCCTATCAATCCTTTGTTTCCCTTACTTAATATAGTTTCTAATTCAGATTTATTTTTTACTAAATCCCATCAACTTATCTTTATTAAATATATCTTTTAATTTATAATACATAAACCAGTCTTTAATTTTAAGTTCTTCTCTACTCTTTACCTCTACTCTTTTATTTAGAAATAAAAGGTTTTTGAAAACCAAAACTCCTGGCTGGATTAATCCAGTAGAAGCATTTATGAAGAGAGGTATACAATTAAATTTGGATATGGATATTTATAGAGAAATGATGGACTGTAAGGAAGGGGAATGGTTTCTAAAGAGACTCAGCTGCTTTCTTGTAGCTTTTTCTTCACGTGGCCTTGAAGTGGATACAATCATACACACCCACACTTTTATGCCTTCTGCCTGGCATTCCATAAAATAAAGATGAGCTAAAAAAAACCCCCAACAAAATTGCATGTTCGTCAAAAGAAAGCATCATTAAATCAAGTGTGGATAATTTCAGAAAGGGCATTCAGTAAGCCCTTTCAGTAAGTTTGAAATTCCTTCTAGTTTCTTGCAGGTATAAATAGCATGTGTAAGGACTGATGTAACTTGTATTGCCGAATTAAAATGAAGCCTTCCACCTCTTTGCTCAGGTTTTAATGTAAGACTGATTTCATACAAACTAAAGAAACTGTTTGAATGGCTGTCTGGGTGGGAGGGAGACCGCACATTTTAGCTTGGTTTACCAGCTAGCCTTTATTTTTGGTCTTTACCGACCCTCATACTAGCTTTTTAAGCCACCCCAGACTGGCGCTTCGAAGCGCTGTGTGAAACGAAAAGACCCCCAGCTGCTCTCCCCCTCTTAGCTTCACTTTATGCAGGACTCCTCAAGAAGCCGTGCTTATATTGCCATCTAGTGGAGGCTCTGGGGAAGAGGTGAGCCACTCTGGGGGCTTCCGCAAATGGAGCGCAACCATCTCTCCTGCACTCTTTACAATCCCTGTGGAGTTCTGGGAGTGGCATTTGCCATTGTAAGTCTTGTGAAAGGGGTTTCTGGAGCTCCTTGTACAGGCCATTGAGAGTGTACATCCTCGGCCTTTACAGCATGCCCCTTGGATACAGGAGAACTTTGTGTGGTTAACAAACAAGTTCGGGGGGGGGGAATCACCCCAGCGCCCTCCTCTCTTCAGTTGCATCTTGTAGTGAAAGTTCAAGAGTTAGTGTGTATGGTATGGGTTGATTAACCCAAAGTAGCTAATTGCATGAACGTTGCCTACTTACTCCACTAGTGTAAGTGTGTAAAATCCCTAAAACCTGTCTCTCAAAAAGACAATTGCTGAAGCAATTGACTCTCAATTTTTTTTTTTAAGCTGAAGTTCACTTGTTAGGAGATAGTCCTGCACTTGAGGGTAAAGATCTTTACGGTTTAAAAATGTGCTTAAATTGGTCTCTTCTGATTCATGGCTTATCCCTCAGTCTGGAAAACTAGACCTTATATTCAAGATAGATTTCTTAATATTCCCTTCTGACTTTAATGTAGCTTTTAAAAATGTTTCTTGCAATATAGATCACTGAGTTATTCACAGTTCACAAACATGAACTTGAACAGTACATAACAGAGCTACAGGTTAAGGGGAAAGAACTGGAAGACACTCAAAAGCACCTGGAAGTGACCAAGACTCGTCTTGCTGAAGAAGTGTTTGTGGCATCAGTTTTGGAAGATACAGAAGAAAAGCTTCACGGAACAGCCAATAAGGTTGTGTGGTTCACCGGTCTAGATTTTCGCAATAACATTCATGGTTGATGCACTAAGGACATGGTCCTATATAAACTGTCACAGTCGCCCTCTTAGACGGAAGAGTGCATCCATTATAGAAAGAAGGTTGGATAGGCCCTTTGCCAAGAGTTCAAAGATAAGCCCGGGGCGGGGTGGATTTGACCCTTTGAGAGTTGGTATCTGGTCTGTGCGCCGAGGCAGCCTTCCCCCTCTTCTGATGCTGGGCTGCAGGGACCTCTGATCCACATCGCTTGCTGCCTGGTACCCCCACGTGGAGATCCGAGCCCACAGGCGGCAGGGATTGGACAACAGGGGGGGGGGGCCAGCCTAGCTTTCGGATCTCCTTTCCCCACTGCCCTCCAAGTCAGAGGCTGCCAGGGAGGGTTGGATTGCCCTCTCCCGCTGGCTCTGAAGTCGGGAGCTACTGGGGAGGGCGAAGTGCACGCTGGGCTCACCAGCCCAGTAAGCCATCCCCTCCTTCTCCTGATCTGGGCTGCCGAGCCCACTGTGGACTCACCAGTCGAGGCAGACACCTCCCCCCAGTCCCGATCTGGGCTGCCGAGCCCACTGTGGGCTGGTATACACGGCCTGATCAGATGACGTTTGTCTTATCCGGCCCTCGTAACAAATGAGCTCGGCACTCCTGCCCTGCACCCTTCAGGATGGTTATCATCCCCTTAGTCTTGCCTACAGAGCTAGTAGGCCACCTCCGGTCTATGGATAATCTCTAAACATAAGGGCTAGTCCCCTTCTATCACTGGCATAGCTTAGTCAGGGGCCTGAGGGGCCTTTTGGCATTGGGTGCCTTTGTTTTTCCTTTATGTCTAAGCTAGGGCTGCTTTGTTTTGTTTTTTAAAGCACTTTATCAACAAAAGGTTCTGTCTCACCTTGCCACGCTTTAGAGCCGCTAAGAAATGTTCTCCGCACCAAGCTGTAAGAGCTCAAAGGCACTTGGTGGCTGCCGTTGACGTTTCCCGCCCCCCCAGCAGTAATCTGAGGCCTGCTCTGAATGGCAGTGCAGATATCTTGCTGCCGATGGCGGCGCTTTGGCTCCGTGTTTCTGGAAGCCTCAGCGAAACTCCCTGCTCTGAGGAGGCTACTGGCTGGGAAGGTAGTTTGAGGCCACGTCTCAAGAGGAAACCTTCCCTGGTCACTACACAGAACCTGATTATGAAAACAGACCTCTACTATAAGCCCTGGAAGTATCCTACACCTGTTAATACTATAGAGCCATTCGTTTTAGAAAATAATGTTGGGTATAATGTAGTTTCGCGCGACTGACTGGTTGATTCATTCTGCTGCCTAGTGCAAAGCATGACCAAGTATCTCCCTTCCCGTCTTAGCTGCTTAGTACAGTGAAAGAAACTACCAAAGACGTGTCAGGTCTTCACGCGAAACTAGATCGTAAAAAAGCTGTCGATCAGCATAATACAGAAGCACAAACAAGATTTACGGACCACATGAATGCTCTCTTCAACAAAATGCAGAACTCTGTTAGCGAGAACTACTGGAAACAGCAGCAGACGCTCGACTACTATACCGTCTCAGTGGGTAAGTCTCATTTTTGTTTACACCCAGCGAATCTTTCAAATGGAGCTAGACTGGCTCTTGAGGTTAACGTTCATTTTGTAGCCAACCAGCTCAGTTCAAAGTGATTTCCTACATCTTTGCTCTTTATTAAAATCTTCTTTTGGATAGGTGACTTACTCTCCGCTAGCTCGTCAGCCTTTGGAGTTACCGCAGCAGCTATAGCTGAGGCGTTCAGTTCTGTAAAAGAGACGGTTGCCGCAGAAGTCTCTCTCTTTTCTGAAAAGCTGCTGAAGCAGGAATCGCTGACGTCTGAAATGAAAAACGATCTGCAGAAACTGATAGTAAGTATAGTTGCAGATGGTCATTGTATTATCAAAGATTGCTTGGCCATTTTTTTGGAGGAAAAATCCTCCACTTTTCTGGAAAAGCACGTGCACACAATATGGCTGACAATTTTCAGAGGGTTGGAGCAGCGTTGGTCTGCGGCAGCTGCAAGAACAGAATGTTATGGCACGTTAAAGATCGACCCCGGAATGCAGTTCCTTAGAGATGGAACCTGGGAGAGGGGCAAGTTGGTGAAAACTGCTCTTCCCCTTTCTGTAATGGTAAATAGCCTTTGGATCCAACCCAGTATCTTTGGGCAATGTGACCCTGATGAACATTAATAAGAAACCACTGATTATTCCAGCGGTGGCAATTCTTACACTTGTCGCAATCTTCAGTTTTCTGACCGAGCCTGCTTGTCTTTAAAAGTGGGAAAACTTCCTGTGGTGGTACCTTGCATATCTTCTTGCTTTCAGGGAGAGCTGACATCTGGAGTATGCGGAGCGTTAGGCAATCTTTCTCCTGTCATAAAGCTTGTGCTGAGCATAAATTTTCAACTGCAAAATAACCTGAAGGAATATTCATTGTTGGCTGAGAAGGTAATTATTTTAATACACCTTGTATCAGTTATTGTACCCTACTAGGTGCAGGCGAGATCAGTTCCCCTCCCCCCAAACCATCTGCAGAAGGCAGAGAACGTTTCCTATGTCTGGTTTCATCAATTGGTGGCATATAATTGCACTGTTAGTTTAGAAAAAGCCGCTAAATATTGACTATGTTTGACTCTTGGTGTGATATCTCCTTTTTATGTGAAGATGGAAGACCTCAAAGAGGAAACTACTGTCTTCTTCCAAAACCATGCTCGTGATTTGGGTAAACTGCAAGACGACAACTCTCAAATGTTGGCTGAACTTTATCATAATTCTGAAAAGTTGGAGAAGGAGATGGAACTGGCAAGGCTGGCCCATGAAAAGGTTTTTCTTTTTTTCTTTTTTTCAGTGCCACAAGAAATAAAAATATGGCCTTTTCTGCATGGCTGTTTCACTCGCCGTCACCCTTCCAATAACTTTTGGTCTTTGTGTTGATTATGTGTGCCGTTTCCCACTGTCAGAGGTTGCCTGGCTCTTTCCCTGCGTTTTAAGCGACCTGTTTTATCTCTATTTTGAAAATGCGAACAAAACGTGGGGAAAGGCAGGGGGAGAGCGAGGCGACCTCTGACGGTCAGAAACGGCACACACTTAACACAATGACCCAAAGTCGTCGGAGGGGTGACCGTGAGAGAAATAGCCATGCATAAAAGACCTGTCAGGCCAGTATCTGCTGCAGGTGGACCAGTGAGCTACTGGTTCTACCTTCTGGTGCTTTAATCTTTAAGTGTGCGTGTGTATACATATCCTATAGAAAAGAAAATGTCAACTTTTGATGTTCCTTCTGGTTTTCTTTCTAATGCCACCATACATCTGGCAGAATAATCAGGCAGGTCATCCTCTTGCTTTGCACAGAGTGCCTTGCATGTGGCCACACTGGATTGGGAATCAGGGCAGAATAATCAGGCAGGTCATCCTCTTGCTTTGCACGGAGTGCCTTGCATGTGGCCATACTGGATTGGGAATCAGGACTGCAGATGCAGTTTCATTTACTTATCCCTTGAGGATAAGGGTTATTGCAAAAGTGGAGAGAGGATCGGTTTCTGTTTTGGAATCTCATACGCACCCATGGAACTTGTACAGGAAGCAACTGCTATTGTGTGCAGAGAGGCTGGAGGGGCCACTGGGCCAACCCTGTACAACTGGCGCGCTCTCCTATTATGCTGCTTCTGCTGCTGCCAGTATCTGACCTCCATGTCAGCGATTGGCACCCAACACTAATTTGTTTCAAGCGTGTTTGGGTGGGTGGGGGTGCACTTGTATAGAAAGCAACTCCACTGAGAGTGGGTATGTGTTTATGCCTTGAATTTCCTGATTTGTGGTGACCCAGATTTGGGTCCTTTGAAATGTGGTGTTGGAGGAGAGTGTTACGGATATCGTGGACTGCCAAAAAAAAAAACAAATCAGTGCGTTATAGATCAAATCAAGCCTGAACTGACCCTAGAAGCTAAAATGAATAAACTGAGGCTATCGTACTTTGGTCAAGATGTGCCTTTCCTTCCCGTTTGTGGGGACCCCCATAAGGGGTCTTGGGATGGAGTACAACACCGTTGCCCAGCTGCAGGGCTTGTGTTCGGTGCTCCAATCCCAGGTGGCACTGACCCCACACAGAGATTCCCGTCCTGGTGGGGTCATCGAAGCGCTACTCCGGTGGTTGCCCAACAGGCGTTTGGGCCGGTTATCGATGCTTTCGATAAATCGGATGACAGGGTGGTGATCGATACTTGGATCCGCCCCCATGGTTTTCCGCCAATGGTCCATTCTGTTGTGATCAATAAAATCTGTGGCCATTTCATTACCCAAAAAGTACTGTGTGTGTTTATTTGGCTGTTTTATGTAACCCTAGGTGTTGTGGGTTATTTTGCTGTTCCCCCCTTTCTCTGGGGAGCCGTTCACCCGTGGGGCCACAAAAGGCAGATTGCACAAGTCTGCAGTCCCCCTGCCTTGTACTAGACTATTTAAAGCCCATCTCTGTTGCAACATGTGGACAAGCACCATATCCACTGGAAACCAGATGTCTTTCTAAGCTGTCCCACTAAAAAGTAGTAACCAACAGTTCAGAGTAGCTTATTACATGCCAGGCATAATAAAAACCTTTCACAGTAATGCAAAATCTACTTGGAAGTAAATTTGGATTAATTCAAATACAGGTTGAGTATCCCTTATCTGGACTGCTTGGGACCAGAAGTGGTCTGTATTTCAGATCTTTCCGTATATTGGAATAGTTTGGAATTTTTGCATACACATACTGCAATATCTTGAGGATGGGACCCAAATTCATTTGTTTCATGTGCACTTTATACACATAGCCTGAATGTAATTGTAAACAATATTTTAAATAATTTTATGTACACTGAACCATCAGAAAGCAAAGGGGTAGCTATCTCCCCAGAATCTCAGCTGTTAAACAAGAATAACAAACAAACTAGCAATGGCAAGATTTCAGTCTCCACCTACGATGCCGCGTACACTGTATTTTATTTTTTTAGGTGAGGAGAAACATTGAAACAGGTGGCACAGATCTGCCTGCATGCTGGCTCAAAGGGTCCAGGTTTTGGACCAGTCTGGATAAGGGATACTCTACCTGTCTCTAGCTGTGCTTTTAAGACCAGAGCTTCTAAAACTTCAGTAATAATTTTATTAACACTTCTGTTTTTCTACACATTTTTATACTAGGATATAGCCCAGGTTGTGGCTTCTCTGCAACGAACCCAGCAGGATATCCGTGGACTGCAAGAGAAAGGTGGCAGCTTGAAGCAAAATATTTCTGCTGTACAGAAAAACCTAACACTGTAAGCATCTCCAGCTGCTGATCTCCGAAATACCTTTTTCAAAGCTTATGCAAACATCTTGCAGTTTTTGCCAGGTGTTCTACCTTGACAAGAATACACAAATAGGAACCTTCTAAACTTAAACTGAGAGCCAGCATGGTGTAGTGGTTAAAAGTGGTGGTTTGGAGTGGTGGACTCTGATCTGGAGAACCGGGTTTGATTCCCCACTCCTCCACATGAGTGGCGGAGGCTAATCTGGTGAATTAGATTTGTTTCCCCATTCCTACACATGAAGCTAGTTGGGTGACCTTGGGCTAGTCACAGCTCTCTCAGCCCCACCCACCTCACAGGGTGTCTGTTGTGGGGAGGGGAAGGGAAGGTGATTGTAAGCCGATTTGATTCTTCCTTAAGTGGTAGAGAAAGTCAGCATATAAAAACCAACTCTCCTCCTCTCATTTTGAGGGGGGATGAGGAAGTGGGAGAGTATAACATCTAACACTAATGTGTGACATTTTCATACTTTAATTTTGGGACTTTCATCCTTTAGTTGAGTCTTCTACAATAACAAACAACTCCTATGGGGGACTACATGTATCCTGTGAAATCTGAGATGTTTTTCGAACTACTATTTAAAGGCATGGTGTAAAGGGACTTTTGGAGCTTTTCGGATCCAGTCTTAGGGTCATGGACCAGAAATTAATCTTGTTAAGCCAACACATTTTCTCTTAGACATGGTTCTGATGCGGCAGTACTCAGAGCAAGAATAAGTTATCCTGAGTGAAGTGCTATGTGTGTGGGGGGGTGCGTTCGAATGAGCTTACCACACCAGTTCACCATACATTTTATAATAACTCATCACCTATAGGGGTTGTGTTAATTTACTTTATCGCACTTGTACCTCACACTCCCAGCAAAATGCTCTCTAGGCAGCTTCCATACAAAATACAACCGTCAAAATCTGTGGGTTTGGATCCTCTTTCTTGTTTCTGCAGGTACCGGGGCTTCTGCTCACACAGCACAATTCCCCCCCCCTCCATGGGAGCAGGAGGACATTTTGGTCTTCTGCAGGGAGGGAAGTCTGAGGGGAAATCGCATTCTGAGCAGAAGCCCTTGTTACTGCAGAAATGGGAGGCAGGATCCAGTCTTGACCAACAAAATATTAAACTAGATACATTCTACCACATTAAAAAAAATAAGTGCTGTTTTTAAACAGCGGTTGCCACTTCTAAAAATTGGGAGCAGAATAGAAGATACAGTAATTGAGTCTGTTCATAGTAAACAATAAACAGGACAGATCAACACAATTGAGGGATTGGTGTGTGTGGGAGTGTGTGTGTGAATTGTAACAGAATTGCGATATGCATGAAGCACTTTAAATGCAAAATGCTAAAAACAGCAGTCTCAGTCTGGTATGAATAGTCTTGAGCAGAATGGTCCTGTGGTAGCTAACCGAATTCAGCCCTGCTTCATTGCAAAAAATTTTTTTAAACTGCTGCCTCAGTTCTAATAATCTACTGCTAAATCTATTCTTACAGGCAAACAGTGGGACTTGCCGACTCTGTCGCTTTCCAGCAGAACAACCTGACTCGGCCTCTGAGTGGCTTTTCCCAGGAGATCAAGCAATTGAGTGAAAAAAATATCAAAATATTGTTAGATTCAGTTGGCCACTGTGAGAGTCTGGACAGCAGCCTAAAAAGTGTGTGCCAAGAAACCAGCAACTGGGGTGAAATCGCAACCAAAAAAATAGGCTGCCTCATCGATCAACAGACAGACTTCCTCAAGAGCAGGAAGGAACACCTGCACAGGTTCTGCAAGGTAACACAGCCTTAGCTTATGTAGCGATGCACAAATTACCTTAAAGGAGCTTTTTAAGCAGAGAAGACAAGACTACTATGACAAGCATATGTAAAACTTCCTAAGATGCCATAAATCAGTTAGGGGTGAAGTTAAAATCTAGGATGTAGTAACGTGGAAATAATTTCCACTAAAATTCTTGGTGCTTCCTTTTGAAGGAGAAGAAGAAAAGTTGGTTTTTATATGCTGACTTTCTCTACCTTTAAAGGAGAATCAAACCGGCTTACAATCTCCTTCCCTTCCGCTCCCCACAACAGACACCCTGTGAGGTTGAGAGAGCTCGAAGAGAACTATGACTAGCCCAAGGTCACCCAGCTGGCTTCATGTGTAGGAGTGGGGAAACCAACCCTGTTCACCAGATTAGTCAGCTGCTCATGTGGATGAGTGGAGAATCCAGCCTGGTTCTCCAGATTAGAGTCCGCCGCTCTTAACCACTACACCATGCTGGCTCTCCCAGCAACTTGAATAAAGGCCTGTTTTGCTATCTAGAAAATTTGGTTCTTAAGAACATGGGATTTGCAGTTATGAAACTAGCAACGTGCTCTTAAAACTTTTTACTTTGTCTCCAGACTCTTGATGACAACTGTGGTGTATCGGCTGCTAAAATCACAGGCTGCCTTGATGGACAGAAGGGGGCTGCTGAGGTAGCCCTCAAGAGCGTCCTTGACCAGATGCAGAATGATTACGATGTGCTTTTGAAACAAAAAGAGGCGCTCCTCGAGGTAGCAGAAGACGGATTAACTCGGGTCAATGGCTTCATAAGCAAGGAACTTCAAACGGACGTCCCGACAGGTATTTAGAGAAGGGGGAGGGAACAAGCCAGGCAGACTTTTCTCAGACAGCTTCCTACTCCAAAAAAAGAAAGCAAAGGCTTATGTGATTACTTAAACCTGATTTATTTTCGAAGGGGCCACCCCACAAAGAAAAGATTACCGTTACCCAGTCACAATTAGGAAAACGGAACCCCGTGATCTCTTGCTGCAGACATTAAGGAAACAGCAGCTGGAACTGGCAGCTGCCCAGAACGCTGTGGAACCCGTGACTGAAGAGGCCTTGGATCAGGTACGTCTGGAACCTCTTAGGGGGGAGGGAACGGACCTACCTCAAACGGCTTTCCTGAAGATGCGACGCTGCATCACTCGTCAAAACGAGCTGGGCTGCCGCCTCATGGTGTACGAAGCGCATCCCCTAATACTCCGGTCAAGGCTGCTCATCTCTGTGGCCTCGCTGACAGCACAGGTGACTGTTGTGTGTTCCCAGGAGCCTTTGGAAGAGGAAACCAGAGACGCCAATGAGAGCCTGTCAAGTGAAAAATCCTTCCTGGAGACCAGCCTGCTCATCCATACCAACAGCGGTGTGCCTTTCTTCCAGGTAACTGATGCATTTTCTGTCCCTTCTGTAGATTCAGGAAAAGGCAAAGCTAAATGTCGATTGCTTTGGTGCCATTAAATTATCGCTGGCTCCAAGCTCAAAATGTGTTAAAAGCTTGCACCAGCTTTTAACACTATCGGATCTATTCTCTGCTCAGGCTTGGGTAAAGCAATGCCTGCAAATGTCAAAAATTAGGAAATGGTGCCAATCACTCCTATCTTCAAAGCCTTGTACTTCCAAAAACAAGAGCTGCATCCTGGCAGGATTCCAAAAACAATCGATGGGCTTGCACAAATGAGTAAACAGATTTAGACAGGAATGGGTGGTGCACCTATAAGTACAGAATTGGGAAAAGGGCAAAGTATGCTGAGAGAATTTGGCTGTCATTTTAAAAACCAAGTTGTAAGCATGTATAGCTGCAAAGAAAGGCTTGAAAAGCCACTAAAGTCTCAGAAGTCATACTCTATATCTCCCTGGCTGTCCCCAGGGCTAGCAGAAGAAGTTTGCGTTCTCTTGTTTCTCCTATGGAACACCAGCAAGGGTTTTAGGGCAGAGTATGCTCAGCTGTTTGGTGTTAGGTGGTATTTTTTATAAGTTTTGTTAATTTATTCCTTGAAGCTTTTCTAATGCGTTGACCAAAACTTTATCACCTTGTGAAATGAAACACACGTGGCTTTTTAATCTCCTCCAGCAGTGATAGACACAGCAGAAGGGCTTCTGTAGTCTCTTTCCCACCCCCGCCCTCCAATATTTGCGATCCTAGGACTTTTTTTTTTTTTAAATTAAAAAATATATATTTATGGCCTACCCTTCCCCTACACAGCAGGGCTTAGGGCAGGAACACTGAATAAATACATAGACCTAAAAACTAATTTAAAACAGTACAAAATAGATGGAGTTAACAAAACAGTTCTGTGCAGGGTGTAAGAGTACTCCCAGACAAAATACAGCTACAAAAATACTAATTTCTCAGCACTAGGACAAGTGATTAGCCCAGAAACCAATCTGGCAAGAAATTTAGCCCTGGATTCCACATATGTAGGGCACTGTAATAAGTAGTTCTATATTTCACCTCAGAGCCGAGGCACACATACCCGACCACTTTCATCTCAACCGGAAGTTCTCCTAAATAAGTAGTGGCCTAAGTCCTCCAGAGCAGATGCTCCACAGGTGCAAAAATGTTGATCTTCTGGAATTCGGCAATAACACCCAGTCAATACAGCCACTGGCTTTGTTTGAAACCGGTGACTTGAGTACTCATTCAAAAGATTAGCCAGAGTGGGCTACCAGGACTCCTAAGGCTGGAGTGTTTCGCTGAAAGCTGGGTGTGAGGGGCTAGAGGGAGGAGTCATGGAGTGCTTGGGAAAGGGTCTATCTTTCAACAAACACTGTATGAAATTGAATGAATGACCAGCAGCGCTTTTTAACTTTTGCAGCATAAAAGGAGCTGCAAGAAGGAGAAAGAGAACAAACTGGCGGGCGTCTGCGACAAGAAGGAGGCAGACCAATCGTCAAGGTCAAAATATCCATTAAAAGATCAGAATTAAGGATCCACGACATTCCTGCTTCTGTCGCCAGTCCCGTCTCTTCTCAAGTTTGTACATAGTGCTTCTAGTGTCATGGATTAGTAGGCATGTTCACTGTGACCTATATGCTGCAACTTGGGGTTTTTTATGCAGTTTGAAACTTCTTTATATAAAATAAAGGCTTTCTAAAATGCTGGCATCGTTAATAAGTATTTTCCTGTAAGTGAAACCAACAGAAGTGACTGGAGGCAGAACAGAGGGTTTCTGAATATGCTTAGCTTGAATTGTCATTAAGTCGCTCCTCGGTTTATTAACTGTATGTATCTTGTATAGAGCGAGTGTCTTGACAATCTGGAGATGGCTTCCATTAACGTTAGAAAAAAATCCTGAAATGTCAGAGATAGAAATGAACTTTTCAAGCTATTAAATGTCTGAAGAACAATTGTATGCTAGTAGAGCTAAATCATTTGACTGTATTTGGGGGGTATGGGAACTTAATTTCGAGGTCTTGTGAAGGGTATCTTTAACCCAGGGGTGGGGAACCTTTTTTCCGCCAAGGGCCATTTGGATATTTATAACATCATTTGCGGGCCATGCAAAATTATCAACTTAAAAATTAGCTGACCAAGCCACAAGCAGGCAGGCATCCAACCAGTGTCACACTCGCCCACCTGGTGGCACAGGATGGTCTGTTGCACCAGTCAGGCATAGCAGTCCAGCCGCACGCTGGAGTTGCTCCTGCTCCACATGGTCAGGGCTGGATTCTACAGCTGGTTCCTGCTATCTCCACCTGCAGGGGTGAAATGAGGACGCACTGGCTAAGAACCCCCGCATGTTCTGGCCCTGCCCCCTTTAACCCCTCCATTGTTGCTACTTCCGCCCCCAGCCCTCTTGTAGTACAGAGGGAATACGTTTCTCCATGGCCTGGGTGGGAAAGGGTTAACACAGTCTCTTGGGCGGTCCTAGCAGCTCCATAGCAAACGACTCTTCTGCAAGGGGGGAAAAGGCTCCTTTTCTCAGCAAAACAAACTCACATCCGCCTTGAATAGAGGCTATTCCTGTCCGCCAGTCTTAGATCCTTCTGAGCTAGAGATCTGCCAGGACCCACGAAGGGCCAGACCAAATGATTTCGCAGGCCTTAAACAGCCCCCTGGCCTGACGTTCCTCACCTCTACTTTAACCCATTTAATGGGAATTTGCTTAGGGACTAGCGCTCATGAAGCTGAAATCCATTCTGGAAAAATTGAAACGGAGGTTTGCCATTGCCTGCCTCCCTATCATGACCCTACTATTCCCATCCAAATACTAGCCAGGGCCAGGTCTGAAAGTGTTTAACTGGCCCAAGGTCGCCCTGTCAGAGTATCAAGTCGATTGTAATAATCTGACAGTAACAGCTGTGTGACAGCTGTCAGATCTGAGAGATCTGAGAGGTCAAAGATGATGTCAGCAGAAGCAATAGCCTTGCTGGTACCAAAGGGAACTGCAGGAATCCGGATCTGGGCAGTTTGCTGATGCAATGCTTTGCACAGGTCCACAGGTGGCCTAATTCAGATCAGCTGCAGTGAGTGTATATAAGGCTGTGTAACTGTGCTTCTGTAACACCAATTATACCAATTACAGCCTGGAAGTAGTAGTGGAGAAGTGTACGTGATGGTATGTTTTATCTGTGCACTGTAAATAAAAGACACTGTTTCTTATAAAGCAAGACTGCTGGTGGTTATGTCCTGGAGGAACTCCTAATCCACTTGCTTCCACGTCAGGGCTCTGGGCCCAGAATTTGCTTCACTGCGCAGGAGTCGTGTGGTGAGAGCTCGGCTGAGTTTCCAGGACGTCCAGAGGCTTTTTTGAAACAGTGAGAGATTGAGTGTGAGTGATGGATCAATCTGCAATCCCGGTGGAGCGGCTCAACGCTGACAACTATTCTATATGGTCGGTGAGAATTGAGCATTACCTAAAGAGAGAAGGTTTATGGGATGTTGTGGCCTGGACCCCCGCTGCTGATGATGATGAAGGGCAAGAGAAAGATAAGGCACTTGCCAACATAATACTGACGGGGGATGGCCAATTAGTTTACATTGCCAGTAAACTCACAGCCAAATCTGCGTGGGAGACCTTGCAAGGAGTTTATTGCAGAGAGTCGGCTGGCTCAATACTAACACTAATGAGGCGATTATACCGGACTTATAAATCACCTCACATTCCTATCTCAGAGCATTTGAGAGGTCTGGCTGACTTGTTTCGGCAGCTGGAACTGAGAGGGAAAGTAATTGCAGATGAGGATAAAGTTTACATCATGCTGGGTTCCCTTGATGCAAGCTTTGATGTGTTAGTGGCCTCACTGGAATGCATGGCCTTGCAGCAGCTCACATACGATTATGTGACTGGAAAGATCCTGGAAGACAAGGAGCGTCGGCAGGAGGGACGTTTTCAGATGACTGCAGCCCCACTGGGAACCAGACATCCCTTGATGGATAGAGCAGCGCCTCGTCCATCTGTGGTGACAACAGCCCACGAGTCTTACACCCCAGAATTCCATCCCCGGCAGAGAGGTTTGTCACAGCCAACGCCGTTGACCTCAGCCCTGTAGCGGAGACAGCCTGTAAGTGGGAATGAAACCTACTCAGCGCAGACTTCGGAGAAGCAAGGCTTTGGAGCGGGCCGGAGGAGTGGAGTCTTCAATCAAGAGGGGGAGGACTGTGTGCTCTATGTGAGAATATGTTATTCTTGTGGGAGCACCCAGCACCTCAGACGGAACTGCCCCCAGTTAAAGAAGAAGACGGCTAAGCAACAGGACAAGAATGCCACACACACAGCGGTTGTGCTGGCTGGGACTGCTAAGGGTGAGGATGTATGGCTGGTTGATAGTGGTGCAAGTAAGGTTTTTGTTCAAGACAGCTCCTTACTATCAAATAAACATGAGTCTGCAAGAATGCATGGAAGCTTGGCAGACGGGAAGCGTTTAGAGGTCCAATGTCAGGGCAGTTTAAACTTCCCTGAGTTAAGCCATATGTTCCAAAATGTGCTCTGCGTGCCTCGCCTGGAGAATAATCTGCTAAGCGTATCTGCCTTGATGGGGGCTGGTTTCTCTGTGAGTTTTACAGGAAACACCTGCCAGATAAGCAGAGAGGGAAAGACGCTGTTAGAAGGGCAGTTAAAGCAGGACATTTATGTGGTGCGCAGAGGGGCTGGGGAAGCCACAAGCACAGTGGGAACTTCAACCATTAATCCTCATTCTGAGTGCCTACATTTGTTACACCGGCGTTTAGGCCACACCTCTTTTTCTGCGATACAGAAAACCCTGAGCCTGTTAGGGGAAAATGAGGTAAAGCTTAACAAGTGTAATACCTATCTTGATTATACAGTGTGTAAATCTGTAAAGAGCAGGAGGTCCCCAGTAGCCAAAGTAAGCCAAAGAGTGACAGACAGACCCCTAAGGCTTGTCCATGTGGATATCTGTGGCCCATTCCAAGAAAGTGTGTCTGGGAACAGATGGGCTCTGGTTCTGATTGATGATTTTACTAGGTTCGGCTGGATTTATTTGCTCAAGCATAAAAGTGAAGCCTGTAAGACAATCAAATACTGGGTGAAGAGAGTGGAAAGGCAGCTAGACTTGCTGCTTGCCAACCTCCAGAGTGACGGGGGGGGTGAATTCCTCTCTAATGAGTTAGCCCAGTGGTTAGACAGCAAGGGAATACAGCACAGACTTGCTAACCCGTGTGTCCCCCAGGAAAATGGAGTTGCAGAACGAAGGATAGGCTATTTGAAATCCATGCTGCAATCTCTGTTAGAGGACGCTAATCTAAAGTCTAGGTTCTGGGCGGAGGCAATTAAGGTCTCAAATTACCTCATCAACCGTCTATGGACATCCAGCATAGATAACATCCCCTATGCAGCTTTGTATAAGAGAAAACCATCCCTAAAGCATCTGAGAGTGTTTGGTGCCAAGGCATGGGTTAATATACCTTTAAAGCTAAGAAGGGGGGGAGGAAAAGAGTCCAAGCCGCTTTTATTCCTCGGGTATCAGAATGCTGCAAAATCCTACCGTTTTGCTGATACCAATAACAAGATTACGATAAGCAGATCTGCCAACTTCGGTGAGTCATTTAATTGGGCAAAATTGCATGGCGCAGATGAGATCCCTGACACAGTGTTTATGCCCTCTAAAGAGCAGCAAGGAGCCAGAGGTAACGGTGGTTCTCTGGCTAGTACTCCCAGAAGGGAGAGTGTAAAAAGTTCAGACAGCTCAGAAGGAGAAAGTTCTGACACTTCAGGGGGAGAAGCTGCAGTCAGGAGGTCTGAGAGAAGCACCAAAGGTGTGCCACCGGTGAAGTTTGGTTTTGAAGATTGTGATCATGTTTGCAATATGGATGCTGAGAGCTATGAACCTGACAGCTATGAAAGTGTATTAGCTGAAACTGAAAGAGATAAGCTGTTGTGGTTCAGAGCTAAGAAAGCAGAACTGGAAGCTTTGCAATAGCTCAAGTTTTTTTTTTCTCACACTAATCTACCAGGTGGTGGTTTGGTAATTGGCTGCACCTGGATGTGAGACTGTGAAGTCATGAAGCAAATACCTGGTTTTGAATTAAAGCAGGAAAGCATGGTCCTAAAATTAAACAAAGCTTTATATGGTCTTCATCAGTCTGCTAGAGAGTGGAACCATTGTTTGACTGATGCTATCAAGAAATTAGGATTCAAGCAGAGTGTGTCTGATTCCTGTTTGTTTTCCAAATGTTCAGGACAGAAAGAGTGCTTTGTAATGTCTTGGGTAGACGACCTGTGTTTAATGACTAATAATAAAGGTGACAAAGAGCATTTTGAGAAGCTACTCGGTGAGCGTTTTAAGCTAAAATGTCTTGGCAGAATAAGTAACTACCTGGGAGTGCAAATAAGCAGAGGTGAAGATGGAATGTTTTCTTTATCCCAGCCTGATAAAATACAACAGCTTCTGGAGAAGTTTAAGATGTTAGAAGCTAATGTTGTAGACTCTCCTATGGTAACAGGTTATGTGACTGGAAAAACAGATGGACAGGCAGAGTGTGATAGAATGATGTATCAATCTCTGATAGGAAGCCTGCTGTATCTCACAACTGGTCTAGACCAGACACATATCAGGCTGTGCACTGCCTGAGTGAACAATGCATGTCTCCAACAGTAACTGACTGGAAGGCAGCAAAAAGGGTGCTAAGATACCTGAAAGGATCTATGCACAGGAAGCTGTGCCTTAATGCTTATGATGGAGAACTGGTTGCCTATTCTGATGCCCCATGGGCAGACCAGTCAAAAGCAAAGTCTACCAGTGGGTATGTGTTATATCTGGGCAAGGCTCCCATTCACTGGGGGTCAGTGACTCAGTCATTCGTTGCAATGAGTACTTGTGAGGCTGAGTACAGTGCAATAAGCGAAACAGTAATGCAGTTGGAGTGGTTCATGTACCTATTGAAAGAACTGTATGTAACTGTAAATGCACCTGTTAAAGTATATACTGACAATGCTGCAGCAATGAGCTTGGGAAAAAAGCAATGTTTCAGAAGCAAGAGCAAGCACATAAGGATAAGATATCAAAATGTGGCTGATGCAATAAACAGAAAGGATGTATATATTGTAAAGTGTGCAGGTGAAAGAAACGTGGCTGATCTGTTCACTAAAGCAGTGAGTAGTGACAGATTTAAACAACTAGTCCAATTATTATAACAACTTGAGAAGGAGTGTCAGAGTATCAAGTCGATTGTAATAATCTGACAGTAACAGTTCTGTGTCAGCTGTCAGATCTGAGAGATCTGAGAGGTCAAAGATGATGTCAGCAGAAGCAATAGCCTTGCTGGTACGAAAGAGAACTGCAGGAATCCGGATCTGGGCAATTTGCTGATGCAATGCTTTGCACAGGTCCACAGGTGGCCTAATTCAGATCAGCTGCAGTGAGTGTATATAAGGCTGTGTAACTGTGCTTCTGTAACACCAAT
The DNA here is from genome assembly GCF_029931775.1 of Euleptes europaea. NCBI lineage: Eukaryota > Metazoa > Chordata > Lepidosauria > Squamata > Sphaerodactylidae > Euleptes > Euleptes europaea. Next base: position 80,457,444 of record NC_079316.1, read on the forward strand.
TATACCAATTACAGCCTGGAAGTAGTAGTGGAGAAGTGTACGTGATGGTATGTTTTATCTGTGCACTGTAAATAAAAGACACTGTTTCTTATAAAGCAAGACTGCTGGTGGTTATGTCCTGGAGGAACTCCTAATCCACTTGCTTCCACGTCACGCCCAGCAAGCTTCCATGGTGCAAGTGGGGATATGAACCTGGGTTTCCCAGGTCCCAAACCGACACTTTAACCGCTACACCACATTGGCTCTCAATTATCCAGTGTATACTCTGTTCAACTAAATTTGACTGGGTCATTATTTGATGACCCAGGTTTGAACTGTAGAGCTTTCAGCAAGGTATACCTAATGCCTTCATAGTTGAGACTAATGACTAATTACTTGACTCAAGAGTTACTGTTAGATATTGTTAGATAATCTCATAGTTTCTAGTAGATAAGATACTGTTAGATAATCTCATAGTTGCTAGTAGATAATCTCTATACATTATCTACCTTCCTGCATAATTTGTCACTGTATTTCACACATTTTAACAAGTAGCTTCAGTCCCATTTTGTGAAAGCCATAGGCTACAGTATTGAAGAAGTTTTTTACTGTGCAGTTATAATACAGGATCATGGTTCATTGTTGGTACTACTGTTGAGTTACCAGTAGCAGTCTATCAGCTCCACTGGCTTGGTTGCAGATATAGCTGAACTTGAAGATAAACCTGGAAGCTGTAGCCAACCATTATTTTCCAGCAGTCCCCCATAAATTCCAGCCCTGCTATGCTATTACCTGTAAGAAAATAATTCTTAGTCAAACTTGGCCTTGTATTATGTTAATATGAGAACAATTCTAGAAACGTGTGGTAAGCAGGATTTTGGGCTCACTGCATACAGTCACAATTATAGGAACAAAAACAATGAACACAATTATTGTCTGCCTGGCTTTTCAGATTTGGAGGAGCTATCGCTATGGTAAAACATATATAAGAATGATCACTTGACATGAAAACAAGAAAGTTACAAATGTAAGTGTATAGTATTTGTCCTTGTTATAAAAGGCATGCATTTGTTGTTAAAAGTGCTAGTGTACTGTTTGGTTAAAATTCCTGTCCAATGTAATTTTATTTTGAAACTCCAGGGGGATGACGGGTGTTTTCCAAGAAGTGGGAGTTCTGGGGTAAGAGTTTATAGACCAGAGTCATTTTTCCCCCCTAGATAGTTTTTCTAGGTAAGAAGATGAGCTGTATTGTCATGCTGGAGCATATACTTTGCAAGAAGGAGACCCAGACACTCACATCTGCCATTAAAATAAATTTGAGTAGGACTGGGAACAATGTTTGGCTAAGACTCACTTGCAGTGAAGTCAGTGCTGAGCTACATGTATCAAGAAGAAGAGTTGTTTTTATATGCCGACTTTACCACTTAAGGAAGAATCAAAACCAGCTTACAATCACCTTCCCCTCCCCACATCAGGCACCCTGTGAGGTAGGTGGGGCTGAGAGAGCTCTAAGAGCTGTGACTAGCCCAAGATCACCCAGCTGGCTTCATGTGTTCACCAGATTAGCGTCCTCACGGGGAGGAGGCAGGAGGGAACACAGATTTTAATTCTTTATTCATGTTAAATTACAAAACACAAGGTGGGCTACTCTTCCTCTGCTACCCACTTCTTTCTGCTGATCCAAGACAAATTTCAGCTTTTCCACCTTGTGCAAATTCTGGCTTTCAGGACCCTTTTTCTCTTGATGGCTGTTGTACAACTTAATGCGAAATGACTGGGTGTTTTTTTCCCCTTGTTAAAAGTTCTTCCTGCTGCCAGTGGAGCTGGTAGGGAATTTTATACTTTCCCCTTTTGTTATCAATATATACTTCAAATGTGATGCTGCAGCCTGGTGATAGGGCCCAGGACCTGAACTTCTACCTTAAAGTCTAGCCCTAGCATGGCCATTGGTCCAAACAGCACGCCCGTCCCCAGTTCTGTCGAGTTTTGCCTGCTGCCTGTGAGCTTCCTGCTGCAGCCGTTGTTCCTAGAATGGGTTAAGCAGGTCCCAACCACCCTCTCTCCAGACCCAACAGGCTGAAAATAGCTGCCTCCTACTGTGCTCACATCCCTAAGTCCATTAGAAATCAACGTACAAAAGTTCTTCCCCTGACTGTTAAATTCACAGTAGAGTCACCTGGCCTGGATTTCCTTGCTAGAGGGGGGGGGGCCTTGCTGTTGATACGGTTTTGTTGAAGACCCGTCCTCATACCAACCTACAGTTTATTGCCTGATGAGCAATTTCCTTCTGATTCTACAATAATATCTGGCATCGTTCAGAGTTTCATTGCTGTATGCAAACAGGTGGAGCACTTGTAATAATGTGACTTTCCTGTGGGTACCACGACATAGGGGGTTTGTGGCTTACTGAATACAAAAAAAGTATCAAAATCAAAAGACTTTCTGCCATGAAAATGTTAATGTGGCCAGCTTGCCTTGTTTGAATATTGCGGATATTGTATTACAGCCAGTAGGGCCATGAGCGTGGGTGCGTGTTCTCTCTTTCCCATTTTACAGTGCTCCTGATGGCGGTTCTCAGATTTCTTGAAGCAGAACCCACTTCTAAGCTTACTTGGTCTTTGAGGACCCACTTGTAAAGTCTCTGTGCTACTTTCCCCCCTCCCCAATCTAAAATGTAGGAATTGCATATCAGTTAACACTAAGCCAGTTTATTTCCCATCTTTTGCATTAACATTTATCAATATGCAGTATCACAGAGCATTTCATAGCTGTTTTGTATACTAGTTGGGGCAAACCCATAGAAGCTGCCTCTGCCAGATGACCCAATTTTTCTTCTTCCTAATCTCACGACAGACCTTTGAGAGAGCTGCAACCAATTTTGGGCCCCCACCTAGTTTGAAAGCCACTAGTTTATGATCTGGCATGGTTTCCTCCATCTTCTATGGGAATGGTGCTGATTTTGGATCTGCGTGCATTATGTATCTGTTTATACCAACAAGACGACTGTGGGCCAACAGCTCTCAACATTGTGCAGCAGTGTCGCAACTTGCCTACTGAACATAAAGCCACTATAATTTATATAAAATATCGCTAGCGTTTGGGAGACTTTAACCCAAAATCCCTGCTCAGTCATGAAGCTCATGGGATGACCTTTGGGCCAGTTGAACTATACACGTAACCCTGAGTTTGGAGAGATTAGGATTAAAAATAGGTATCAAATCTTTCATAAATTTAAAGCTACTACCCCTCTGCATATCACACCTAATCCAATCACACCTAATAATGTCATTTGCTTGCTTTTGACATTTGCATGCTATTGCCATTGGGTGTCTAATTCACTCTTTTCTACTTAAGGACAGATGGACTCACATTCTAGCTGTATCTGAAGAAGTGAGCTGAGGCTCACGAAAGCTCATCTCCTGCCAGAAATTGTGTTAGGTAGCCAGCTCAAGGTTGACTCATCCTTCCATCCTTTCAAGGTCGGTCAAATGAGTACCCAGCTTGCTGGGGGTAAAGGGAAGATGACTGGGGAAGGCACTGGCAAACCACCCCTCAAACAAAGTCTGCCTAGGAAACATCGGGATGTGACGTCACCTCATGGTTCAGGAATGACCCGGTGCTTGCACAGGGGGACTACCTTTACCTTTTACCTTAAGGTGCTACTGGACTCTTGCTCTTTTCTACTGCTACAGACTAACACGGACACCCATCGTGATTTATAAACTTGGACAGTCTTAAAAAGAAATTGTGTATGGTAATAGTTTCCACATCATTGAACAGCTGTGGTTGCTCTTTGCCTCTCCGCCTCATCTTTTGTCATCACGTTTATATCAGCCAAATATTTCTTTAGGACCCTAATATCACTTAATACATGGCACATAGTGTATAAATATCTCTGGATTCAAGAAAAAAGGCCAAACCAAACCATGTGAGAAATGTTTGCCTGGACTCCGTATCCTATGAGTAAAAAAAAAAAAAAGCAATTGGAATCGTGTACTAAGTTTATTGATTTGCCAGGATAGATCCCAGTTTGGCAATGGAAGAAGAAGAGTTGGTTTTTATATGCCGACTTTCTCTACCACTTAAGGGAGACTCAACCCGACTTACAATCCCTTCCCCTCCCCACAACAGACACCATGTGAGGTAGGTGGGGCTGAGAGAGTGTGACTAGCCCAAGCTGGCTTCATGTGTAGGAGTGGAAAATCAAACCTGGTCCAAACCACCACTCTTAACCACTATACCAAGCTGGAGCTGTACTCTACAAATCAAATCAATTTGCACATTTCCCTTTCTTGTTCATTTCTGCAATATTTATTAATTTGCATAATTCATTCCAGTTTTTCCAGTCGAAGTGGTAAGGAGGTTAGACTTGGAAGACCTGGATTCACATCTCCACTCAGACATGAAATTCGTTGGGTAACCTTGGGCCAAATATTCTCTCAACTTCATAGCATTGCTGTGAGGGTCAAATGGAGGAGGGAAGAATCACATATTCTACCTGGAGTTCCTCAGAAGAAGGGTGGGATACAAATTGCCTCAGATTATCCTGGGGCAAGAGGCTGCAAGTGTTACAGTTTCATTAACTTCCCTCTGCTTAGAGAGGTACTGTTGTTCAACCATCTTTCTGAGATTTTGCTAAGCGTTGTTCACACATTTTCAAGCATACCTTCACTTTTTTTTCAGTTGAGATTATCAGAAAACTGAATTCTGTGTATTTTTGGTGTTCTACTTGAAATCTGTTGGAGGAGAGTGTTACGGGTACCATGGACTGCCAAAAAAACAAATCAGTGGGTTATAGATCAAATTAAGCCTGAACTGACCCTAGAAGCTAAAATGACTAAACTGAGGCTGTCGTACTTCGGTCACATTAGGAGAAGGCAAGAGTCACTGGAAAAGACAATCATGGTGGGAAAAGTTGAAGGCAGCAGGAAAAGAGGAAGACCCAACAAGAGATGGATTGACTCAATAAAGGAAGCCACACCCCTCAGTTATGCAAGACCTGAACAAGGCTGTGAAAGATAGGACATTTTGGAGGACATTGATTCATAGGGTCGCCATGAGTCGGAAGCGACTTGACGGCACTTAACACACACACACACACACACACAGAACTGTGGCACACTGCCCTGAATTCAACCTTCACCCAGCTTGTTCTATTAAGTATTAAAATTAAAGTATTGTCAGGCAAAAAGAAATAATCGGTATAGGAACAGTTTCCCTTCCTACATTTATCTTGTGACTACAGAATGTAAATGACGTATATTTGGATGGCTGTGTAGGATCTCAGGCCTCAGCCCTTACACACCAGGGCCTAATTTGGCTGAAGTGCCTTCCCTTCGCCTCAGACAGAGAGAGGCAGTGGTTGAACACCACCCTACTCCACCTCCTCTTCTCTTGCACTACTCCCTTCTGAGCTGGGATCCAGAACTTCTAGGTCCTCACCAGCCTTCCCTGTCAAGCCTTTTGAAGACCCTAGCCAGGCCCGAGAGCCAACATGGTGTAGTGGTTAAGAGTGGCGGACTCTAATCTGGAGGACCGGGTTTGATTCCCCACTCCTCCCCATGAAGCCCTTTCACCAGTCAAAGTTCTCTCAGAACTCTTTCAGCCCACGTGAAGGCAGGCAATGGCAAACCACTTCCCAACATCTCCTGCCTTGAAAACGCTATGGGAGGCCATAAAGTCAAGCTGTGACTTGAAGGCACTTTCTACCTTCAAGCATGGTTGAATTGTGGAACTCCCTGTCCCGGAACGTGGTGATGGCTGCCAACTTGGAAGGCTTTAAGAGGGGAGTGGACTTAAGATTCATGGAGGAGAGGTCCAGCAGTGGCCACTAGCCATGGTAGCTGAAGAGAACCTCCATGTTCAGTGGCAGTTGACCTCTCAATCCCAGTGCCAGGGGGCAACATCAGGGGAAGATCTCAGCCTCTATGCCCTGTTGCTGAATCTCCAGAGGAACTGGCTGGCCACTCTGTGAGACAGGATGCTGGACTACATGGACCACTGGTCTGATCCGGCAGGGCTCTTCTTATGTTCTTATCACCAGCCAGGCCTAGGGCATGCCCAGTGGCCTCCCTTTACACAGTAGCCACATGGAGGCGTGGCCAAGCCTGTAAGGGACCAATAGCACCTCCTGAACAACTTCTGCCTTGTCACTCCCATTCCCCGCCCCAAAGGTGGAACTTCCCAACAGCTGATTGTCAGACAGCTGGTTGTCAGTGCCTGGCTGACTCTTAAAGGGCCAGCTGTCATTGATCAGTGGTCCAGTGTGAGATCTTTACAAGGTGCATCTGGGATCCTAGTGGATGCCTGACATGACCATGGGGGGGGGGTTGAGAAGGAGCAGACTGGTGTTGTCTCCACCCCACCCAGACATACCGCAAGCATAGAATTAATTTCATCTAAAGGGAAAAACTAAACTTAATGCCAATTTATTATCACTCTTTTCTAGTGTCCAGATCCACGGCAGAGCAAAAACAGTATATATTTCCTTTAAAAAAACATTTTTAAGTACAGCCATATAGTCGATAATCAACACAGCAAGTACTAAACGTGATCTTATAGATCCAGTTATTCTAGGGTGTTCAATCAGACAGGCTGTGTCCTGAATAGATGGCTTGAATGCACAGGAGGAAATTTCATTACATCTGTTAGCTAATGTGGAAGCCAATCTTATTAATCGTAGATTTACAGAAGGACATTTTATTAGATGTTATCCGTGGCTTGTGTTGACAATTGATTTTTCATTATAGGACAATGACATTTATTATCTGCAATTTGATAAAGATAATTAAATTGACTTTATAAAAGTTGCTGTCATAAATGTTACTTGTGCTTGTGAAAAGCTTGTATAAAATTGCAGTTGTAGTGGAAATACAGAAACTGATTGCAGCTTTCATTATATTTAATGGTCTCTGAGCTTTTTTCTGCCCTGACCTTGATTTCATAGGCTTTATATAATGGCTGTTAAAATGTGTTTTTGAAATGTGGCTTGGTCTTCTTCTTCTGGAAAATAAGAAATTGTTTTATTTCTGATTTTTGCCATTTTCTGCTGTGCAGTGCAAAATGTAAGTAATGATGCAGTAATTGAAGGGATTTTCTCTAGATCATTTTTTAAATTCAGTCTTTTTGGAGGGGGGGATAGGCTCAATATATACCCACGGGAGGAGTCGTACCTCTTACGAAATGAATCTGATGCTTGTGAAAAGGAGGTGCGTGGTTTACTGGGCTGGCAATCTTTTTGAAATAAAATTGGCTCCATTTTACATGACTAACTCAAACACTAACTGTTTTTTTAATGTTATTAGACTGCCCTCATTGACTACTTTGTAGGGAGCAGAAAATTACAAAAGATATTATTGGTGGAAACTTTCCCACACAAAATGAGAGTGTTGATTTTAAGATCAAAAGGGGGAGAGACTCGCAAAGAATAGAAACGAGCCCCACCGCTGCTTGCCTCCCTTTGGTTATAAAGTTTGGTTTGTCCAGACTTACAAATGATAAGGGGAAGAGAGAGGATGGAGGAGGAGTTGGTTTTTATGTGCCAACTTTCTCTACCTTTTAAGAAGAATCAAGCCGGCTTACAATCTCCTTCCTCTCCCCACAACAGACACCTTGTGAGGTAGGGGAGGCTGAGGGAGCTCAAAGAGAGCTGTGACTAGCTTAAGGTCACCCAGCTGGCTTCTTGTGGAAGAGTGGGGAATCAAACCCGGTTCTCCAGATTAGAGTCTACCTATCTTAACCACTACACCACGCTGGGTGCAGTTGAACCCGGATCCTGGCAATCGTGTGTGTGTGTGTGTGAGAGAGAGAGAGCATGCTCAAGTCATCAGGGCAAGTCATCAGGTTGACTACAAAGCCTGAAGAATATACTTGAAGCATCAGGAGGAAGATGGGCCGGACCCTACAAACTGTAGGAGTGCAGAGAAGAGTAATCTGAAACAAGGTTAGTGCAGTAATTTATTGGGAATGGAAATGTGTCACTCATAATTAAATTGTGGAACTCCCTGCCCCAGGATGTGGTGATGGCTGCCAACTTGGAAGGCTTTAAGAGTGGAGTGGACATGTTCATGGAGGACAGGGCTAGCCATGGCTATTAGTCAAAATTAACACTAGTCATGATGCATACCTATTCTCTCCAGGATCCAAGGAGCGTGCCTATTATATTGTGTGTGTAAAGTGCCTTCAATTCACAGCCGACTTATGGCGACCCCTTTTGGGGTTTTCATGGCAAGAGACTTACAGAGGTGGTTTGCCAGTGCCTTCCTCTGCACAGCAACCCTGGTATTCCTTGGTGGTCTCCCATCCAAATACTAACCAGAGCTGACCCTGCTTAGCTTCTGAGATCTGACAAGATCAGGCTAGCCTGGGCCATCCAGGTCAGGGTGCCTATTATATTAGGTGCTGTGAAACACCGGCAGGTTGCTGCTGCAGTTGTTTTGTTTGTGGGCTTCCTAGAGGCACTTGGTTGGCCACTGTGTGAACAGACTTGATGGGCCTTGGTCTGATCCAGCAAGGCCTTTCTTATGCTCTTATGTTCTTATAATACATGGGAAATAAAAACAGTAGACAGTTTAATGACTGGAATGGTCAGACTGGAATGATGCAGAAAAACTGGTGGTTCAACAGAACTCCATCTATGTATTGCAGTTGTCACCACCACAAGCAAAACGAAGTAGAGAATGATACCCAAGTGGAAAGGAAGAAGGCCTGAACTGAGACGGGGCATTTAAGAACAGCTCTGCTCACTTTCTGAATTCGGAGGAAGGAGGGTCCAACTCAAGATGGCTGTGGGGCTGACATCCTCTGTAAAAGGCAGAAGAGACACTGACTTTCCTGTTTGCTGTAGAGACCAAAGATATAGAGACCAAAAGATATTTAGCACAGGGACCACTGGGAAGTAGGAAGCATGAGGAAAGTGGGCAGTACCCATTAGTGATGAAGCAATAAGTTGCCAGAGAAAATCAGGCCAGTTGTATATGGATTAGGTCCCTGTTCTCAATACCCCATTGTTCTCCAGCTTTGCAGCATGGATGTTTCCCTGGAGATCAGTATGCATCATAGGTTTTGTAGTCTTAAAGCTATGTGTTTGGCTCCCCAGAAGGACTGGCACTATGGGCGAGCTACTATGTTAATAAAGATAGTTTGTCTGTTTTGCATCTATGTGACAATCTTGTAAATGAAGGAGGTACAGCACGAAAACAGATTATAATAATGAAGATGTTTGGGGCAAAAGGTTTGAAATAATGCAACAATGAAGATACCAAAAGAACACATAAGTAGAGTTGAAGAAGACATCGAATGCCAAGCAGACCTTTCCAGAGTCCCAAATTTTAAATGCCAGCCAAGCATAAAATACATGGTCGCTCCAGCAACCTATCTAACTAAAATAGAATCTAACAACAGTAGAACAGCATTTACTCTGGCAAGATGTGCAGCATTTCCTTCTGCTGTGTTGGTAGGGAGATTTTAAAAGATTCCATACTCAGAAAGATTATGTTCATGCTCGTTGGGGGAGGTGGAAACAACCGAGCATATGATTCTGAGATGCCCACATCACAAGGAGGCCAGATTAAAATATCTTCAGCCTGTGCTAGATGGCTTTCTGGGTGAATCCAATGATATTAAATTGGAAAACTTATTGTCTGATAAAAATCACTGGGTATCCAGACAAGTTGCTAAATTTTGCCCAGGGATATATAAGACTCGGGGAACAATAGTAAAGCCGTTGTAAAGCTGTAGACTTTTATTCTTCCGTTGTTTTGAATCATTGTTTTAAATCTGGAACTTTTGTTATACTGGTCAAAGACCGCAATAAAATTTTATAGGTGTAAGTAGAACTGTAATTGTAAGCAACTTCAAGTCTCTTGGAGAGAAAAGCATGGTATACATATCTAATATAAATAAAACTGCAGTAGATGACTGTTCTATCTTGTTTTATTTTAATTACAGCAGGATCTCAACTGAGATGTGACAGTATAGGGTTTAATTATATATTTATAATGGAGAGAAAGTTAATGGAATTTCCTGGATTGCATTATAATTGCTTCTTTAAATGTAGCAGTCCTTTGAAATATACATATCTTCCTTGGGTTGAAATTGGTTTGTGCATCACAACTGTCTTGTGAGCCCCTGTCATCAAGCACTTCATTTTAACTAAGTTGCCAATTCTCTTGCTTTGGAAGAGTCTCTAATTTGCCAGATCCTGGTTTTTTTTTTAATTAATAATTTTATTTATTTATTAAAAGGGGCACAGAAGAAGAAAAAAGGGGAGGAGACAGATAGGGGAAAACTTTTACACTTCGTTTTGTGTCCTGTCCGTCAAAACCCGTCAGCATTTCTACTTTTATTATTCTTATTCTCATTATTGTTATTATTGTTATTAGTCTTTTGGAGACAGAGAAAGGCGAAGGGGAGGGGTCGAGCGTGGGGAACAGGGGAGTGGTGCTTGTGCTATGGTTCTTCAACCCCCCTCTGGATTCGTGCCTAATAGTACTTCAAATAAACCTACTATTACTGAGTTTTTGTTCTGTTTTTGTCTATAGTTAAAAGATATTTGGTCTGTCTCTTAGTAAAGATCGCAGAGCCTTTCTACTGTGACTTGGGTGAGATCCTAGGTGCGCTGTCCTTGCAGTCTGATTGTGTCCTGGACCGGTTCTCACCCATATTTTTCGTAGAATGATCGCCACTTTTGTTGATGCTCATCTAATTGTATGCCGTGGATTATTTTTGTCAGCCTTGCCATCGTTGCGTACTCCATCATTTTTGTAATCCATTCAGATTTGTGCTCACTAGTCAGACCTTGGAAACTGAGCAAGGCTGGCCCTGGTTAGTACTTGGATGGGAGACCACCAAGGAAGTCCAGGGTTGCTTTGCAGAGACCTCTCTTTGTCTCTTGTCTTGAAAACCCTACAGCCACAAGTCAGCTGCGACTTGACGGCACATTCCACTACCGTTCAGTTTAAAAACCTGGGTGTTGTTCAAAGGCATTATTTCCTTTTCTTCCCCCCAACCCCTTTTGTCACAGGGGGGTCAGATAACAGGCAGAGACAACCGGATAATCCCCCCTTCTACAGATTTCGGTGAAGCTTTTAGCCAGGAGCAAGGACGCCAGAGAAAACAGAATCAATTCATTGTCGAAGGCTTTCACGGTCAGAGTTCATTGGTTCTCGTAGGTTATCCGGGCTGTGTAACCGTGGTCTTGGTAGGGTTACACCAAGACCACAGTTACACTGCCCGGATAACCTAGGAGAACCAGAATCAATTCATTTGTATCTCTGCTGATGGGCTATTTAAGCTGTTCCCTCGTCCGCTCAGAGTTCAGAACAGAAGCCTCTACAACTCAGTCTGTTAATTCTAAGCTCCATTCTCGTACAAATTGCTTTCTCCACTTGTTGAAGTGGCTTCCCTTCAGTCACACGCAGATACTCACTGGTGTATCTGTTAACAGGAGACATAATCGTAGATTTGTGACAGAACATTCCCTTGACCAAAAGGCTTCATGAAGAAGGAAAGGCCTCCAGCCTGCGAGCAGGGGTGTTGTGTCATGGTCAGAGTGTGAGGCTAGCATCTGGGAAACCCTGGTTTAACTCCCTGCTCTGACGTGGAGGCTTGCTGGGTGACTTTGGGCCAGTCACATACTCTTTTGGTCAAGGAGAGCCAGCGTGGGGTAGTGGTTAAGAGCGGCGGACTCTAATCTGGAGAGCCGGGTTTGATTCCCCACTCCTCCACATGAGCGGCGGAGGCTAACCTGGTGAACTGGGTTGGTTTCCCCACTCCTCCGCATGAAGCCGGCTGGGTGACCTTGGGCTAGTCACAGTTCTCTTCGAGCTCTCTCAGCCTCACCTACCTCACCGGGTGTCTGTTGTGGGGAGAGGAAGGGGATTGTAAGCTGGTTTGAGTCTCCTTAAAATGATGGGGAAATTGGCATATAAAAACCAACTCTTCTTCTTCTTCACCTCACCTACCTCACAGGGTTGTTGTGAGGAAAAAACGGAGGAAAGGAAACAATGTAACTCTGTAAGTCCCTATTGGGGAGAAAAGTGTGGGGTATAAATGACGTAAATAAATAATAAGCTGGTACTGACTACCAGTAAGAACCTGGCCAAAGTCAGGTTCTTCTGCTTTAATGCCTGCTCCATGAAACAGTACTGCTAAGATATTTAGCTTACTTTCACCCTAGAGCAAAAAGACCCTCTTCATGCTGGGCTCAGGGACCTGCCCTGCCCAGCCCTCAAACTGCCGTCTTGCTGCTGCATCTGTGCCTTGCAAAGAGATGGAAGGGCTCTGTGGCTGCCTCAGCCAGCAGTCCAGTGAGGGGCAGCTATCTTGCATGTAGGGGTCTCTGGGTGGCCTTGGGCGAGTCACAGTTCTCTTTGAGCTCTCTCAGCCCCACCGACCTTACAGGGTGTCTGTTGTGGGGAGGGGAAGGGAAGGCGATTGTGAGCCGGTTTGAGTCTCCCTTAAGTGTCAGAGAAAGTCAGCATATAAAAACCAACTCTCCTTCTCCTTCCTGCTGAACCTTTAGCAGGAAGAGCAATCTGATCCACCAGGATGGAAGTAGTAGTGATATGACACTGTCTGTGGGAGGATGAGTTTACGAGAATATTATTTTGGAGAACTGAAAAAGCCTAGCTCATTTTGAGCAATGCGAAATGGTTCTTGAATGAGGCTTGCAGGCCATCTTCTCTTCTTTGAGGTTTTCTCCTTTGGAAAGACATTGTCTCCTGTAAAAGTTACCTGGAAAGAAAAGGAAAGAAATATAAGCTCCAAGTCATATAGTCAACTGTATTTCTACTCACCTTTTGCATGTGATGCATTTGTTTCTCAAATCTCCTGCAAGAGATAGAGAATATACTGTTAGTCTGAAGACTTCAGTATAATATGATTGTTTGTTTGTTTATTACTCTGAGAACATATGTAATCGTGGTGTATATTTTATAGTTTGGTACTATTTGATAGACATAAATATTGCACTTTTTCTGACTTATGTTATTTTCATAGACCTCTAGGCTTCCCAGTGAAGCCAGCTGAGACGCAACTACAGCACCTCAGCATTATCTGGGAGGGGGCATCCCTTCCCCTCGTGAGAGAGCTTCCCAGGAAGCTTTAGTGGGAGTTGGAGTTGGGTGTCTGACCCAGGTGCTAGGGCTGTTGGCCACCCAGTATTCCCGGCTGTGACCTACCTGCGAATGAGCTGTCACCCACATTGAGTTGCAACTGGTTTACGGAACATAGGAAGGATGGGCACCGAACTGCTGAAAGAAGATTCTAGAGCAAGGTGGTCAGTTTCTTCATTATGAACAGCCAACATTTGTCCTTCCTAATCTGAACAATTCACACAAGAAATTGATATCCATGTTTTAGTAACCTTGCAGTTGGACTACTGTAATGTGGTCTACATGGGGCTGCCCATGAAAACAGCCCGAACGCTTCAGCTGTTTTGGATTGCATCAGCCCAATTATTGTTACGGACTAGCTGACAAGATCTCACCTAAAACAGCCCCATTGGCTGCTAGTTTGTTTCCGAGTCCAATTCAAAACAGAGATTCAAAACAGATAAAAGGAAGCATTTCTTCACACAACGTATAGTTAAATTGTGGAACTCCTTGCCCCAGGATGTGGTGATGGCTGCCAACTTAGATGACTTTAAGAGGGGAGTGGATATATTCATTGAGGAGAGGGCTTTTCATGGCTACTAGTAAAAATGGATACTAGTCATGATGCATACCTGTACTCTCCAGGATCAGAGGAGCAGGCCTATAATATTAGGTGCTGTGGAACACAGGCAGGATGCTGCTGCTGCTGCTGCAGTCTTGTTTGTGGGCTTCCTTAGAGGCCCGTGGTTGGCCACTGTGTGAACAGACTGCTGGACTTGATGGGCCTTGGTCTGATCCAGCACGGTTTTTCTTATGTTCTTAATTTGAGGTGCTGGTTATGACTTTTAAAGACATTATGACAATAACATTACTGTTTCAAATAAAACGGTGGAAGCAAAACAAAGCAATATTTGAATTTCCATGTTGGGAATCTGATTCACTGTCTGGGGGAATACTTCCACATCACTCACACCCCTACATCCAATTGAAAGAAGCAAAATAACCACGAGAGCAAAGTCAAAGTGGGGGAGCTACCCCAATTACATGTCTATTCGTGCAGTTATTCTATCCTCTTGGTCTAAGTTGGCAGCCAAGAGGATCCTGTCTATTTACAGGATCACATCCCTGGACATTCACTTATTTTGATTGTCCTTCCAGGTAGACTTGGGGTGCTTTAGGAGGAAAGCCGATAAACCTGCAATTACCAGGAGAAAGTCAACAAGGTGAGGTGGCACCACCCAGTCAGGTGGGCTGTTTGCTCTGGAGTGGAAGAGAGACAGTCTCTGGACAAGATAGTTCCCTAACAGCAGAGATAAGAAGTTTCCTTTTGATATTGGTCCCTTCCTCGCTGCAGCTCAAATGGTCTGGGAAGGTAAACAGAGACCTTGTTCGATAAATCTGTGCAAAATGCACTGCCTTGGAGCAACCGCTAACTGATTTTGTTCTCAAACCTGAGTCTATTTAGTCCACCCTCTTCTGAAGTGTCATAAAGGAATATTGGCTCCCATCTTGGAAACACAAATTTAGATTTTTAGATTATCAGACTGTTAAGACTTAGGTAGGTGACTCTTTCATCCTCTTTTTCAGTCTTTGTATAATCCTGACACAAAAAAAGTGCTATTCTCTCTATTTTGCAGGTTGAAAAACTGGGGAGGAGATATTAGACTTTATTTCAAGAATAAAAGAACATAAGAAAGGCCATGCTGGACCAGACCCAGGCCCATCAAGTCCAGCAGTCTGTTCACACAGTGGCCAGCCAGGTACCTCTAGGAAGCCCACAAACAAGAAGACTGCAGCAGCACCGTCCTGCCTGTGTTCCACAGCACCTAATATAATAGGCATGCTCCACTGATACTAGATACTCCTCTGATTCAAGTTGCCTTATGAATTTACAGCAGTACTAAGATGTTACCCTCATATCTCTCAAGACCCAGAATGCCTAGAGAAGGGGCCCCAATGCATCTGCTGCTGCACACTGATGTGTGTGCATGCTCCCCAGCCATAGAAACATCTACGTTTTCAAAGAGATAGTGGGACACGATTCCTCAAATGCAATTGTTTGGAACTTCAGTGATAATACACCACCCCAAGGCAGAGAATGTGGGCAGAATTGAAGAAAGGGCAAAGAAATGGGAAGCGGCAAACTGGCAGGAGTAATAGTAGAAGCAGAGGTAGAAGTAGAAGTATAAGAAGAAGAAGAGTTGGTTTTTATATGCCGACTTTCTCTACCACTTAAGGAAGAATCAAACTGGCTTACAATCACATTCCCTTCCCCTCCCCAGAACAGACACCCTGTGAAGTAGGTGGGGCTGAGAAAGCTCTAAGAGAGCTGTGACTAGCCCAAAGTCACCCAGCTGGCTTCATGTGCAGGAGTGGGGAAACCAACCCGGTTCTCCAGATTACAGTCCACCACTCCAAACCACCGCTCCTAACCACTACACCACGCTGGCTCTCCACCAGAAGCTTTTGGTGGTGGAGGGTACAGAGTCCCACCTGGGATCCTGATTCAGGAATGCAGTGAGAAAAAAACAAGTGAGACCCTTCCAACAACGGTTTTCATTACTAGAGATCCTTTCTTGATGCACATCAGTGGAACAGGTTATACTCTGCTGACTTGTTCTGGGAGGGGCTGTAATTTGGGGAGCCACTGATAAAAGGACACACTGAGGACCACCATGCATTTTTCCATGTCTGTGCCTGACACTGCATAGCTCATGAGCCACTGGATTGAGGACAAGAGTTCCCAGGCCAGAGGGTACTGATTCAGGCAACCTTCAGCCCAGGCAGCTGTCACTTCAGACCGCAGGGTTCTTCTTCTTCACCTGTAACCATCTATCTTCTTAGGCTGAGCCCTGGCCCAAAAAGAATTCCAGAGGGGCAGCCATGTGATTCTGCAGCAGCATAATCAAACAGAAGCGGCATCTTAAAGACTGGAATTCATTTCAGCAGAACACTTTTGTGAGTGACACCTTAACACCTTAAATGTTAAGGTGTTCATAGAATCACAGAATCATAGGCCATTTATACAGGGGTATTTACTTTGCAGTCCCTGCTGGACTGCTTCAAGGCTTCCTTTGCATTATTCATGATTTTACCGACCTTCTGACATGACTCCGCTCTGGCGTCATTCTTCCCCCGCAGTTCTAGGATCCTGTTTTAGAATTGATTTAAATACTGCTTCGAGGCAAGAGCAACACAAATTTGCCCCATTTCCATGCATATCTCTTAACTTCGGGTTTCTCTCTTCACGCCCATTTTGGCTTCTCCCTCCCACATGTCTGACCTTCCCATCCAACTCCTTCCCTCAAAGCAAAGCACAAAAGAGGGAGTTAAACCATCATTAAATGTGCAGGAAGACACTGAAGAGAGGCTGCAAAGGTTGGAAGGCAGCTCCCGGTGGGGAGAAATACCCAGCAAAAGCACACACAGTCCCTTTAAGAGCTGACCCGTCCCCTCCAAGTTAAGTGCAACAAGGCTGCATTTTCAGGAGGAGGGACTCAGAAGCTCCATGATTCACTGGGAATGCCTAATTAATCACAAGGTAATCCTGGAATTGGGGGGGGGGGGCTCTCAAGGATATGATGTTGGAGAATTCGGAGTAGAAAACTGTGCAGCAAACCAAACACAAATTTTTCCTGCATACGTAAATGACCACAGAGTTGGAAGGAACCACCAGGGTCATCTAGTCCAACCGCCTGCACAATGCAGGAAATTCACAACTACCTCCCCCCACACCCCCAGAGCCTTCCAATTCTATGATTATATTTTTTATGAACTATTTAAATATATGGTAACAGCAGCTAGAGTCACATTAGCAACAAAATGGAAATTAGAAGAGTGTCCAGACATAGAGGATTGGAAAAGTAAATTAGCAGAATATGCGGTGATTGCAAAACTGACAAATTGTAAACAGACAGCCAATTAAAGAGTTCCAAGAGAAATGGAAACCCCACTACATCTATTCCTCTCAAAATTTTGTTTGAAGGAGAGGTTGGGATCCAAGAGAAATATGACTGTTGAGATGAAATCTTAGATTAAGATTATTTGTTTCATATAATGTCTAGGCAGCATAGATAAGATATTATAAATATGAAACAGTTTATAAATTAACAAAATATTTGTATTATTGTATTGTGTATATAGATTATCTAACAATAATGGGGTGGAAAGAGTCAAATATAGAAATTATTGTATATTATATATCTGACATATTGTTTGTCCTGAATGAAACATTTTCCAATGCTATAACTTAGGCCTATCATAGATGATGTATAGATGATGCTCGTCAGTTATTTTGTCTTAAGCATTTCAGATCAATTTTATGTGTAGTAGCAATCTCAGTGTTATCTTTATTTTTTGTTCAGTTTTGTTATCCTTTGTATCTGTCATAATTATTTTTTTAAATGAAAAAGTGAAAAAGAGATGTCAATCCTGTTTCACAGTCACGGTTTCCCCAAGGGATCATGGGAAGTGTAGTTTTGAGTGAATGCTAAGCATTCCATTAGCAGCGCCTAGACTTCTTTAAGAACAGACTTTTCTTCCTTGTAGAATGAAGACCTGGATGGCCCAGGCTAGCCTGATCTCATCAGATCTTGGAAGCTAAGCAGGGTCAGCCCTGGTTAGTATTTGGACGGGAGACCACCAAGGAATACCAGGGTTGCTGTGCAGAGGAAGGCACTGGCAAACCACCTCTGTTAGTCTCTTGCCATGAAAACCCCAAATGGGGTTGCCATAAGTCAGCTGCGACTTGATGGCACTTTACACACACAGAGAGAATGAAGACTGTGGGAGCCTCTGCAATCCTGCGAGGTGCAAGGTGTAGTTTTATTCCTGGTTTACTAACAGGCTCATAATTTATTGCCATCTACCCACTACAATATGGATCAAAAGACTTGGATTTTAAAAACTGTAATCATTATCCTTTCCAGAGTTTGCCTTCTACAATTTTGCAATTGTTTGGTACACAATATAGTACTGAATGTATTCAAATGCAAAACTAGGTGTGTCTCTCCCCCCCCCCAATATGTGAGCGCTAGCATGGTGTAGTGGTTAAGAGCAGTGGTTTGGAGCAGTGGAGTCTGATCTGGAGAACCAGGTTTGATTCCCCACTCCTCCACATGAGCGGCGGAGGCTAATCTGGTGAACTGGGTTGGTTTCCCCACTCCTCCACATGAAGCCAGCTGGGTGACCTTGGGCAAGTTACAGCTCTCTTAGAGCTCTCTCAGCCCCACCTACCTCACCGGGTGTCTGTTGTGGGGAGGGGAAGGGAAGGT
The DNA here is from genome assembly GCF_029931775.1 of Euleptes europaea. NCBI lineage: Eukaryota > Metazoa > Chordata > Lepidosauria > Squamata > Sphaerodactylidae > Euleptes > Euleptes europaea. Next base: position 80,475,790 of record NC_079316.1, read on the forward strand.
GATTGTAAGCTGGTTTGATTCTCCCTTAAGTGGTAGAGAAAGTTGGCATATAAAAACCAACTCTTCTTCTTCCTTCTTCTACTATACCATTAAAAAGACAGGGTCATGTTACATTTGCATACAAGTTAGTTATGCCCAGTAACATTTTTTTTTTGTGTGTATAAAATTTGGGAGGATTCGTTTTTCACTCAGGGTCACTTAAAAAAAAGAAAAAAAGAAAATACTGTAAATATTCACATGCCACTTCATGGTGTCCCAAGTGCTTCCTATACACTGACTGTATAGCATTATTACCCCCAGTACTGGGGTGGGGGAAGAGCTAGATCCAAGAGAACGCCTTGCTGAAGTGACTAGCGAGTGGATGGGCAGAGAGCAGATTCAGACCAGAGAATCGCAGCTTCCAGCTCAGTTCCTGTGTGCCAGCGCCCAAGTCTTCAGTTGCGGCTTATCTGCTGCTGAGCGCCACCACGGGGGAACAGGAGGCCTTTTACGCAAGGCCCAACACTCCATTTCGGAAGGGTAGCCCCTGTTTAGGGTTGCCATCTCTGGGTTGGGAAACACCTGGAGATTTGGGGGGGTGGAGCCTGAGGAGGGCGGAGTTTGGAGAGGGGAGGGACTTCAGTGCCACAGAATCCAGTTGCCCAAAGTGGCCATTTTCTCCAGGGGAACCGATCTCTGTCCCCTGGAGATCAGTTGTCACAGCAGGAGATCTCCGGCCACCCCCTGGAGGTTGCCAACCCTACCCCTGCCCCAGGGCTGTAGCCCAAGGAAACCGACATCTGCTGGCATGGGAAAAGCCAAGGAGGTTTTGCTGCTGCCGAAAGGGCCGGGGTCTGAGGCCGGCTTTCTCTGGTGCAGAGGGAGTTGAGGCTGGGATCAGACCTCGGCTGTCCTTCGGGGGCCGCAAGACGCCTCTTCGTCGTCTCGCACCCAGGGCCGGATTTAGGTTTGATGAGGCCCTAAGTTATTGCAGGTAATGGGGCCCTTTATATGTCCAGCTGTCCTTTGTCAACAACAAATTGTCGCTGTTTTTTTGTGTTGAATATATGCTATATGGTAATTTATGGACCTAATAGGTATCTAAAGCCATTTGCACATAACAAAATATGTATTTTATCAAAGTAATTGTTGATTTTGGAAATGTACATCCAGTTTTTTTTCCTTTAAATTTTTTTGGGGCCCCCAAGAGAGTGGGGCCCTAAGCTATAGCGTATGCGTAAATCCGGCGAGTCGCACCTTAAAGCATCCGACCATATCCAGAAAGGGGCTTCTCTTTGAAGGAGGGGGGAGAGGAAACACCCTTCAAGAGCATGGGGGGGGGGCTCGCTTCGCCTCCTTTGGCAAGGCTGGGTGTCTCCGCCGCCCCTGGCCAGCTCTTCACGGCAGACGAGGGGCTTTTCTGGTTAGCAAACCCGCGGGGAGAGGACATTTACGCCTGGGAGGTTTCGCCTTGGATTTGCCGCTCTCTGGATGCACATTTTCCCCCATCCAAATTCTCCAAACTCAGCAATAAGCCCCCATGCAGAGCTTTGAGAATTGAGATGGGGAAAATGTGCATCTAGAGAGCGGCAAATCCAAGGCGAAACCTCCCATGCATGAGTCTCTCTCTTTGGCCATTTATTCATGGGAGGATTTGCCCTCTCCGGATGCACATTTCCCCCCATTCGAATTCTTAAAACTCAACCATCAGCCCCCCTGCAGAGTGTTGAGAACTGGTCTGGAGGGCAATGTGCATCTAGAGAGGGGCCACGCCCAGGCAAAAACCTCCCCGGCATTCGCTCTCCCAGAGCGAGTCCGAGCCGGTCTACCCCGAATCCTATTCAGGCAGATCCAGGGGGCTCGACTCCCAGGGAAGCCTTTTCCGAGGGTTGCGCTGTAAGCAAGGCCGGCGTCGAGTCATTTTTGCGCCCCAGGCAAGGCTAACTACTTGTGCCCCCCCCCCCATTGCTAACCAATTTTCAAAAACAGATGTCTTGTAGAAAAAAATAAAAGCACAAACTTCTTTTTATAAGACGTTATAATTCATTATATTTCATAGCACTGTTGTGATACTTACCTTAAAAAACACACACACACACAAAACAAATTGTCGGTTGCATTTCCCCCCAAGGAACTAATTTATTTAAAATGGGGCCCCTCAGGCCAGTTCTGCGCCCCTCTGAGGTCTGCGCCCTAGGCCGGCCCTGGCTGGAAGAGCGCCCAGCGCGCCCTAGATTTCCACGGCTGCATCTTATTTCCAAGCTTCCATGTATGGATCCGTCGCTGGGTGAAGCCACGACCCTTCCCCAGTTGATCGGGGTGACAGCGACCATCGATGGTGATCGGACGATTTTGCAAGTGTGCGTGTGTGTGTGGGGGGGGAGAGCACGGAGAGGAGGTCTTTTCCTGCAGGGGGACTCCATCCAGAGGATTTTTATGGGGGGGGGGAAGAGTTACCAGTGGTTGGCCCGGCGCCCTCTTCGCTTTCCTTGCCTGCTCCGGGGTGTGCTAGAAGCAGGGGGGTTCCTAGGGTAGGCGACCTCGCCAGAGACCCAAACATATGTGTTCCCCTGCTTGCAAAAAAAAAAAAGGGGGGGGGGGAGGAAGTTTTAGTTATCCAGAAAATAATTAAAATCTCATGTATGTTTTATTGGTTGGAGTATCCAGCAGAGTGGAAATATTGAAACTTCAAGCCCTCTCGCTTTCAAAAAGTCACAACTGTTCCGTTTTATGAGTTCTAACTGTGTGAAAAGAACTTACAGGGGCAGCTTTGGAGAGAAGGGGGGGAAATCGGGGTTTTATTTATTTATTTTTGGGAGCCCCGAATGACTATAAAAAAATAATACACTCGACAGTAAAACCGACGAGAGTGATATTAAAAATCATGTAGCTCAATAAAGGTGACATTTCGTGGAGAGTCGGAGTTAATCGCTTCCAACCTCTAGAAAAGAGCGATTGGATGGGGGGGGGGGGAGAAGGGCTGGATGTAGGGGAAATGAACATTAAGTGCTGGTCTCTTTTCCCCTTGCTGGGGATTTTTGCAGCGGAGCTGGAATGCAATAACGCGCCTGTTGAAACTCCCTTTTAACAAGGCCCGATTGCGTGCGTAAAAGTCAGCAAAGAGTGATCCCTTCCCCTCTTTGTTGGGTTCCCCCCCCCAGTCGTACCAGCCAACCGGGGGCTTCGCTCCCTTTCAGTCCTGTCGTCCGGTTTGGACGGGGCAGCTCGTAAAAATATCGAGATTGGATTGGTTCCTATCGTCCACGTCGGTTGGGCATTTACGACACCTGCATTAAGGAAACCCCACTGCAAATCCAACGCTTCCAGATGCAAATGTGAGCTAATTCCCTCGGAAGGGAAGGGGGGGGGGAATTAGGACTGCCCTAAGGGACACGAAACCCAGACAGAAAAGTCATCAAAAGGATCAGGTTCAGTTGTGTGTACCTGGTTTGTTTTTTAAGAGAGTGAATTCTGGCAAGTGGCAAAGGTGGGAGAGTGACTTTTGGCAGGTGACAAGGGTCTGTCTCATTCGCCTCCGATATGTCATTAAAGTTGCCTTCATAGCCCGTGCCATCGAAGTGAATGGGACTCATTTCACAATAAGGGGTGAGGGGCGCCCCACGACGTTTTAGCTCTCTCTGTACTTTCTTGGTCAGTCCCTTGCGGATTTCAGCTGGGGGAATATTTAACAAGAACAAAACAAACGAGACAAAAAAAAAAAAAAAAAAAAAAAAGAGCACTCCTTTGGTCATAACCATCTAGTTTCTCACCCACAAACACACCCGTATATTTTATCCTGCATGCATCAGTTTCTCCCCTTTTCGTGTTATTCAAGAAGTCCTTTTCTAGCACGGCTGCTGGGCGAGAATGGCCGTTTATGCCTGGGAGTTTTTGCCTTGGATTTGCGGCTACCTAGATGCACATTTTCCCCATCCAAAGGCTCAAAACTCAACAATAAGCCCCCAGGCAGAGTTTTGAGAATTCAGATGGGAAAAAACATTGCAGCTACACAGCAGTAAATCCAAGGCGAAACCTCCCGGGCACAAACGGCCCATGTTTCTAATCGACGAACCGAGGCTAGTTTTGCTTCTTGCTCTTTCCATGGGGTGTGTGTGTGTGTCTTTTTGTTCCGAAGGCGAGTCCCTGAACGAAGGCCGCCTGGCTCAGACGCGGCCCTGGGAGCCCTTTGTCCTGGTCCAGACTCCCGAAGTGGAAACTGACACGACCCTTGCAGGGCGAAAGGACCATCCTCCGCACCCTTCGACGGGACGGAGTCTTTCAGCCGAGATCTCAGTCGCTTAAGGCCGGCTGATGAGGACTGAAGCCCGCTGAACGGAACAGGAATTACTCTCCAAGAAGTCACGGGAGCCGCTGACATCTGGAGGGCTTCCATCTATTTCTTTGGAGCCCCTTTTCCCTCCTCGAGACTCAGGGCCCCCTCGATAGCCAGTCCCCAGTTCTGTTCTCACAACAGCCCTGGTCAGGGAGGTGAATCCAGAGCGGGCCTGGGTGGGAGCGGCCCGTCAGCTTTTCCTGACTGAGTCGGAATTTGAACTCAGGGCTCACCATGACTTTCGAACCACGTCCAGCACCGCGCTGGCCCTCAGTATGGGATGTGTGTGTGGAGGAAATAAACTGTCGGGTGGGCAGGGGGGACTGAATCGGCTGGTGAATCTCCCCTCCCTACCATGAAAATCCAGCCTCTGACCTAACAAAATCAACCGGGATCTAGTGGCATCTTAAAGACTAGCAAAAATGAACGGTTTTGTTTTCTTGGTTTTAATTCTTATTTTGTTTACGTTATCTATAGTCCGCCTTTCTCAGTGGGGCTCAAGGGGAACTACACAGAGTGAGTCGATACAACCAACTCCCTCCCTGTGGGGGGGCGGGTTAGGAAAGAGGCTTGGGTAGCGGTTGCCCTGAAATACCCTCCCTCTCCACAGGCTCAAGAGGCAAAGCCTGAGCAGGCCAGTGTGCGAGCGGCCCTGCAGGTCTTCCAGCGAGTTTCATGACTGAGCCGGGATTTGAACTCAGGGCCCACCCTGCTTTGTTTCTCCTTTGGTCTCCGGGGGATTCCGGCACGGGGAAGACTCCTGGGGTCTGGAGAGGCCCTTGGCACAAGATACTTGGTTGTCCCGCAGGCCTTGGGGGAGGGGGCCCTGGGGAAGGAGGGTTGCCAACAGGCCCAGATCGCGGCGGGGGGGGGGTCCTGCTAAAAGGGCCGTTGGAGGTGAATGAGGCTCATTAGGGATGTCAGCAGCATTGGTGGCCCTGGCAGGCCCGAGGGAGGGTCCAGGGGTCTCCAGGCGGGTTGCCCATGAGCTGGGAGTCGGGGTAGGCGAGTGAATCCGCGCAGGGGGAAAGGGTAATCGGCGGACAGAACTGGGCAGGCTCCAAAGAGGCGTGCTTCTATGTAGGCGAGATGTTCTGACCTTTTCTAGGGCAAAATGAAGACGTCCCGGAGCTGAGCCCTAAATAAAAACAGAAGAACGTAAGAAAGGCCCTGCTGGATCAGACTAAGGTGCATCAAGTCCAGCAGTCTGCTCACACAGTGGCCAACCAGGTGCCTCTAGGAAGCCACAAACAAGACGACTGCAGCAGCACCAGCCTGCCTGTGTACCCAAAGCACCCAATATAATAGGCATCTCTGATCCTGGCGAAAATAGGCATGCATCATGACTGTGTGTGTGTAAAGTGCCTTCAAGTCGCAGCCGACTTATGGCGACCCCTTTTTTGGGGTTTTCATGGCAAGAGACTAACAGGTGGTTTGCCAGTGCCTTCCTCTGCACAACAACTCTGGTATTCCTCGGTGGTCTCCCATCCAAATACTAACCAGGGCTGACCCTGCTGAGCTTCTGAGATCTGACGAGATCAGGCTAGCCTGGGCCATCCAGGTCAGGGCACATCATGACTAATATCTATTTTTACTAAATAATCTCAGGGTCCTGCGTCTGCTTCGGTCAAGAAGCCGAGGCGGGGGCCAGGCGTTAAGCACCCCCCTCAAGTCCACTTTGCCGGCCTCCCCTGCAAGGGTGGCGGTTTAGATTCTGTGTTTTGGCCCCTGCTCGGGTTGGAGAGGACAGAGAAAAGCAAACAGCTCTCGATGCCTTTGCAAAGACCGAGGGAAGGAGCCTGTTGCGGTTCTTCCTTGAATGCGAAGAGAAAGTCACACGCAATTATAAACACCCGTAGCAGCTTTTTGCCGAGTCAGACCGTTAATCCTTCGAGGTCGGTTTTGACTACTCTGAGCGGCAGCGGCTCTCCCGACAGAGGCCTTTCACGTTCATTGGAGAAACGGGGGATCGAAGCGGGGACCTTCTGCATGCAAGGCTCATGCTTCGTGCCCGTGGCCTTCAAACCAGATGCCAAGACTGGAGGACAGAGACCCGGGCTGGCGAAGCCACTTCGGGGCCCTCACGGCACTGTGGTCGCGTGGGATGCAGTCTGTACATGCTCAGGGGCTTTGGGAGGGCTCAGGCGCCTTGTCGTTGGACAGCAGGATGCCAGGAGTGAAGGAGTGGGAGTAGGAGGTGGTTTCTATATGCTGACTGTCTCTACCACTTAAGGGAGACTCAAACCAGTTTACAATCACCTTCCCTTCCCCACAGGGTGTCTGTTACCCTGTGAGGTAGGTGGGGCTGAGAGTGTGACTAGCCCAAGGTCACCCAGCTGGCTTCGTTTGGAGGAGTGAGGAAACCCACCTTGTTCACCAGATTAGCCTCCGCCGCTCATGTGGGGAATCAAACCCGGTTCTCCAGAGTAGACACCCCGGCTCTTACCCACCGCTCGTAACCACTACACCACTCCGGCTCTCCCCTTTCGGTTTCCAGGCCAGGGCAAGCAAAGTTTTCAAAACCTGCAACGCTCAAGCATCTGCGAAAATTGCTCGACGGGCAGCCAGGCAAAGCGCGCTTTCCTGCACCCCCCCCCCTGGCTTGTGGATTCGCCCGGCGGTGGCTCCATCGGCGGCTGTGGATTGGCACCATAGGGCTAGAGGGGGGGGGAAGGGGTGAGGGCTCGGGAGGGGGCGTGGCCCGGCCCTCTCGCCCGGAATGCCCATTGGCCGACCGCTGGGCTCCGCCCCCGCCTCCCCGCCCCCGCCTCCCCGCCCGCTGGAAACCCGTCGGAGGGACCCTCACAGCGCCCTGGGCGGCGGAGCTGGCGGGAGCGGCGCCGTCGGGGGCTGCAGGTGGCCGGATCGGGGCCCCGGAGCAGCCATGCAGTACGCGCCCCCCGGGCCGGCCGCCGGGCCGCCCCTGTACGCGCCCACCCCGCTGCTGCAGCCCGTCCACCCCACGCCCTTCTACATCGACGACATCCTGGGCAGCCGGGGGGGCCCGCCGCCGCCGCCCCCCACCCTGCCCTCGCCCAACTCCTCCTTCACCAGCCTGGTCGCCTCCTACCGGACCCCCGTCTACGAGCCCACCCCGCTCCACCCGGCCTTCGCGCACCCCCTGGCCCCCGCTTATGGGGCCGGCCCCTACGGCGCGGCGGCCGGCGGCCCGCTCTACCCCTTCCCCCGCGCCCTCGGCGACTACTCGCACGCCCTCCTACGGCACGACCACCTGGGTAAGCAGCGTCGACGGCCCGACTGCGGGAAGGGGGCGTTGGGGGCTTACCTCGGGGTCAGGAAGGGGGCGACGTCGGACCCCGTAGTAGGGTGGGACCCCTGGAACTGGTCAGGGCCCTTCCGAAATGCTGAAAGCTACAAAATTGGCTCCTGGGCGGGGGGGGGGGGTTCCTCATGCGGGTTCCAGAGCAAGGCCGCCCCGTCGGGGTGCTTCTTCAGGGCTCCGAGACAAGGCTGTTGCGTTCCGCCCTCGGTGGAGCTCCCGGCGGGCAGGGGAGGGGGACTTCGCCCCCTTTGCGCCGTCTCAGGGGCAGTTGAAAAGGACGGCGCCTTGGGGGGCGGGGAAGGTGGGGGCCTGAAGCGCGGGTAGTCAGAGGCCTCCGACGGGGGGGGGGGAGCTGCAGCCAAGGGACGGCTCTGCCGCAGTCTATCTGGGACCCCTGACCAGGCTGGGGGAGAGAAAATGGTCACAGGGAGGACCGTGGCGCAGCCCTGCCGGCCTTGGGCTGGGGAGCACAAGCGGAAGGGGCAGTGGCTGCGATCCCGGAGTCCCTTTCCTGGGAGTAAACCCTAATGAAAACCCCCTGAGGAGACTTGCGTGGGCTTGCTCCACGAATCTCCAACTGAAACCGTTTTCACCCCCGGCGCTCCTGTTTCTTCGGAAGCCAGCCTCGTTTGAACTGACTTGCGAGCCTTCTTCTGCCCTGGCGCCTCGATCCTAGCAGCGGAGGCCCGGGTTTACTCGGAAGTAAGCCCCGCCGGGTTCACGGGCCCTTGGTCTCCGACGTGCGCGGGGGATGCGCGTCGAGTTCTCCTGAAGTCCCTGGGACGCGTGTGTTTTTTACGGGGCGGGTGGCAAGCCAAGATCCTCCGAGGCGGCTGGGTCTACTGAGAAGCAGGGGGCTTTGCGGCCCACGCCTCAACCCGGGGGCGGTCTGCGGGTGTCACTCTTGGCAGGCGCCCCGCCTGAAACAAAACCGGAGTCACTCCGGAGCCAAAAATAGCTCGAGATCTCAGGACAACGTTTCAAAACAGCTGTTTTTCAAGGGAAAAAAAAAGAGGGAAGGTCGTGCCCCCGCGCATCTTGGCCATCTTCTGGGGGTCACTGAAGTTGTGTGTGCGGGGGAGGTAGTTGTGAATTTCCTGCATTGTGCAGGGGGTTGGACTAGATGACCCCGGTGGTCCCTTCCACCGCTGTGTTTCTATGATTCTGGCCATGTATCCCTGGGAGGCTTTGCCTTGGATTTGCCACTCTTTGGATGCACATTTTCCCCAGCCAAATTGTCAAAACTCAACCATAAGCCCCCCCTGCAGAGTTTTGAGAATTCGGATGGGGAAAATGTGCATCCAAAGTGTGGCAAATCCAAGTCATAAACCTCCCAATGCGTAAATGGCCTCTATGTCTAGAGCAGAATCGCGGCTGGCCAGGCCCGGGCTTTCTGCTTTCTCCGCCCCCCTCGCCCCCCTCCCAGATTGCCGCCCCAGCTTGACTTCGTGCCGTCCGGCCCGGCTGGCTGACCCCTTTCCGTTCATACAGGATATCTTGAGCTCTCGATAGGAGTAAATCTGGTCTCAGGAGCCGCTCAGCGTTTTCCTGGCCGCCCTTCCCCGGGAGTCGTGCACGCTGCTGATTATTTTATCGACATCCTCAATACAGACAAATTCAGGAAACACTCGGCTTCTGATAGCCCGGATCCGTTTTTCTGATATTGTTCATTTCCTCTGTGTGGGATGGGGCTTTTATGACAGCGAAAAATAACCCGCCGCTTCCTTAAAAAATAGAAGCAAAGCAAAGCGGGGCCGGCCAGTTTTGACCAGAATCGCGAAAGCTTGACGCAACCCCCCCCCCCCGAAAAAAAAAACCTTGAATAACAAAGTTGCATTTTCAAAGGCAGCGACCAGACCTGAGAAACACAAAGGCCATTTATGCCTGGGACGTTTCGCCTTGGATTTGCCGGTCTCTAGATGCACATTTCCCCCATCCGAATTCTCAAAACTCTGCAGGGGGGCTTCTTTTTGAATTTTGAGAATTTGGCTGGGGGAAATGGGCATCTAGAGAGTGGCAAATCCAAGGCGAAGCCTCCCATGCGTTTTTGCCCAAAGGCCATTTAGGCACGGGAGGTTTTGCCTTGGATTTGCCACTCTTTAGGGGCACATTTCCCCCAGCCAAATGTTCAGCACTCAACAACAAGCCCCCATGCAGATTTTTGAGGATTCGGATGGGGAAAATGTGCATCTAGAGAGCAGCAAATCCAAGTCATAAACCTCCCATGCGTAAATGGCCAAACACTCCAGCCCAGAGAGTTTCTCAGGTCTGGTTGCTGCCTTTGAAAATGCAACTTTGTTATTCAAGGTTGTTTTTTTCGGGGCCGGTAGCGGCTCAGTGGTCAGCTGAGGGTGGCCCCGATCCCGCGCGGGTTTACTTGGAAGTAAACTCGGGGACGCTCGGTTTAGGAGCGCCTTGGGCAGGTCTTTCTAAGCCGGAGGTCCAATCGCCCTGGGCTGCGCCAAGGAAAAGCCTTTGGGGACCGCCGGGCGCTTGGCGACAATATGTGTCGTTTCCACGCTCTTCACCAGCACGTGGATTTTTGCTCGTCCTGCTGAAATGACCGCCTTGGCTTGGTGGTTTAGGATCGTTCCGTCGGAAGGACGGTGGCCTACCTGGCAGGGCTGTTTGCGAGGGAGGGCGCGATGACGATTCCGTGCAGAGAAGCAGTTTTAATGCAAGGAATCAGACGCCTGCTCCGTTTGGGCGGCTTCCGAGAATCCCGGTCCTGGCTACCGCTGGCCAGAGATCCCCCCACCCCCAGGCCGTTCCCCTGAGCACATCTTACGTGTCCGTGTGAAGCCGGCTGTCAATTTCAAAAACCAAGTTTGGAATCCTTGTTCCCCCTTTCAGCGGCCTGGGGGACTTGGGGAAACCCACCCGGAGATCCAGTGACTTGCCTTTCAAACCCAGCGTCGCTGTCGCGCTCATGCGTGCGCCCGCTCCCTCGTTCACACGTGCACGTTTCAACGTCCCCCATCAACGAGATAGCAAAGGAACGTCATTGGCGGAGGCAAATCCTTGCGTTCAGATGGGAGTTGGCCAAGAAGCAAATTTGGCCCCGGGGCCTTTCATGTGCTTCCTCTTGCACGTTTCCTGCTCTCTCTTGTCTTTGGGCCAGGGCGCTGAACACACGGGGAAAGGATGCGGGGAAAGGAGGCTTCCGAGTGGCAATGGTCAGAGAGCAGAGGCAGGCTATGGATTCTAGGGCAGCGGCAAGAGGGCGGCTCTGAACGGGAAGGGCCGAGGCAGGCTTGGGGGCAGGCCCACGGGACTATTTATGCGGAATTTTAAGCCGCCTTGAACCACAAAGGGTAGGCAGGGTAGAAGTATCTTAAACTGATCGCGAAATATTTGGAGCCGCGCTTACATCGGTTGATATCAGCCGAAGTCATCGGATACTTACAGAAGAAGAAGAGTTGGGCCATTTACGCACGGGAGGTTTCGCCTTGGGTTTAGATGCACTCTTTAGATGCACATTTTTTTTTCTCATCCAGATTCTCAGCACTCAACAACAAGCCCCCAAGGCAGAGTTTTGAGAATTCGGATGGGGAAAATGTGCATCTAGAGAGCGGCAAATCCAAGGCAAAACCTCCCCTGCATAAAAGGAGTTGGTTTTTATATGACGACTTTTTGTACCACTTAAGGGAGACTCAAACCGGCTTACAATCACCTTCCCAACAACAGACACCCCGTGAGGTGGGTGGGGCTGAGAGAGCTGTGACTAGCCCAAGGTCACCCAGCTGGCTTTGTGTGCAGGAGTGGGGAAACGAATCCAGTGCACCAGATTAGCCTCCACCGCTCCTGTGGAGGAGTGGGGGAATCAAACCCGGTTCTCCAGATCAGAGTCCACCGCTCCAACCCACCGCTCTTAACCACTACACCGCGCTGGCTCAACGGGATCGTGTTAGGGGTTAGCAGCCAACCTAGGGCTTCGCTCTCTTTCAGTCTCGTCGTCCGATTTTGACGGGGTAGCTCGTAAAAATATGGAAGGGGCCCTGAGATTGGATTCCTTCCTATCATCCGCTTCTCTATTCGGAAGGGCAGGGGGGTTGGGGTATTTACGACGCCGCAAATCCAACGCTTCCAGATGCAAATATGAGCTAATTCCCTCGGAAGGGAATTGCGTAGGGAAGACCCCCCCCCCAATGAGCACTGCCCTTAGGGACATGAAACCCAGACAGAAAAGTCATTAAAAGGACCAGGTTCAGTTATGTGTTCCTGATTTTTTTGTTTTTTAAAGAGAGTGCTCGTGTTAGGGATTATAGAGAGGGTGTAGTATAACAACAGCTCTGCGCATAATTTGTTGACATCATTTATACACCGTCTTTCTCCCCAGCGGGGACCCAAGGTGGTTTACACCTTTCCCCTCTCCTTTTTATCCTCACAACAACCCTGCGAGCTAGGTTAGACCCAGACTGTGCGACTGGCCCCAGGTCATCTAGCCAGCTTCCGCGGCAGGGGGGGGGAGACTCGAACCTTGGACCCCCAGATCTTAGTCTCTGACGTTCAAACCGTGGCGCCAAACTGGCTTTCTAAAGGGAGACCCTACTGCAACTAAAAAATAATGACAGTCGCCGGGTACACCTTATTTGGGAAGGGATCCCGCCGATTTGTGTAGCGCTTGCTTTCTCCGAGGAAAATCCCACCGAAATTGATTGCACTTCTTCCCCATTCCGGCCGCTGAATAAAACGTTTAGGATCCTCTGGGAATTGACTTCGGAGCAACTGCTTGGCTAAGGACATAGATGGCAAGAGAGTTCCAGTAATGTCCAGAGACCAGGTGTGTCGGATCAGGGTGTCATTTTTGACTGGGCAAAACTCACCATTTTGCAGATATGAATACAGTAACGCCACTTACGCATGGGAGGTTTCGCCTTGGGTTTGCCTCTCTCTAGATCACTGGTTCCCAACTGGGGGTCCGTGGACCCCCAGGGGTCCATGAGAACTAAATTAAGGTCCGCGAAACAAAGTTATAAACCCATAATAAATTAATATTTTCAATTAAAAGTTCTCTATTATAAAAATATATATTCAAATATTATTCTAAGTTTAATGTTTAACTAACAGTTATGATTAAAAGTTTATTTTCAAATTCTCAGAATTTTTATTTTGAACCTTGGGGTCCCTGCACCGAACAAAAAAAGTCCTAGTGGTCCCTGGTCAAAAAAAGGTTGGGAACCACTGCTCTAGATGCACATTTTCCCCATCTTTGAGTTCTCAAAACTCTGCATGGGGGCTTATTGTTGAGTTTGGGGAATTTGGATGGGGAAAGTGTGCATCTAGAGAGTGGCAAATCCAAGCCAAAACCTCCCGTGCGTAAATGGCCTTTAGTAAAAATGGAGTTTAGAAAGCGGTCCAGATAAAATTTTAAATCGCACCTAAATCAAGTTTTGCTTTTTCCCCGGGGAAACTGGACAAAAACCAACCAACCAAAAACCCTGAACGATCTCAAGCCTTATGTACCCGTTCAAAGCGTTTATCGTCCGGGGTTGCAGATTCTCTGATACTGGTTTAAATGCAAGCAAGCGGATTAAAGCGATTGCGAGCGCGCGGCGGTTGTTGTCGGTGGGCATGCCATTTATTTTTTATTTATCGGAAACATTTTTAACACCGCCTCTCCCAACATTTATTTATTATTTATTTATTTATTGGACTTATAACCCGCCCTCCCCAGCAAGCTGGCTCAGGGCGGGTAACATCATTTCAAAATTACAACAAACCAATGTCAATATCCACAATAAAACCAATAATAAAATTTCTAGGCAATCGCACCCGGACTCTTAGATGTACCCACTGATCATTCACTTCTCTTTGGAGCTGACAAAAAGATCTCGGTTTGAGCCCCTGGAAAACCAAGGGGTTTGGCCTTGGATTTGCAGCTCTCCAGAGGCAAGTTTTCCCCATCTGAATTCTCAAAACTTTGGGGGCTTCTTTTTGAGTTTTGAGAAGTCGGATGGGAAAAACGTGCCTCTGGAGAGTGGCAAATCCCAGGCAAAAGCTCCCGTGCAAAACCGCCTTGGCCCTAAACGCGCCTTGCAAAGGTTCCGGGCCAGATGAAAGAGCGGCAAAGGAGGAACGCATTGGGAACTGCTCTGATTTAAGGGGGCAAAAACCAGGGCCGTAACTGGGGGGCGGGCGAGGAGGGCAGCCCCCGTGGCATGCAGAGGGGTGGCAGAACTGTCTCTCCCGTAGGCGCCTCTGTGCGGGGGGGGGGGTAGTTCTGCCACCCTCTGCATGTCAAGGGGGCTGCCCTCCTCCCCCCCCCCAAGTTAGGGCTCTGCCAAAAACAAGGAAAGGCGCCTGGTGGAAGATGACAGTTGCCATTTACGCAGCGGAGGTTTGGCCTTGGATTTGCCGCTCTCTAGACAGATGCACGTTTTCCCCACCCGAATTCTCAAAACTCAAAAATAAGCCCCCAGGCAGAGTTTGGAGAACTCGGATGGGGGAAATGTGCATCTAGAGAGCGGCAAATCCAAGGCAAAATCTCCTGTGCATAAAGTGACTTTTCAAATGACGATGGGTGGTGGGCAGAGACTCCACCGGCCCCCTTTCTCGGGGGTGGAAGAGCTGGATGGAAGCCTTTGCTCGCTCTCTCTCTCGCTCTCTCTCTCGCTCTCGCTCTCTCTCTCTCTCTCTCTCTCTCTCTCTCTCTCTCTCTCTCTCTCTCTCTCTCTCTCTCTCTCTCGAGAGAGAGAGAGAGAGAGAGAGAGAGAGAGAGAGAGAGAGAGAGAGAGAGAGAGGAGAGAGAGAGAGAGACCAACAGGAAACACATTGACGGATGTGTCCCCATCGCGCCTTGCGGGGTAGCTTGAACTGTCTGTCCTCTGCTCGGCCGATGTGCAAACCGTCGGAGGCCTCCCCGGGTGAAGCGGGAAGGGTCCTGCCGGTGGCCAGGGAGTGACGCCGGCCGCAGCCTCCCGGGGAACCTCCCGCCACGTGGAATTCTCCACCCTCTCCCTTGGGAGGCTTGAGGGCCCGATCCAGGAGCGCGTCTACGGGGCGGTGGGAAGGGTTGTCGGAGGTGCGGGTGCCAAGGCTTCGCGCGGCCACCCAGCTCGCGGGGCCACCCTCGGCGGAGTGACTCCGGTCTGGATCCGATCGAAGTAAGCCTGCCTAGCGCGGCACCTCGCGATCTGGGGCCCGAACGGCTCTCTTGGCGTAGCCTACCTTGCAGGGTCGATGTAGGGGGGGGGGTCGCCAGCAACTCCTCGCAGGAAGGATGAGAAGAAAGAAAGAAAGAAAGAAAGAAAGAAAACAAACCTGCTAGGGTGCACGTTTCCAGTGTATTGGGGAGGGGGGTTGTCTGCGATCCTAAATTAACGGAGGCCAATTTTATTGTTGTGGCTGCCAGGGAAGAGCGCATTTTCACGACATGCGCCTGGGTGACCGGCGCATCGCCCCTGCGATTCTAAATTGCTGTGGCCATTTATGCCTGGGAGGTTTGGCCTTGGATTTGCCGCTCTCCAGATGCCCATTTTCCCCACCCAAATTCTCAAAACTCTGCATGGGGGCTTATTTTGTAGTTTTGAGAATTCGGATGGGGAAAATGGGCATCCAGAGAGCGGCAAATCCAAGGCAAAAGCTCCCAGGCATGTGTTGGGCTGCATGTTGTGAGCCGCCTTGGTCCTCCTGTGTAGAGAAAGGCGGTATGCAAATTTTTAAAGAAATAAATACAATTTTTTTTTGTAATGGCTGTTTTGGTTTCTTAAGAGGAAATTAAAAGGAAGGCTTAACAAGGAGCGCTGGTTTGGTTTGTGAAAGTATAAAGTATAGTGATTTTGATATTATGCACCAATATTTAAACCTCGCCCACACAAGTAATCCACATCCCCACGGCTGCCAGCCCTGCTTTCCAGGCGTCCCTCTCAAAGTGGGGACGGGGGTGAATCCGTTTCGTTCCCAGAAGGGCGAGGGGCGGCGGTGGTTTCGGATGCACTTCGGAGCACAGAAGGGGGGTGTCTTGCCATGGCCTGGGCGGGAGGTAAACGACGCTCGGGCTCCTGGTCGGTGGCCTGAAAGCCCCCCCCCCCAACTCTTCCGGGGATTTCAGACGTTTTGTGTTTAGGGCTGGGCGCTGCGATTGGGGTCGGTCCAGAAGGGAGGAGAAAAACGGCCCAGTCCAAGGCAAGGCAGAATTACAGCAATCCTATGCTGAGTTTCTCTAGCCTAATCCTGTTGAGAACAGTGGGGTTAGACCGGAGTAACTCCGCAGTAATTTGGAGGAAAGTGATCGGCGTGGTATGGCGGCGGACTCCAATCTGGAGAACCGGGTTCGAGTCCCCACGCCTCCACATGAAGCCTGCTGGGTGACCTTGGGCCAGTCACAGTTCTCTCCGAACTCACTCAGCCCAGGCAGAGGCAGGCAACGGCAAACCACCTCTGAACATCTCTTGCCTTGAAAACCCTACTTATCCCAACAAGTCAGCTGTGACTTCACACTCACACAATTTGGGAGAAAGGAAGGCTTGTCCGGAACACATGAAGCTGCCTCATACCGAATCAGGCCCTTGGTCCATCAAAGTCAGTATTGTCTACTCAGACCGGCAGCAGCTCTCCAGGGTCTCCGGTAGAGGTCTTTCACATCACCTACTTGCCTGGCTCCTTTAACTGGAGATACCGGGGATTGAACCTGGGACTTTCTGCATGCCAAGCAAATGCTCTACCCCTGAGCCACAGAGCCTTTGGGAGGAGGCTGTCCCCAGGCCCTTAAATCGGTCGATGCTGCACATAAGCGCATCCTGAGCGCTGATATTCACTGCCTTGGTTTTACGCACGTATGTTGACATCTAATCCTTTATGCGGGTGATTAATCCTCAACAACAACAACAACAAAAAATCCGAATCGGATGCCAGTTTTTCTCGCTTTGAGAGAGAGCCCCAATCCATAACCGATTCCTTTCAGGAGAGAAGAGAGATCCAAGGATGAGTTTTTGTGTGTGTGTCCCCCCTTTACCTATAAATAAAGCAAGGGTGTCAAATCTAGGTGAGATCTGAGCAGGCTTGGGGGGAGGTGTTCCTAGAGTTGTTCAGAATAAACAAATGCATGAGGGTTGATGTTTACTTAGGATGCGGGTGCTCCTAACTGTTCGCGATTTGAGCAGGAGGGCCCCGCCCTTCCAGACTGAATAACACGTATTTATGGGAGTAAAGAGGAGATTCTTTCAAAACTGCGGGTTCATAGCACCCTGAATGTTGCATCTGCTTACTTCACCCATTTTAATCCAGGGTTACTTTTTTGGCTTGCTCCAGCCGGATTAGAAGGAGTTCTCCTTTATGTCACACGCACATTTATGGTCTCTGTCTACCACATTATTTAAACTGGAGAAACCACAGGTCTTTTATGTACAGCAGTTTCACTCGCCCTCACTCCTCCCACGACTTCGGCTCTCTGTTTTGATATAACTTGTTTTATTCGGGAGGAAGCAAGCAAACGAAGCTACTCCGGATTAAACAGGACGCATTATGCACTGGAGGTTTTGCCTTGGATGTGCCGCTCTCCAGATGCACATTTCCCCCATCCGAATGGTCAAAACTCTGCATGGGGGGGGGGTATGGTTGAGTTTTGAGGATTCGGATGGGGGAAGTGCACATCTGGAGAGCGGCACATCCAAGGCGAAACCTGGCGTGCAAAAATGGTCGTGGACTGGCGGGAGGGGGTGTTTGCGGTGCGTATCGTGCTCCCTGCCGAAAGCCGGCCGGGTTCCCGAGGAGGGAGGCCGGCCTGACCCCCCCCCCGCCCTTCCTCTCTCCCGCAGGCAAGCCGCTGCTCTGGAGCCCCTTCGTGCAGAGGCCGCTGCACAAGCGCAAGGGCGGGCAGGTGCGCTTCTCCAACGACCAGACCGTGGAGCTGGAGAAGAAGTTCGAGACGCAGAAGTACCTCTCCCCGCCCGAGAGGAAGCGCCTGGCCAAGATGCTGCAGCTCAGCGAGAGGCAGGTGAGGAAGCCCCGGGCTCCGCCGGCCCAGCCCAGCCAAGCGCCCAGCTGTCTTTCTGCTAACCCGCCTCCTGGATCCTGCGCCTGGGAGGCTTGGCCTTGGATTTGCCACTCTCTAAAAGCACATTTCCCCCCTCCAACTTGGCAGGCTTGAAGAGGGGAGTGGGCATGTTCATGGAGGAGAGGGCTGTCCATGACTACTAGTTAAAATGGATACTAGTCATGATGCAGACCTAAGCTGTTACCGCACTAGGTATTCCCAGCGATGTATTAAGAGTTTGAAAACGTTATAAAAAATACTGTTCGCACTTTCTATGTATTCCCACCGATGTATTAAGAGTTTGAAACTGTTATAAAAAATACTGTTCGCACTTTGTTTGGCCCCTTTAGCTGTGAAGACGTCTTCCGACCTTTTTTTAGCCTAGTGCGGCCTCTCCAGGATCAGAGCAGCAGGCCTATTATCTTGGGTGCGGTGGAACCCAGGCAGGACAATGCTGCTGCCGTCGTCTTGTCTGCGGGCTTCCTAGAGGCACCCGGTTGGGCCACTGTGTGAACAGACCGCTGTTGAGAATTGGGGTGGGGAAAACCGGCACCCAGAGAGCGGCACATCCAAGGCAAAACCTCCCATGCTAGACATTCCCGGCGGAATGTTGTCAGTCGCTTGGGATCCCCCTAGGGGGCGGGAATGGTATATGATTTACACCCACTATGAATGGGGTATGATTGCACGAATGAGTGAATGAATGAATGAATGAATGAATAGGGCAAGAGTCCAGTAGCACCTTAAAGACTAACAAAAATATTTTCTGGTAGGGTCTGAGCTTTCGTGAACCACAGCTCACTTCTTCAGATACCGGATTAAAGCTCATACCCTACCAGAAAATATTTTTTGTTAGTCTTTAAGGTGCTACTGGACTCTTGCCCTTTTCTATTACTGCAGACAGACTAACACGGCTACCCACTGTGAATGAATAAATGAATGTCCCGCGGTGTCCACTGGGATTTCTTCCGGGCTGAGCGCGCCTAGGGTTGCCCCTCGACGGCTTCTCCGTTTCGCGGGGAGAGGCCGCCCAGCTCTCCCTGGCGCAGTCCGTTTTCTCCACCGAGGGGCCCGATCCGCAGCAGGAGTCGCCCAGGACGACATGGTTGCCATGACCAGTAGGTAGAATAGGCCGAGGGGCTTCGGAGTCAGATCATAATGCTGTATCAATAATAATTAAAATTGGAGATAGGAAAAACAAGCCTTGGGTAGTAAATGAATTTTTGTTAAAAAATAAAAAAATAGTAGGCAAATTAAAGGTTGATATAAATAATTAATTTAATGAAAATACAGATAAAGGTACTCGAGAAGATGTAGTCTGGGATGCTAGCAAAGCTGTAATCAGGGGATTGTTAATACAACAAAATACAAGATGGTTTAAAGAAAGAGAGGCACAGAAGAAAAATATTTTAGACGTCTCCTTCCGAAGGAGCTGCGGACAGCCCCCTTCAGTGGTCACAGTCTTGACCCGGTTCACTTCGCTTTTGGGATGGCTGCGGTTCGCGAGTCTGTACTGCCCCCTCTCATTGGGACTTATTGGCTTCTGCAGCCTTCAGTTGACCTCTGCAACCCCAGCCTAGGGAGGGATGCCTCCTGGGGGTGGGTGGGTGTGAGTCCCGCCTTGCTCAATGCTCCCGACTCCCAAGTAGGCGCGCACGGGATCGCCTTTCCTTAACAAGCCTTTCCCCCCATCTCTTGTGGTTCTCCCTTCTAGGTCAAAACTTGGTTTCAGAACCGGAGGGCGAAGTGGAGGCGCCTCAAGCAGGTAGGCGCGGCGCTGACCGGCTGGGGGTGGGTGGGGGGCTGCGGAACCTCTTAGGAAGGCTAGCCCAAGACGCCTCTCCTGCGGCTCCGGCTCAGCCCAGTCCCCAGTGGCGTCCAGCCGGCGGAACTCCCGATTAAAAGTCAGTATTGTCTACTCAGACCGGCAGTGGCTCTCCAGGGTCTCAGGCAGGGGTCTTTCACATCACCTACCTGCCTAGCCCCTTTCATTGGAAAAGTTGGGGATTGGACCTGGGACCTTCTGCATGCCGAGCAGATGCCCTACCACTGAGCCACCGCCCCTCCCATACGCAGACCCTGGGTTCCCCCCGCAAAAGCCCTGCAAGCCCCCCAGAAACCCCCCTCTCCAGCAGTCTCCTGGGTAGACTCTTTCTTATACCCAGTTTATTCACTGGAGGTGGAAAATGAGGGGCAGAGGGTGGGGAGCGGTATTGCATCCCCCCCCAGCAGAAGTTGGCTTCCCGGGTGAATTAAGCCAGATGGTCACATTCCAGTCCAGGCTTCTGAAAGTTGGTAGAAAGCCCCCCAACCTCTTGTTCCACAGATGCTTTTGGAGGGCAGCTGCACTGGGCTGCATTAGAACAGCTAGATTTGAGCCCCCACCCCCTAGAGACCAGCACGGTTTTGGGGGTCTGCGTTTTGGAGAGGAGAAAGCTCCCTTGGCCGGGGTCTTTAAACTTATACATTGCACTCGGTTTTCACAAACCCACATCGACATAAGACAAGGGTGTGAGCCTGTGAATCTTCTTGCTTCTGCCTTTTTGACAGTTCCTTTTTTCTGTCCTTTTCTGAGAAAGGTCATCAGTAAGGCAAAGAAATCAGAAGCAGATTGAGACTGGGAAGGGCAGCCATGAAGGAGCTAGAAAAGATTTTGAAGTGTAAGGATGTGTCACTGGCCACCAAGATTAAGTTAATTCATGCCATCGTATTTTCCATTACTATGTATGGGTGTGAAAGCTGGACAGTGAAGAAAGCTGATAGGAAGAAAATAGATTCCTTTGAAATGTGGTGTTGGAGGAGAGTGTTACGGATACCAGAGACTGCCAAAAAAACAAATCAGTGGGTTATAGATCAAATCAAGCCTGAACTGACCCTAGAAGCTAAAATGACTAAACTGAGGCTATCGTATTTTGGTCACATCATGAGAGGACAAGAGTCACTGGAAAAGACAGTCATGCTAGGAAAAGTTGAGGGCAGCAGGAAAAAAGGAAGACCCAACAAGAGATGGACTGACTCAATAAAGGAAGCCACAGCCCTCAATTTGCAAGGTCTGAGCAAGGCTGTCAAAGATAGGACTTTTGGAGGACTTTCATTCATAGGGTCGCCATGAGTCGGAAGCGACTTGATGGCACTTAACACACACACAAGGCAAAGGAAAGGACGGCCAAAGACTCCTGAAACTCAAAGGGTGGGACAAGTTAGTGACAAGTGGATTTAATTAGGAGAAGAAGAATTCTACAGTGGCAAGAAACAGGACTGGAGATGAACGAGGGCAACAACAAACACAGAGGTGCCAAATCTGGGGTCAGGAAGCATCTACAGGAGAGATCTGTGATAAGGAACACGGGTCCTCCTGACGTCTCCAATTCTATTTAACAGTAGTTCTGTTGAGTGGCCCAGATTGGACTGTGCTACTGGATAAAAGATAGGCAACCATTTTTAGTTAGGGCCAAACCGGGTGATCCTTGTATGTTTGATACCCGAGTATCCCTGTTCATATGTAAAGAAAATCAGGTGGGAGGACTAGTTTTAACCAAAACCTGAGCAGGCACATGGATGAAGCTAATCTTCTGCTGTAAAGCGAATCTTTATTATTACAGTCCACGACCAGTAGGTATATAAAGGAAACATTAATTAGAAGAAGACGACAAGTTGGTTTTTATATGCCGACTTTCTCTACCGCTTAGGGCAGAATCAAACCGGCTTACACTCACCTTCCCTTCCCCTCCCCACAACAGACACCTTGTGAGGTAGGTGAGGCTGAGAGAGTGTGACTAGCCCAAGGTCACCCAGCTGGCTCCATGTGTAAGAGTGGGGAAACAAATCCAGTTCACCAGATTAGAGTCCACAGCTCATGTGGAGGAGTGGGGAATCAAACCCAGTTCTCCAGATCAAACTCCACCGCTCCAAACCACCGCTCTTAACCACTACACCACGCTGGCTCTCCAGAAAGAATAAAATTACAGAAAGAATAAAATTTATGTACAAATTATCTTGTTAAAATACAAGATAGTCCTAATATATACCAGCTACATGGGTGAAGGGGGACAAATCCTGTCCTCTCCAGTGTTTCACCTTGCTGCGAGCACTTAGTTCGTTTCAGCATTTTCTTCCCAGCCAGACTTCGATAGTGGGTGTCAAGCAGTGTGGTGTAGTGGGGAGAGTGCTGGACTACAACTGGGGAGCCCTGGGTGTCCAGTTCTGCCCTTGCCATGGAAGTCACCTCACTTGGAGATTGGGTTGCCAACCTCCAGGTGGCGGCTGGAGATCTCCCGTTATTACAACTGATCAGGCAACAGAGATCAGTTCACCTGGAGAAAATGGCTGTTTTGGAAGGTGGGCTGTATGGCATTATGGCCCACTGAAGTCCCTCCCCTCTCCAAATCCCACCCTCTTCAGGCTCCACACCCAAAATCTTCAAGTATTTCCCAGTCCAGAGTGGGCAACCATATCAGTGAGGCTGTTCCACATGGGGGGAACCAATACAGCGAAGGTGTGAGATTGGCCTTTAGCAGGGTGGCACCTTCAGAAGGTTTTGCTCAGATATGCAGGACTGTTAACGACAAAGCCTAATGGGAGATCTCCACCCCTACCTCTCCTTACTCTCCCATTCAGCCAGCGTGGTGTAGTGGTTAAGAGCGGTGGTTTGCAGCGGTGGACTCCGATCTGGAGAACCGGGTTTGATTCCCCCCTCCTCCACATGAGTGGCGGAGGCTAATCTGGTGAACCGGGTTGGTTTCCCCACTTCTACACATGAAGCCATCTGGGTGACCTTGGGCTAGTCACACTCTCTCAGCCCCACCTACCTCACAGGGTTTCTGTTGTAGGGAGGGAAAGGGAAGGCGATTGTGAGTTGGTTTGATTCTTCCGTAAGTGGTAGAGAAAGTCAGCATATAAAAACCAACTCTTCTTCTTTTTCTCCTTCTCCTTCTCTTGAAGTTCCAATTCATTATGTATTTATTTGCTGAGCAATTAACTGGAACGTTTGTTTCAGGAGAACCCTCAAGCCAGCAAAAAAGAAGAACCAGAGAGTCATCAGGACGGTCATCAGGACCCCAGACAAGAGAGCCGTCTAAACTCTGAGCCAGATAAGGAGGAGTCATCCAATCGCCCATGGTACACCCCCTCACCAGCTTCCCAGGAAGAGCTTGATTCTGACATCTCAGATGATTCTGACCAAGAGGTGGACATTGAAGGGGACAAGAGCTATTTCAGTGGTCCCCACCAGTAGGGGCCCCCTTTTGTGGAACGAACCTTCTCTCTGCTTGCACTTTAAGAGGAGTTGGCTTGACCAAAAACAATTTTATTTCAAAGGGTAGGGGAAAAAAAAAAAAACGCCCCTTCGAACCGAGAGGGGAAACTTAACACATTTTGTAACTCTAACTGTGGGGTTTTTGTTTTGTTTTGTTCAGACAATCTGTTGATATGGGGGCAGGTCCTTTTGTTGAAAGGAAGGAGCTCCGTTTTTCAATTGTGACATTTGTATACTGATAATTTGTACATTCTCTTCGGAATATAATAATGCCTCCTCCTTCAGGAGCCAGATGATCCTGAGCCAGATGAGAAAAAAACATATTTGATTTCATAGGAAGAATTGCACATCTGGCATGCAACCTTTTGCAACCATTTCCCAGATGTAAAGGTATGCAGAGAACTGAAACCAAATTTTATGTGTTGGTCATAACAATAGTATTAATTAGAAGGGGGGAGAAGAGACATGATTAAGAGCCAGTGTGATATACTGGTTAGCATGGACTGGGTTTGAACCTCCTCTCTGCCATGGAAACTTGCTGGGGGACCTTGGGCCCATCATTCTCTCTCAGCCTAACTTACCTCACAGGGTTGTTGTGAGGAGAAAACGGAGAGCTATTTATACCGTCCTGAACTCCTGAGAAGGAGGGCAAGATAACCAGGAGTAGATATGTCCTGTCGAGTGCCTTCTGCCTTCAAATGGTGTTTCTCAGTATGCATTCTATACAGAACACAAGAGGAGATCAAGGTCCACCTGGTCCAACATTCTTTGCAAGAATTTCAGCAGACAACATCGACCGCTGACTACCTTCTGCTCACCACCACTGCCTCGTTGCTTGAAAAGAACCCCAGAAGATCCCTGCTGGGTCAGATTAATGGCCATCGAGAACAGAATCCAGTTTCCCGTGCTCCACGAACAGGGCCATGGAGACCACAGCTGCCTCCAACTGCTTTTCTTCAGCAATGGACATTCGGACACATATTGTCTCAACATGGAGATCCCATTCAGTCACCATGGGTATGTCCTGGATGGATGTGTCCTTCATGAACTTGTCCAGCCTCTTAAAAACAACAACAACCCGGGATAGTGGCCTTTACCACATTTGCGGCAGGGAGTTCCACAAGTTAATTGTGTGGGAAGGAGTATTTTATTTTGTCTGTCTGGACTCAAGAGGTATTTCACTTCAGAACATACAAAGTTGTCTTAAAGTGAATCAGACCATTGTTTGTTCTAGCTCAGAAATGTCTCCTCTGACTGGCATCAGCTCTCCAGGGTCTTTCCCAACACCTCCTACTTGAGATCTTCTAAACATAGAGGACTGAACTTGGGACCTTTTCTTGCAAATCACGTGCTCTACCACTGAGCCATACCTTTTCCCTCCATCCATGCAATATTTAGGCCATGCAATAGCTGGTTTCTGTTCTTCTTCGTACTTTAAAGATGTGTAAAAGCTTGCTCCTAGAGAGAGATTCATGATGATGATGATGAAGAAGAAGAAGAGTTGGTTTTTATATGCCGACTTTCTCTACCACTTAAGGGAGACTCAAACCGGCTTACAACCACCTTCCCTTCCCCTCCCCACAACAGACACCCTGTGAGGTAGGTGGAGCTGAGAGAGCTCTAAGAGAACTGTGACTAGCCCAAGGTTACCCAGCTGGCTTCATGTGGAGGAGTGGGGAAACAACCCGGTTCACCAGATCAGACTTCACCGCTCCAAACCATTGCTCTTAACCACTACACCACACTGTCAAAGATAGCCCCCATGCAAGCCATTCCAGAGGGTGTTAGCCTATTGCAGCAAAAATAAACAGGCACCTGAAAGACTTGCTCAGTTTTACTGCACCCTAGTAGGTGTTTGTGTACAAGAACCCACTTCCTCAGATGCAGGGCAATGACTCCTTATATAGCAGGTATCGTGGAAAGGAAAAACAGCAGCCAGGGTCAATGGGCCATGAAATACAGGAAGCACAAGAGGAAACATTATTACATGACATTCAAAGAAAAGTATAGAGACTGTCCGTTAGTTTTGCTAAGTCAATGAACACTTGTACTGGGTGGAGAGTCCCAAGGCCCCCTTGATCCTGCTTTTTATTTTTCAGACATTCTGTATGCCAGCATGGTGTAGTGGTTAAGAGCGGTGGTTTGGAGCGGTGGGCTCTGATTTGGAGAAGCGGGTTTGATTCCCCCCTCCTCCACATGAGCGGCAGAGGCTAATCTGGTGAACTGGATTTGTTTCCCTGCTCCTCCCCATGAAGCCAGCTGGGTGACCTTGGGCTAGTCACAGTTCTCTCCAAACTCTCTCAGTCCCACCTACCTCACAAGGTGTCTGTTGTGGGGAGGAGAAGGGCAGGTGATTGTAAGCCGATCTGATTCTTCCTGAAGTGGTAGAGAAAGTCAGCATATAAAAACCAACTCTTCCTCTTCTTGTGAGGAGCCACTGCACGATATTCGGGGAACTGGGCTCTAGTCCACAAGACCTTCATTTGGAATCATATTTTGTTAGTTTTGAAGACTTCTGATTATTTTCAGATAAATCAAGCTCTTGCATGTCAGGATTCCTATGTTCCCCTGAAATCAGACAGTAACATAGTTAAGCAGGGAGGGAGGAGCTACTGGCTACCTTCTTTTTCTTTCAGGGATGAATTGTTCAATCCCTAGGGAAGTTTAGTCTCTGAAAGGAAGATAAGGTGGCTGGTGTGTGTGTGTGCTCCTGTTTTCTTGCATGGATGCTTATGATTCCATCTAGCAGTCTTTGCTTGGAGGGGGGGGTCTTCAATAGGGCTTAGACCCATTTTTTTTAAAAAAAGATTGCAATCTGCACATGAAGCTGCCTTATACTGAATCAGACCATTGGTCCATCAAGGTCAGTATGGTCTACTTTGACTGGCAACAGCTCTCCAGGATCTTAGGCAGAAGGCTTACACATCACGTGCTATCTGATCCCTTTAACTGGAGATGCTGTTGACTTGAACCTGAGACCTTCTGCATACCAAGCAGATGCTCTACCACCGAGCCACAGCCCCACCCCAAGAAACCAATCCCAAACCGATGAATCCTATTCAGGTCTGTTCCATGGGACTTACTACCAGGGAAGTGGTCTTAGGATTGCACTGTGAGGGCCTGCCTCTTTGGCCAAAAGCTCTGGTTCATCAGGCCATGACCTCTCAACTTCCTGTCCGCAATACTGACTACTTTCCAGGGCTGTTGGGTGAATTATTCAAATAATGTATGTGAAGCGGTTTGAAGAGTTAAACTCCAAGTTAGCTACATCAATCGTTGTTCCTGCTGGCCCCTGAGCATCCCATACAGTCCACCCAGCTTAGGAAAGGAAGGATTCAACCTTCTCCCTCCAGTGCAGCTCTTGGACCTCGAGACAGACGCTGGTCCTTTTGCCCATCGCAGCTGCTCCATAAGAGGAGGGAGGAAGCCATGTGTTGTTTTTCTGCCTTTCACTGGTAGGGTTGCCAACCTCCAGGTACTAGCTGGAGATCTCCTGCTATTACAACTGATCTCCAGCCGATAGAGATCAGTTCACCTGGAGAAAATGGCCACTTTGGCAATTGGACTCTATGGCATTGAAGTCCCTCCTCTCCCCAAACCCTGCCCTCCTCAGGCTCCGCCCCAAAAACCTCCTGCCGGTGGCCCAAAGGGACCTGGCAACCCTATTCACTGGGTTATTAAAGAACACAGCTGCCTGTCTTTGCAAGTGAGCTGGTAGTCTCTCTCTAGCGGGGGGGGGGGTAGCCAAAATGAATTAGAATTAAACCAATGAATGGCTGGCCTGCTTTTCTACCCTGTACAATAGGATGGACTCATCCTCGCCAGTTTGTTGCGCCTGCTGTTTGTATCATGTACATATTGTTTAAACGCAGACAGTCTGGTATTTAATAATTTGTTTTGATCAATTTGTGAAATAAAACTGGATCAAGGCCCTCCTTCTGCTTGTGATTGCTTAAGTTGTTTGCACGGAGAGTTGGGAAATGGGTTTTAAAGGGGTTCCCACAAGCGGCCACTCAAGAAAGCAGGGCAGTTGGCTTCTTGAATGGTGACCATTCTGAATCGTGGCAAGTTTTTTACTATCCCAGCTTATGGTGTGCAAAGGAGGGATAAATGACTGGGAAATGTACCCTCATTCCTAAATACTATAAACTGGCTAGAACAGGCTAATTTGTTCACCTCCCTCTGTTTTTAGTATGGTCGTTTATGCATGGGAGTTTTGCGTGAGGCTCGTTGCTCGCTGGACCCACACTTTCCTGTTGGGAATCTATGCACCAGCGGTCTCCAAGCTCAAATCAAGTCCCCGCCCATTTAAAGGCTGCTTTGTAATTGGCTTACTTTGTAGAGCTTAATGTGAGAGAAAATCCCCCCCAAAACCCAATTGCTGAATAAAAAGCATTTTAAGAACAAAAAAACAAAAAAGGAGCAATCTGAAAGGGGGGAGAGAAATCCAACCCTCAGTTTTAAAAAGCCTTTCTTCTGCTCAGAAAGAGCTCCCAGGAAGCGGGAAACATTTGAATCCCTGCTTCTTTCTATGCTGCTTTGTAACTGGCTGTGAGAAACCAAGCTTCTGTGTCCTGCGTTTTGCCTTATGCACGGAGATTTTATCCGGGCTGAGCTCAGGGGAGAGGGAAGAATTGGGTTAACTGGGGAATGAGAAGTCCTGTTTGCTGCATGCCCGTCATCACAGGAAGGGAGGCGTTCCTTAACCATACCCTTTTGAGAGGAAGCGTCAGGAGCTGGTGGGCTGTGCACGAGGGGACCTCACAGCTCCAGGCGCAGGTAGGACTTTGTAGGGTTCGGTACAGCTTGGTGAACCTGGACCTCCTAGTTTTCTTCACCCAAGGCTGAGGGTGCTTCCCAGCAGAACTGTTTTACTTCCTCTACAGAACCACCCCTGAGGGAGCTGGAGGAATCTCTGACCAGTGCCTGCACAGCCTGGAAATGGTTCTTCACAGGAAAGAGCAGGTGTAGTGGTTAAGAGTGATGGTTTGGACCAGTGGACTCTAATCTGGAGAACCAGGTTGGTTTTTTTTTTTTGGGGGGGTGATTATTCAGACACACCCATCTTCTCAGGCAACTTGAGAAACGTTTTATGCATGGTGCAGTGGTTACGAGCAGTGAACTCTAATCTGGAGAACCGGGTTGGTTTCACCACTCCTACACACGAAGCCAGCTGGGTGACCTTGGGCTAGTCACACTCTCTCAGCCCCACCTACCTCACAGGGTGTCTGTGGGTGTGGCAGTATGGCCCGAAAGCTGCGGCCCAAGGGCATGTGCCTATTTTGAGCTCTCCACTCCAGGGGGGCTGAACTGGGAGACGGGGCGTAGTCAGGATCTTGCTCACTTTGTTTCAGCGGCAAGACCTTTCGCCGCCAGAGAGAAGAGCCTTTCAGTCCCGCAGATCTCAGTGGGAAAGCTAAGCTGGCTTCATGTGGAGGAGTGGGGGGAACCAACCTGGTTCTCCAGATTAGAGTCCACTGCTCCAAACCATCTCTCTTAACCACTACACCACGCTGGCTAGTTAAGGTCTCACCTGCTCTTTCCTGTGAAGAACCATTTCCAGGCTGCGTAGGCACTGGTCAGAGTTTCCTCCAGCTCCCTCAGGGGTGGTTCTGTAGGGGAAGTAAAACAGGTCTGCTGGGAAACACCCTTAGCCTGGGACCCCAACCTGGGTAGTTTTGCAGACAGGATGGCTCTTTCAAGGCGGTGGGTTTTGTAAACATCCAGTGAAATGACTGTAAAAATTATAGACTAGCCACCCTAAGACATAAGTGGCCCTGGATTCAGTGGGGCTCACTCCCTAGTAAGTCAGTCAAAAACTGCAGATTTAATTGTCCTAAACTGTTTGTATTCTTGATTGAGGGGAAAACATGCAGTTTTCCAATGTCACCAAGCGATCCAAGTTCTTTGCGCAGATTATCTTGGAAGAATCAGCCACCCTCGAAGGAGGTTGCGATTATAGTCGTCCCCATTTTGCCAATGAACAAATGAGAATGCCTTCTGCTGAGTCAGACCACTGATTTATCAAGGTCAATAATACTGTCTACTCTGAAGAAGAAGAAAAAGAGTTGCTTTTTATATGCTGGCTTTCTCTACCACTTAAGAAAGAATCAAACCGGCTTACATTCACCTTCCCCTCCCCACAACAGACACCCTGTGAGGTAGGTGGGGCTGAGAGAGCTCTAAGAGAACTGTGACTAGCCCAAGGTCACCCAGCTGGCTTCATGTGGAGGAGTGGGGAATTGAACCCGGCTCTGACTCCACCACTCCAAACCACCACTCTTAACCACTACACCACTCTGGCTCTCTGATGGGTAACATTTCTCCAGGGTCTTTCATGCCAACCACTACTTGATTTTCTTTCACTGGAGATGCTGGGGGTTGAGCCTGGGACCTTCTGTGTGCCAAGCAGATTCTCTGCTTCTGAGCCATAGCCTCAGATTAAAGGCTGAGGACATCTAATGCGTTTATGGCAGAGGTGAGATTTGAACCAGGGATTCACCAAAGTATAGAGCATTTTCTTTCCTCTATGCTATGCCAGTGCTGTAGGATCTCACTACCCTCTTCTGTGTTTTTATTGCAGTCTCTCTCCTCTGGAATTAAGGACTACCCATTCCTTTTTCATAGTCTATGGGGGGGCATCTGTTTCTCAGAGATTCCTGAGTTGCTTTTTTTTGGGGGGTGCTTTTTGTCTAATGCAGGGCAAATCAGCATCGGTGACCTTTACAGCTCAATTCTCATCTTGTTTCTAAACTCATTTTATCAGGAGATTCAACTTGAAAACTGTTATCATTTAGCAGGAAAACAAACAGAAAAAGCACATTTCTGCAAGCAGAACGTTAATGATTGGAAGAATTGCACCAATTTCAGCATGACAGTGTGTGATTAATCTTCTGGGTCAGGTACTAATATTTTTAGCCATTAGGTTCATTGGCCTTTGATAGCCAGAACTCTTTCTAGCCTAATAGGATATTGATTTTACTGAATAGTGTACTTTGACTCCTTAAACAACATCCACTTTTGAAAGACCGTCAACAGTGACTAACAGTTTAGCCAGATCCAGCTGCTGACATGGATATTTTTTGGGGAAGAAGGGAGTGATTGTCTCAAAATGGAGGCCTTGTGGAAAGTGGCACGATAGAGATGTGAGTGCTGAAAGGGCAAGCCCCTTGCTTGAAAAGGGGAGTTTTAGCAGGAGCGTACCCTCTTCTCATTACAGCCCTGTCTCAGATTGATTCAGCTATTACTTCTTACAAGTTTCCCAATCTTGTAAGTTTGCCTGCTCAGTTCTGGTGAAGAGCTCCAAGACCGTTCCACTAAAGGCCATCCCATATACACAGTCCAGAGCGGTTCAGGTGAGTCTGGACTTAGAATCATGTAGTCATAGAGTTGGAAGGGGCCATACAGGCCATCTAATCCAACCCCCTGCTCAATGCAGGATCAGCCTAGAGCATCCCTGACAAGTGCTTGTCCAGCCTCTGCTTAAAGAATGCCAGTGAGGGGGAGCTCACCACCTCCCCAGGTAGCTGATTCCACTGTTGAACAACTCTTACTGTAAACCCCACCCCCCCAATATCCAACCGGTATCTTTCTGTCCAAGATTTAAACCCATTATTGCGAGTCCTATCCTCTGCTACCAACAGGAACAGCTCCCTGCCCTCCTCTAAGCGACAGCCCTTCAAATACTTAAAGAGAGCAACCATGTCCCCCATCAACCTCCTCTTCTCCAGACTAAACATTCCCAATTCCCTCAACCTTTTGTCATAAGGCTTGGTCTCCAGGCCCCTGACTTGCCCACTGATTCTATTATACATCCAACGAAGTGTTCTCTGAAACAATAACTACTACTACTACTACTACTACTACTACTACTACTATTTCTATTATTATTTATTTCATTGCAGTCACAGACCAGAAAATATCATGTTGCATTTCTATGCTACATTTTCAAAAACCGAAAACCTTGCATTTCAAAGTTATTCTACATCCATTGAAGCACTTTCTGACTCAATAAATTGTATGCTGGAATCGATTGGATTAGTCTTTAAGGCTGACTGTCCTATAATGGTCTCTCCCAAAGCTTATTATGCCCGCTGTGACATCACAGCAGCTGAGCAAATGGCAGCCACGGGAATCGAGCCCAAGCCAGCTGCTGTCTGCTCACATTCCTCTTTCTTCTTGGTTCATTACCGGTAATTCTCTTTCGGTGTCTTGCTCATGAAACAACTGAAATGCAAGGACACCAGCAAGGGGAGATTTGTTTGCCCCTAACTAGGTGCAAATCTTCTTAAAACACCCCTTTTGTGCTGCCATTCTCAAATTGAGCTCCCTGCTTTCACCTTCTCTTCCCCCCCCCCCCCGTCTTTTCTTTTCTCCTTCTCTTGTGGCTCTTGTATATAAGTTTGTGTGCCCAGGTCTTGTTTTAATCTATGGATCGTGCTTGGCACCAGCACTTTGTATGGAATTATGCGTCCCTGTGTGTGCGCATGGTGACAAGTCACAGCTGAGTTATGATGACCCTGTAGGGCAGGGTGTCAAACATAAGGCCTGTGGGCCGGATCTGGCCCCTTGAGAGCTTTTATCCAGCCCACAAGCCAGCCGAGGCAGCCATAGGGTTGCCAGTCTCTAGGCACTAGCTAGAGATATCCTGTTGTTACAACTGATCTCCAGCCGATAGAGATCAGTTCACCTGGAGAAAACGGCTGCCTTGGCAATTGGACTCTATGGCATTGAATTCCCTCCCTTCCCCAAACCCTGCCCTCCTCAGGCTCCATCCCAAAAAGCTCCTGCTGATGGCGAAGAGGGACCTGGCAACCCTAGGCAGCCAGCCCCCCTCTCGATCTGGGCTGGCGAGGCATGGCCCAGTCCGACCAAGTGGCATTTATGTGATATCCGGCCCTTGTAACAACTGAGTGTGACACCCCTGCCATAGGGTTTTCTTTTTTTATAAATTTTTATTGAATTTTATAACATAAAACAAACAACAACATAAATGAATATAAAACAATACAAAATACAAAAAAATACAAAAATACAATAACAGAAGGGTATCAGTATACCTAATTCTTATATTCTAAGTTATAAAATTCTATTATTCAGAAAAAGAAGATACTCATTCCCCCTCCACCCACCTAAAACAGTGACCCCACACCCGACTTCCAAAGAAGTGTCTAACTGTTTTTTTAACATTTTAAAATACAGAGATATAAAATTTCACTAGTTTCTATAACTTGTTAATTATAACCATAAAATCCATTTTTGCCATCTTATCCCAATATGAGGCGGCCTTTGACCAAGTTTGTTTAAACTCTTCCATATCTTCCCATGTAGGAATTCCGTTAATTTGGCCATCCTCATATTCATCCATAATTTCTCTCTCCAGATATTAATTGAAGGTTTATTCACTTGCTTCCAAACTTTGGCTATCACAATTCTAGCAGCAGCAAAACTATATTGGCAAATAATCCTATCCTCAACTTTCATATTGCATGGTGGTATACCCAATAAACAAAACACTGGTTTTCTTTTCACTTTACTATTGATCAAATTGTTCGTTTCAATCAATACTTTCATCCAATTTTTTTAAAATTTTTTACAAAACCACCATACGTGCATATATGTTCCTCTTTCTTTCCCGCATTTCCAACACAATCCCTTATCTCCTTTATTCATTTTAGATATCATCACTGGTGTTATATGCCATCTGTAAAACATTTTGTATAGATTTTCTCTAATTTCATTGGTTATTGTAAATTTAAACTCTCTCTTCCATAAATTTTCCCATTGTTCTAAATCAATGTTAAAACCTAATTTCTTCATCCATGTAATCATAATTGGTTTAATTCTTTCTTGTTCTAAATTAATTACCGTTAATAATTTATACATTCTACCTATCAATCCTTTATTTCCTTTTATTAATGTTTTCTCTAAGTCAGATTTATTTTTATCAAATCCAAGTTGGTTATCTTTATTGAATATATCCCTCAACTTGTAATATAAAAACCAATCTTTTATATCAAGTTCTTCCCTGCTTCTTAAAACCCATTTACCTTCTCTCCAATCAATCATATTTCTATAAATGTCCATTTCTAAATTCAGCTGATTTCCCCTTCTCATAAAAGCTTCCACTGTATTGATCCATTCCGGAGTTTTATTTTCTAAAGTCTGTCTATACTTTTTCCAGATTTGGAACAATCCTGCTCTAATAATATGAATATTAAACTCACTATTTACTTTTTCTTTCTCGTACCATAAATAAGCATGCCATCCAAAACGTAAGTTATAACCTTCTAATTCTAATAATTCAATATTTTCTAACATTATTCAGGATTTCAACCATACAAAACATGTTGCTTCATAATACATTTTTAAATCTGGTAGGCCTAATCCTCCTGTTCAGAGGTGGTTTGCCATTGCCTGCCCCTGTGTGGGCTGAGAGAGTTCTGAGAGAGCTGTGATTGGCCCAAGGTCACCCAGCAGGCTTCGTGTGGAGGAGTGGGGAATTGAACCCGGTTCTCCAAGTTAGAGTCTGCCACTCTTAACCACTGCACCATGCTGTCTGTCTGTATGGAATTATAATGGGTGCAAACTCTGGAAGATGAAAATTGTGAGAAAAGTAGGAAGGTGGAAACAAATTCAGGCATATTCTCAATACTGAGGCTAAGATTTTGTCCCTTTATCAACAGAAATAGAAATCAGGTTGGACAGAGATGACTGGAAGATGTCTCAAACTTAGCTCTTTTATGCATGGGCTGGATCTCCCTGCTTGGACCAGGGTTCATCACACATTAAAGTAACCCGGGTTGGGGAAAACTGTATGCATTGGCTTGAATTATCAGGGGCAAAACTGTGTGCTCCTCTAACCATGAATACAGAAAAACAGTCTCCCAAGCTCAAATCAAGTTCCACCCCTTTAAATGCTGCTCTGTAATTGGCTTACTTCAGTGCTTGCCGTGAGAGAAGATTTCCTTCCCCCCAATCCCAACTGCTGCATAAAAAAGCATTTTAAGAACAAAAAACAAAAAACGGAGCAATCTGAAAGAGGGGAGGGGGAATCCAAGCCTCGTTTTAAAAAAGCCTTTTTTGCTCAGAAAGAGCTCTGAGGTAGCAGGAAGCACTTGAATCCCCACCTTTACACATTGCTTTGTGGTTGGCTGTGAGAGAAGCCAATATTCTGTTTTCCCTTGCATGCTGCTTTGAAGAAGGGGTTGGGAAAGGGTGGGGTGTGATGGCGAGGGGAAGCTCAAGCCAAGAACAGAGTATGCACGCTCTGTGACTCCCGAATGAGCCAGGAAGAACGGTTTAATTCGGGCCAGAAGAGGAATGGGAAAAGCCGGGTTCGTTTTGCGTTGAAACAGCGTTGAGCTTCCAAGGAATGAGATATTGTGCATGCTGAAAAATTTGATCCTGCCTGAAACGGGGAATAAAGGAGGTTAAAGCGACCATGCATAAAACACCACAGTCAGCTTTTCCTCTCACCCTTCTTTTCTTGCCTATGAGCTCAGTGAAGTTTCATGTTCAGATCTCCTCTTTGCCTTCAATCCATTCTTGGCCTTTTGACAAGTCATTCTCTGCCCTTGATCCGAAGAATGGGAAAATGTTTCACCAGGATGTTGTGGGGTTTAAACATAATTATGTAATGCTTTGAATGCTCTTGATAGTGTTTTGGAGACACTAAGTATTATTGCCTTTAATAACAGGTCCATTGTCCTCTGTGTAATGATTCTCCATAGTAAATGATTTGCAGATGGACAAAATGGAAGATTTGTGATTCCAAAGAAATGTAGATTTCTGTTTGCTGAAGAGACTTGGGGCAAAAACGCACGGTCTCTTTAGCCTCCTTTATTCCGTTTCAGCCAGGATTCAGCCAGGATCGAATGCATGCGTTTCGCCGAATGTGAGTTCGATCCTGGCTGAATCCTGGCTGAAACAGGGAATAAAGGAGGCTAAAGCGACCATGCGTTTTTGCCCATTTCTACTCTACAGTGTAAGTTTTCTCAAGTTCAATACAGCTGACATTATCTGCCAGAGCTGACAATATTTCTCAATGCGTAATTACATCTTTCAACAGGAGGTAGGACATTATTTTGTTCTTATCTGAGCTGGTTTATTGATTAAACCATTAAAGATTTTAAACACTTTATGATTGTATTGTATTCAGATGCCCATTATGGTTAACTATCTGCATGGCTAAAAGGGAATAACCTTGCTACTTTTTGTGAGTTTGCAACCCGACTGAGCAAAGGACAAAAAATAAAAAAGATTTTGTTAGTTGGACCAGGAAGCATGTGATTAAGAGTTTGGCGGTTTTGTTCACCACCTTGTGAATCGAGACCATCCCTTT
This sequence comes from Euleptes europaea, assembly GCF_029931775.1. Classification (NCBI taxonomy): domain Eukaryota; kingdom Metazoa; phylum Chordata; class Lepidosauria; order Squamata; family Sphaerodactylidae; genus Euleptes; species Euleptes europaea. Next base: position 80,510,958 of record NC_079316.1, read on the forward strand.
CCTTGGTTGCTTGTGGAATCTGCATTCCATTATTTGCGAATTACACCAGATTAATTGAACAAACGCTTTTAAAATGCATCCTGAGTGCTGGTTTCGAAGCCCGGAGGAAGTGGTTTCTTAGGCGATGGCTGCCCACAAATAGATTTGATAGCAGGTAGGTAGCAAGGGTGAGGGGTGACATTGAAGTACAGTGTGGTTGATTGTTTAACCAACGGATGGTTTTTTTTAAAGAAAAGAAAAAAAGCTTTGCTAGTCAATTACCTGCTCTCATTAAGCCCTTAACATTCACTAAAATACAATTCCGTCTGAAGCAGCTGCGCCTTCCTATATTGTTCTAGCACATTAAGATAATAATCTGGCTAATAGTGAACAGCAAGTGCAAACATGAGAGAGCTACTTCCCCCCATTAGGTGTGTAGGATATTTTGAATGATCACAGTCCGGCTGATAGGGGCATGATGCTGCGGCCTTGCTGAAGGGAAACCTGTCAGGGTGAGGAGTGAGACCTGCTAGAACCCTCTATATGCCCCCTGGAGTTTCATGATGGGAAAAGAGATGGGTTATAGACGTAAGAAAAAGCAATGTTTTCTCATATTCATTTCCACCTATTAATATTAGGGCTTGGTTTTCGTCTCTGTTAAGGTTTGCAGTGGTTGCGAACATGGCTTTAAAATACCAGCAGTTGGCCTTATCCTAAGACCTGCTACAGTGGCTTTAGACCACTAGGGTTGCCAGCCTCCAGGTACTAGCTGGAGATCTCCTGCTATTACAACTGATCTCCAGCCAATAGCGATCAATTTGCCTGGAAAAAATGTCCGCTTTGGCAATTGGACTCTATGGAATTGAAGTCCCTGCCCTCCACAAACCCTGCCCTCCTCAGGCTCCGCCCCAAAAACCTCCCGCCGGTTGTGAAGAGGGACCTGGCAACCCTATAGTCCACTGATTTGGGCGCCAAGAAGGATCATGGAGGGATGCATCCGGATTCTCAGGTCATGAGCCACCCTGTTTTTCTTCTATATTTTTTCCACTGAAATAAACAGAAGCTGTGCGAGAGTGTCTCTCCCATTCAATTCACGAGTCCTGCATGGAGATCTTCTTAGCAGACACCAGGAATGTTATCCCTGATGAAGCACACTGAGCTTTTGACTTGGTCCTCACTGCATCTATTCGGGATCTGGCGGCACCTTGTATGTTCAAGGCACATACACAACTACCCTACAGAATATGCCAGCAGCAATGGACTTCCCAGTAATGATACAAACACAAGGACTAGCTCCTGCAACATATCGTGGTGGAAATTTATGGGGTGGTAGCTGGCGTGGTATAGTAGTTTGGAGTGGTGGCCTCTAATCTGAAGAACTGGGTTTGATTCCCCCCTCCTCCACATGAGCGGCAGATTCTAATCTGGTGAACCGGGTTGGTTTCCCCAATCCTCCACATGAAGCCAGCTGGGTGACCTTGGGCTAGTCACAGCTCTCTTAGAGCTCTCTCAGCCCCACCTACCTCACAAAGTGCCTGTTGTGGGGAGAGGAAAGGATTGTGATTGTAAGTCGGTTTGATTCTTCCTTAAGTGTTAAAGAAAGTCAGCATATAAAAACCAACTCTTCTTCTTCTCCATTACCGCATGGGTTGGTAGCCCCCCTCAAGCAATATTATCACAGTATTCAACAATATCAGTCATATTATTAACTGTGTGTTTGTATTTGTGTATGTATGTTTGTATGTATGTGTGTACATTTCCACATGTAAGAATCAGCAATCAGCATCTTAAATTATATGATAACTGGAAGCCAGTTCATCCCCCCCCCAATATGGATGTTGAAACCAGCTGTCATTTCTGCTTTGTTTTCAAGGGCACATTGCAGGAGTTACAACCTGTATTGTGTGATGGTTGAGGTCCTTCATATTCATCTACTCACTAAGTGCAATCCTAAGAAGAGTTATACCCTTTGAGGTTCTCTGAAGTAAGTGGGTTTGGAAAGGCATAATTCCATTTAAGATTGTGCGGAAAAGAGTTTGAGAAGAGTTATTAGGAAATAAATAGGAAAGGTGGCTAGAGAATGCAGAGCAGTACCAGTGATAAAGAGCTGGTATAAGTGTTTGATCTAACGCTTGATGATAAAATGGCTTCCGTTGTGCTATTGGTAAACATTTAGTGAATTTTTGCTAACCATGAAATATTTTTATTTGTGATTTGTATCAAGATTAAAACTCCCTTTGTTCCGAACGCAGCCATATCTTTACTTTGCTGCTAGTACGTGTCAAGTCAACAATCAGTCCAAGGAAACTTTGACCAGATCGTTCAGTGTCAGCTGTGTGGCATGTGAAAAGTTAACCCTTCATAGATCTGTCACATTTTGTTGAAACTGCTAAACATTTGAACTATGGATGCGGTAATGACTTGTGACACGGGGTGACAAAAAGCTGAATAATCCCATTTTCAGCTTCAGGGTGACATATCTCAAATGGTAGATTTGCAAATGATGGGATTAGTAAAGTGGCAACTCTCTTCTTTGGCTTTAACAAATTCCCTCACAGTGATGGTGAGATTGGATTCTGACTGATAAATATTTTGTTATGAATGTCTGCTGAACATGTACTGACACCCTTGCAGGAGAAATGTAGCTTACCTTTACGGAAACAAGTGTAGCACAGAGGCTAAGAGACTATGATCCAGGAAGTTCTCAAATCAAACCTCACCTTTGCCATGAATTATCTCCTTGGGCCTTGAGTGAGCCACTCATTCTAATGTTCAATCTTCTATCTGCACTATGGGATTAATCATCCTAAACTATTGTATAAATTTGCTATAAACTTTCCAGAGTGAAATTTTAACCAGGACTCCTATAATTCCAGCCAGAGCAATTTACAACCTGCTGCAACATACATAAAACTGCCTTCTGGTCTGCATTTCGCCCACCTGGTGAGGTAGGGTTGTCAACCACCAGGTACTCAGCACAGTCAAGGTACAAAATTACAAAATTATTATTAGTGATTAGGACAAATTACAACAAGTGCTATACAACAAATACTTATCCTACTACTATAATACATGAGATTCACTTGATGTCAACCATTCAGGTGTACAATTATTCTTTGTGTTATAGATGCAAATATGCAATTTATCTTTATAGTATGGTTGAAAAAGTCGAATTCAAGTAGGATATCCAATGATTGGTATAATCCAAAAAGAATGAGCTGGGGGGACGGCCGTTTCAAGATGTTTTCTTCAGCCCCATGTTCAATCAAATCCCATTATAAAATCCAAAGTCTGGTAATTTGTCACTAATCGTTGATCCAATACTATTTCAAGTCAGGTTCATAGTTCCTCAAGGGATACAATTCAGTATCTATACCATACTATAAAGATAAATTGCATATTTGCATCTATAACACAAAGAATAATTGTATACCTGAATGGTTGACATCAAGGGAATCTCATGTATTATAGTAGTAGGATAAGTATTTGTTGTATAGCACTTGTTGTAATTTGTCCTAATCACTAATAATAATTTTGTAATTTTGTACCTTGACTGTGCTGATTTCCAAACCTATTTAGGTACAAGCATAGTGATGCCTTTATTTGTTTAATCTGTTAAACCACCAGGTACTAGCTGGAGATCTCCTGCTATTACAATTGATCTACAGCCGATAGAGATCAGTTCACCTGGAGAAAATGACCTCTTTGGTGTCTATGGCATTGAAGTCCCTCCCCTCGCCAAACCCTCCCCTCCTCAGGATCCGCCCCCAAAACCTCCCACCGGTGGCAAAGAGGGACCTGGCAACCCTAGATGGACCTGTGGGATCCAACTCAATACTTCTAAAGGAACTTCATCACAAAATGTTTAATTCCTAGAACAGCGGTCCCCGACCTTTTTGAGCCTGTGGGGACATTTGAGTTTCTGACATGGCGCAGTGGGCACAGCAACAAAATGGCTGTCGCAAAATGGCTGCTGCAGGAGGCGGAGCCAGCCACAAAAAGATTGCCACAGCTTAAGTTCTGTAGTATAGTGTAGATCCTTGTGTTCTGGTGGCAGCTGCTGCCAAAGCAACATTTTAGCAAATCTGTACAGCCAATCAAATCTCCAATAGTCAATTAGAAGCCTTGAGGGGCTAAAAACTTACCTGGACCTACCCACTTCCTAAAAACTCTTGGTGGGCACCAGAAAAGGTGTCAGCGGGTGCCATGGCACCCACAGTCATCAGGTTGGGGACCACTGTCCTAGAAAATGCAGTCTTTCTGCATTGACTAGTGTTGCCAATCTCCAGGTAGTAGCTGGAGAGCTCCTGCTATTACAACTGATCTCCAGCCGATAGAGATCAGTTCACTAGGAGAAAATGGCCGCTTTGGCAATTCAACTCTATGGCATTGACGCCCCTCCCCTCTGCAAACCCCGCCCTCTTCAGGTTCCACCCCATAAACCTCCAGGTATTTCCCAACCCAGAGCTGGCAACCCTAACATTGACCCATACTGTTGAGTTTATTTTTGAAACCTCTGCACTGTCTCCATCAAAATATTCTCAAAGTGGTCCATATGAACTATTTTGTTTCCTAATGATAACACGTTTGGTAAAAAAAGGAAGTAGCAGTGTCCACTTTTTACGTATATTTTTCACATCTTCCCTTACATTATTCTTAAATGGTCTTTTGTTCTTAAAAATGTGCTGTATTGGTAAAGGCAATAAAGAACCATACTGAGTGATGCAGATATTATTGCTGTGCGAATACTGCTTGCAAATGCGGCAGCCGATCTCCTTTTAAGTCCTAATGAGGCTAAAATTAAATTAGCTCCAGTGTGTTCTTGGTATTGCCTATCTCCAGATCTAGATGACTGTTTATCTAAGCAATCAGAGGACTTAACCATTTACAGCTTGAGCAAGTACCTGCAAATAGCCTCACTTAAACCATATTAGCACCCTTTGCAAATGGAGAAATATGAATTAATCATACAGGGCTAGTTTGGTTCCTCTTTATGCATGTTTGCTGATACATTTGTAATGTTATTAGAAAATGAGTCAATGCTAGGCATTAATTAGCTGTGGGAAATGGAGCAGAAAATAAACTGCATTTTAGCTGCTTTAATCGAGAGGAAATACTCTAATGCTGGATACAGATTTAATGCAAAACTAAATATTTGACTCAGCATGGCTTATTCTGGTCAATTAGCTAGTGTTTGTCATAGTTTTCAAGATTAGTGGCTTAATGCTTCATTTGATACGGCTTTTCCACTCTCAGACATAGAGCTGATTAATGGACCATTTCTGCTATAACAACACCCATGCCTTACTAGACTTTGGGATCACACATCAATTCATCATATACCTTGTTTTTAGCCCTTGTTAATATTTGCAATATCCATTTTATAGTGTTTCTGGATAAAAGAATACAAAACTATTTTCCCCTAAGTCTGCCATAGATCAGAGTTATCTGAAGAAGCGAGCTGTGACTCACAAAAGCTCATACCCTGCCAGAAATTTTGTTAAGTCTTTAAGGTGCTACTGGACTCTTGTTCTTTTCTACTGCCACAGACAAACTAACAACATGGCTACCCATTGTGATAGATCAGAGTGGTTTATTATGACAGCTTCCAATGAAACTATTTCAAGATAAATCACTTGATGAGTCATGTCTCTAAAGTGCAGGATTTCGGGCTTTGTGCATTTGGTGATTTTTAACAAAATTCTGCCCCACTTCTTTGTCAAGAAAAGCTGAATTTACATGGATTTGCATGAATAATGATAGCATCTGTGCTGGATACATAGGTCGAAAACGCATGGCTGTTTTGTCTTGCGAGTCTCCCACGAATGTAGCGAATCTCCGTTGTCGTAATGCATGGTTGTCTCTCATCTGCGGGTCCAACCTGCTTCTGTTGCGAGACTTCCCTGGTTTTCCAATCCCAGTTTTGTCCTGAAAGTAAATAAAGGATGACGGCAATTGCGAATCCTTGCTGGTGCGTGTAGCGCACGGGTCGACTCATCTTCCTTCTGACACTCCCCCATTCCACTTTCCCCTCCCACTCTTCCCATTTCCCTCTCGAGGAAACTCTGGAACATGTCTGCCATTGCCTGGAATGCCTGTATATCTCCTGAGTGCTCCTTCATCCTTTTTTTTCTTTAAAGAAATTTTTTGACAGTATGTCAGTTTACCAATGCATCAGATTGGCTGGTGGGTGGTGCTTCACACAAACAAATGCTCTTAATTGTGTTTTTTAAAAGTCAACAACAGATGGGCACTGAACATTCTCCATCCCAGCCCAGCTCAAATTCAAATTTATTAATACGGTCGACTGACCGATCACGTGCCAATACATCAAAATTTCCAGACTCAATAGTTTTGCACCGCAGAATCACAGACTGCCAGTACATATAAAGGTGTAAGATCAATAAAAGCAACCCCTGGTTAAAATTATCATCTTAAAATTGATAAAATTGTAAAATATTCTAACAATCATTTTATAATAAAGTTCTGCGTATTTTAATAGCAACGGCGCAGAACTTGGCAGTTTGGAGCGTAAGCTGAGGGTCTTCTCCTAATAGGAGCTTCTTTGCCAAAAGCTCAGCTGACTCTTCAGGGAATTTACCAAGATCCCAGCCCAGCTCCTGAATTCTGCAGTGTGCCCAGGCGCAAATTTTCAAATGCGTTTCGGATCAAAAGGGGTTGGGGACCAACCGGGGGGGTGCAGCCCAAAGCTGCGTCTTCCCGTGGCTCGCTCTCTTTACTGTTATCCTCCCCACCCTTCTAGAATTGCCATTGGGGGAATTAACAGGCAGTTTTTTTTGGGGGGGCCCTTTTTTGAGCGAAGTTGTGATTGTGGATCAGGGAGTCTGGACACTGTTCGGCATTTTTTTGTTGATTGTAACAAGCATCATCTCGCCAGAGATAAATGGATCACAGTATACATTCAGAGGTGGGGACCTGGCCTAAAGCAAGAGATAATGGCAAAGCTATGGGCTGATACTGATCCAAATGCAACCCTCGCTGTGGCAAAACATTTATCGTTTTTAATTATACTTCCTTTTAACTATACTCCTCAGATTTTGTATTTCTGTATGTTTGGATATTTCTGCATTATTGAATTGATTGAGGGTTTTTTTGTTTGTTTGTTCATCAACTGTTAGTCCACGAGCATAAAGAACAGAATAAAGGAACAAAAAAACCTGTTTTTTTCTTTAAAATAACACTTTACCTATTTAATATTATTTTTATTTCCATTCCTTGTCAAGGTTTTCATAGACCCTGTTGTAAATTATGGTATTAGTCATGGGCACCAAAAGATCGGTAACAAGTAACTACAGGAGAATGAATGATTTACCGTCAAACTCCTCCTAACCTGGCAGGCTTGCGGAGTCCCAGATAATCAATGAGTCTGTTACGAGATATGAAAGAAAACAGTGCTGGGTAGAAGCTTGGCTAGAAACCCCAAATCTGTGTACATTGAGACAGTCTAGGACATTTTTACAGTTATCTAATCGGAATGAATTGCAATCATTCAAGCCAAACCTGAACTTTAGCCTCTCTGGAAATGCAAGGACAGTTCTCTTTTGCAGTCGCTGCCACTGAAATCGATGCTACTCTCGGCTAAAGTATTAAGGGAATGTTGTGGTATGACTGTTTAATGCAGGGTGCTATTTGAAAAAAGATATGGACTCTGACACAGTAGTGCCTAGTAGCGAGGGATTTTGGAAAGATCACAGTTGAAAAGAAACATTTCTAATCTGATTTTAATCTGAGGGATTCTTTTTGGAGGGTTGTGATATCGGTTGCTTTCTAGCATCAGTAGAAGATAATGTTATTTATGCACAGCTTGTTAATTTATAGGCGAATATTACCTTAAGATAACATAATATTTGTATAGAATTAATTACTGGGGAATAAAATCCACTATGTTCAACGGGGATTATTCCCAAGTCTGTGTGCATAAATCATGCATCTGTGATACCAAGGCTGGTGTCAGCATACCCTGAAGGGGGGCAACGGCCCAGGGCTTCTGACGTAGGGTTGCCAACCTCCAGGTACTAGCTGGCATCTCCCGCAATTACCACTGATCTCCAGCTGATAGAGATCAGTTCCCCTGGAGAAAATGGCCATTTTATCAATTGGACTCTATGGCATTGGACTCCCCTCCCCAACTCAAAGTTTTGACTTTTAGTTCTCAATGGGGACATTTTTATACCTACCCATTGGGCTACATGTTATCATTTGACTATTGGGGGGGGGGGCTGGAGGTAACAATGATTTCAGAGTTCAGTTATTTCTCTCTGTGTCTAGGGAAAGTCTTCAAAGGTTTCCCTTTTGATTGTGGTAGTAATAATGGGCTATGGATATAGAAGAAGTAGAGTTAGTTTTTATATGCCGACTTTCTCTGCCACTTAAGGGAGAACCAAACCGGCTTACAATCACCTTCCTTTCCCCTCCCCACAACAGACACCCTGTGAGGTGGGTGAGGCTGAGAGAACATGATGTGCCCAAGGTCACCCAGCTGGCTTTGGGTGTAGGAGTGGGGAAACAAATCCAGTTCACCAGATTAGCCTCCGCCGCTCATGTGGAGGAGTAGGGAATCAAACCTGGTTCTTCAGATCAGACTCCACTGCTCCAAACCACCGCTCTTAACCACTATACCAAATTTTAACTTCTTAGTTAGTGTGGGAAAACCTTGACCATTTTTATGTATACTTGGATTTCCCAGTTTTAAAGTAATGAAGTAGATATGTTGCATATCAGGTTTTTCTGGAATTTAGGGTGTCCTGGACAATGTACTCGTGCAACATTTCCCTGTCATTGGGATGTACTCCAACCTTTTCAATACTCTGTGAATGAGTATTTAACCTAATTATTTCAATTAGATAACTGAAGAGAAAAATGAGTTCCATTAATCAGATCTAGAGAGAGCCAGTATGGTGTAGCTGTTAAGAGTGGTGGTTTGGAATGGTGGACTCTAATCTGGAGAATCAGGTTTGATTCCCCACTCCTCCACATGAGAGGTGGAAGCTTATCTGGTGATCCAGGTTGGTTTCCCCACTCCTACACATGAAGCCATCTGGGTGACCCTGGGCTAGTCACAGCTCTTTTAGAACTCTCTCAGCCCCACCTACCTCACAGGGTGGCTGTTGTGTGGATGGGAAGGGAAGGTGATTGTAAGCTGGTTTGAATCTTCCTTTAGTGGTAGAGAAAGTCGGCATATAAAAAACCTTCTTCTTCTTCTTCTTCTTCTTCTTCTACTACTACTACTACTACTACTACTACTACTACTACTACTACTACTACTACTACTACTACTACTACTGCATTGACCAATATGTAATGTGTACATACTCTTGATTGAGCTGAGGAAGGAAAAGTGCTTCTTCTGGGCCATCATTTTAGGTTTCAGTAGGTCCATGTGTATTTAGGGAGGACATGGAACACTGCAAAACTATCACTGTGTATGATTTTTTAATTCTGTGTCATCCTTTGTTAGAAGTGAATACATTTTCAACAATAGGACTTTTGATCTCTTTTCTTCAATTTAAAAAACGATCAGTACAAAAGTTGGTCCAGTAGCAACTTCATCTAATTGTTCCCATTTAATATATATTCTATGTGTTCATTTAGTGAATGCCACTTTGGGGCAAAATATGTGTGACACTGGCAATCTGTAATCAACTTCCCTGCGTAACTTAACTGCAAAAAATAGCTGTGGGTGGCTAGATATGGAGTTGGCCTATGGTCATAAAATCATAAATCATAGAATCGTTGGAAGGGGCCATACAGGCCATCTTGTCCAACCCCCTCCTCAATGCAGGATCAACCTAGAGCATCCCTGACAAGTGTCTGTCCAGCCTCTGCTTAAAGACTGCCCGTGAGGGGGAGCTCACCACCTCCCTAGGCAGCCCATTTCGCTGCCGAACAACACTTACTGTACATTTTTCCCAATATCCTAATGTAATTTATTCCCATTATAGATTAATATTATACCCATCATGAGGGAGAGGTGATTTAACTCCCCCCCCCATTCCTTTCCCCCTGTGTAAAATCGACCCATATCTGGTTTTGGCCTCACTAGGGAAAAGGATTAAGTAGTGGGAAGGGGGATTTTTGACTGGAAAAATGACAGGGGGAAAAGAATTAAGGGCCTTCTCCTCAGTGCAATGGCTCTGATTCACATTAAGACTCTTCTGCATAAAGCTGCTCTCATAATCAAATTGTGCACCAGGTGATCCAATCACAGTCGTCCATCATTCTATGTGACTCCTCATTTTTGAGGGGCATTCCTGGCTGTTGCTGCACTGTCCCTCCCCACATCTGGAGCCAGTTTAGAATGCCACACAGAAACACCCCCCTCCCGCCCCAGATTTTGCTTTTTAAATATCCTTTATTGCTGTGACTTCCTTTGGGCTGAACTGCTGACTTCTGTTAGGAGGCAGACCATGGCCAGCTTTGAGGGGAAAATATCAAAGAGCTGCATTAACAGCACTTGAAATCTCAGCTTCCCAGCTACTGGGATGTCTCTTAAATTTTGTACTTACTTGTTCACTGAATGACAGGGGTACACCAGTCAAACCCAAGCTTCTGCATGAGTAGGGCTGAAACAACCCTGATTAAAACAAATGGGATTAAAGGGTTATGTAATTGTCCTAATCTGAAATGAATGTTACCAGAAACTCCTTTGTTGCCAAGGCTCATCCAGGCACCCCAATATAGCTTCTTGGAGATAGTACTTGTAAAAGTCCCAGTATTCTCTGGGCCGTGCTAAAAACATCTCTGTCTTAAACCTTTGTTTGTAATGCCACACATGCCTATCTGCAGTCATGAGATCTAGAAAAAAATGCCCTCTGTTTGCTTCCAAGTGACTCCAGACACTGGATTTGCAAAATGACTTCTGCACAGAGATAACATTTCTTGACCCGAATGTAAGCCCATTAGTGTGTCTGTGAACAACTGCTAATTTCAGTCAATTGTATTGTTGAAGATCTAGGGTGATGTTGACGGAACTAATGTAATACTCCCAAAGAATGACTGATCTATTTAGGTTCTCTGTTGAAGAGGAAGAGGAAGTGGAGGCTGACATAAGGGACCAGCAACCTTTTATAATTAAAGAGCCAAAGAATGTCAACATTCTGAGCAAGCGAACAACAAAGAGCCAATAGAAGAAAGCCTATTTGCATAATTGAAAATATACAACTTAACAACTTAACACGATCGATAATTTATTTTGTTTATTTTGGTTCTACCTGGCCTTTCTCTAGGGTTGCCAACCTCCAGGTACTACCAAAGAAAAACTCAATTTCACTGTTAATTAATAATGGTAGGAACAAAACAGTGCAGGCAACAGTATCAAAAACATATATTCATGAAACAGTGCAAAACATACACAAACGACAAGTGCTAATACAAAAGTAACTATCAAGGAAATACAAAATATATACAAAGCTATTCACAATGTGACAGCAATATTAGATAAAGCACAATGGCTATCTCCAACAAAATAGGAAAGTCCAATGCGAGTAGTTGCAAAAGTCAACGTCTACTGGAACACCTCTTGCTGCTCCAAAATGGTGACAGAGGGAACGCTATCCCGGATATTTGTAGCGCTTTCACCATATATTTGGCTTCATCAGCCTCAGCTATAAAGGTTTAAACCTACCAGTATGTTGGTTCTTGTAGGTTATCCGGGCTGTGTAACCGTGGTCTTGGAATTTTCTTTCCTGACGTTTCGCCAGCAACTGTGGCAGGCATCTTCAGAGTAGTAACACTGAAGGACAGTGTCCTTCAGTGTTACTACTCTGAAGATGCCTGCCACAGTTGCTGGCGAAACGTCAGGAAAGAAAATTCCAAGACCACGGTTACACAGCCCGGATAACCTACAAGAACCAATGAACTCTGACCGTGAAAGCCTTCGACACTACCAGTATGTATTCATTCGTTCTGGGAGGGTCTTCAGGTTGAATTCAAAAGTTTCAACTTCTTATTTTATTTTTAAGTTTTTATCTTTTTTTTATCTATTGGGAGCTAATAAGAAAAAAGATAAAAACTTAAAAATTGTGCTTTATCTAATATTGCTGTCACATTGTGAATAGCTTTGTATATATTTTGTATTTCCTTGATAGTTACTTTTGTATTAGCACTTGGCGTTTGTGTATGTTTTGCACTGTTTCATGAATATATGTTTTTGATACTATTGCCTGCACTGTTTTGTTCCTACCACTACCAACCTCCAGGTACTAGCTGGAGATCTCCTGCTATTACAACTGATCTCCAGCCGACAGAGATCAGTTCACCTGGAGAAAATGGCCGCTTTGGCAATTGGACTTTATAGCATTGAAGTCCCTCCCCTCCCCAAACCCCGCCCTCCTCAGGCTCCGACCCAAAAACCTCCAGGTATTTCCCAACCTCAAGCTGGCAACCCTACCTTTCTCCCCACTGGGAACTAAAAGCACTTTACATTGTTCTCCTGTCTTCCATTTTACTTTCACAACAACCCTGTGGGGTAGCTGAGGCTGAGACTGTGTGCTGGCCCAAGGTCACCCAAGAAACTTCCATGATTGATGTGCTGATAAGGTTTTTACAACCCAAACATGAGTTGCTGTGAGCCTTTATTGGGAAGTGGCATACAAGAGGTTGCACAATAGTAATAAATACATACAGGAGTAGAGCACCCTTTGTGATTGTTCTAGTGCACTGGGCTGGCATCAACTCATGCGTGTTTGCACTTGGGTTACTGGCAACTGTTTGCATCTCTCATTTCCGTTTCTGAGAAGCATCTCTTAGATGCCTTTTAATCCCATCAAAACCTTTGCCTGCCATTCCCTTAAATTCTAGCAACCCACCTGTGTGTGTGGGCGGTTAAGTCACAGCTGACTTAGGGCTAGGGTTGCCAACCTCCAGGTACTAGCTGAAGATCTCCTGCTATTGCAACTGATCTCCAGCTGATACAGGTCAGTTCACCAGGAGGAAATGGCCGCTTTGGCAATTGGACTCTATGGCATTGAAGTCCCCTTTCCAAACCCTGCCCTCCTCAGGCTCTGCCCCAAAAACCTACAGATATTTCCCAACTAGGGTTGCCAGGTCCCTCTTCGCTATGGGCAGGAGGTTTTTGCGGCAGGGGCTGAGGAAGGTGGCCTTTGGGGAGGGGAGGGACTTCAAGGCCATAGATTCCAATTGCCAAAGTAACCACTTTCTCCAGGTTATCTGATCTCTGTCTGCTGGAGATCAGTTGTAATAGCAGGAGATCTCCAACTATTTCCTGAAGGTTGTCAACCGTATTCCTAACCCAGAGCTGGCAACCCTAAGTAGGGCGACCTCACAGGATTTTCAAGGCAAGAAATGTTCAGAGGTGGTTTGCCATTGTCTGGTTCCGCATCACATCCTTGGTAGTCCTTGGAAGTCTCCCATCCAAATTCTAATCAGGGTTGATCCAGTTTAGCTTCTGAGATCTGTCAAGATCAGGCTAGCCTAGGGCTATTCAGGTCAGGGCAGCGACCCACCTACTGCTCCAAATATTTCCTTTTCTTTTTTAAAGAGCTTTATTGTGTTTCCTATCGAATTGCATTTGGCTCTGGGCCCACAAGCTGCAGATTCCGAAAGTCAGGCAAACAACAGAAATTCTCTTATAATCCAGCTGCTGACCACTTTGGCAATCTCTAAAAAGGGGCCCATTGAACAATTCACGTGCTGAGTGCTTTGAGAAAGCTCAGTAAAGAAAATCAACAAAAGTTACATCTAATAGATCCTGAACAACTTTCATGACTTTGGTGCACTTGAGCTAGTTCTGCTTTTGAAAGGATGTGCAAGTCAATTGTGGGCTCCATTATTAGCTTCCTTTAGTTTCACAAGGTGAACATTTTTGAGACGCAAAGCTGGCGGGTATTCAAAAGAAAAGAAAAGCGAACTGTTTCAAGAAAGGCTCCTTGCAAGCCTTTTGTATGCAGGACCGTAGCAACGTGTATTGAGTAGAGGCTCCTCACAATGGTAACACATCCAGTTCTATTATCTGCTGCCTCTGAGGAGAGGATAGTCTAGGATTCGCCAGACCCACATATAAAAATGAGTATCTGGGGAAACATTCCATCTCTTGCAGTTATGAAGGAATGGGATGAAATCAGTCAGGGCAGGAAGAGGCAGATATGTATGTCTTGCCTAGGGTTGCCAACCTCCAGGTAGTTATAAATCAAAGCAATGAGGCACCTCCGTGCTGATACCAAAATGGTTAGGAAAAACTGCACCGGAGACTATATGTACAAAAGTAGCAAAATTATTATTAGTGCTTAGACATATATGACAGTCACACAATACAGTGGAAAACATGAACAAAAATTGGTGGAAATATATACAATATATACAATACAAGTTTGATGCACTGTCTATGCAACAAGACAATAAGACAATATAGTCTTCTAGGTATATATTTCTAAATGTTTCTTCAAAAAGTCCAATCGCTGGTACACAGATCCCCAGCATCTCCCAAAAAGTGCTGCTTTTGGGATCTGTGTACTAACTGTAATCTTTGAAGCGTTATCCTTAGATTATATTACTAAGAAGGAGGCTGATTTTCTCTACAATCAATATCCAAGGATGCCTGTATTCTATATCCTTCCAAAGATTCACAAAACCTTGAATCATCCCCCAGGGAGACCTATAATTTCTGGCATTAATGGGATCTTGGATCCAATTTCTAAGTATCTTGAACATCATTTACACAGTTATGCCATAGATACTCTGTCTTATATACTTAACACCGGGGATTTTATAAAAAAGATTGAAGGTATTAAAGTACCAACAAACACGGTTCTTGCCACCTTTGATGTGGTTTCTTTGTATATGAATATCCCTCTCCCTGAGGTTAGGACAATTATAGAAAACAAACTAAATTCTCGAGCAGACAAACATCCACCTACTCACTTTTTAATGGACCTTTTGGACCTTTTGTTCGATAATGATTATTTTAGGTTCAAGAAGCAAATATACAAGCAAATAAAGAGGGTGGCCATGGGCTTGGCTGTACCCCCCTCTGTGGCCAATATTTTCATGGTTGAATTTGAAAGAATGTACTTGCTTTCTAATGATTTTTTTTAAGCAACATGTTTTGTTTTATTCAAGATTTGTGGATGATTTGATAATGTGTATAGATGATGACAATAATTTTAATACTATTGTTGATATACGGAATACTGCTTATTCTAACATCAAATTTGAATGTAAAAGGCATAACTGCATTAACTTCTTGGTTATTAATATAAATAAGGATGTTGATGGTCTAATTTGGCTATCTCTGTATCGAAAACCAATGCATAGAATGGCTCTTCTACATTTTAATTCTAATCATCCGGGCCATTTGAAGCGAAACTTACCATATAGCCAAATGTTAAGGCTAAAGAGAAACTCCCCTAGGGTGGAAGATTTTGAAAATGCTGCCTTCTCTTTAAAACGCACCCTCCTAAGGAGGGGGTATCCTATTCCTTTAATAGACTCAGCAAAAGAACGCGCAGATGCGCAGGCACAAGATTTAATGTTCTCACGTTCTAAGAAAATGACTAAAAGATTAACTGCATCTTTTCAGTATACTCCATTGGTGGGAGGCTTACGTAAAATAATTAATAAACACTGGCACACTGTGGCTTCGTTACCAGATTGCTCAGAGCCACCGCTATTAGGGTATAGGCGAACTATGTCCCTCAAGGACAAACTTGTACATACAAATAGAATCTATCGGCCCATTGTAACTACCAGAAGGGGCCATTATAAATGTGGTTCTTGTACTATGTGTCCATATGTGCTCCCTGTTAAAAGCTTTACTTATGTCAAAACGGGATTTACATTTGAGATTAAATCCTATACTGATTGCACTTCTGAAAATGTGATTTACGCCGTTCTATGTTCTTGCCAATTAAGGTACATAGGAAAGACCAATCGATCCTTGAAGATACGGATCGGAGAGCATAGGTTGCGCATACACAATTCTGTTTTAGAAGTGCCGGTCGTCGCGCATTTCATCCAAGCCAAACATCGTGACACAGACTTCAGATTTTTTGCTCTCTGGCAATATCAGAAGAAATGTTATAACAAAGAGAATGTTGATAAAATATTGCACCAGAGAGAGGCTCCCTTCATTACAATGTTCAATACAATGATTCCTAATGGATTGAACTTGGCATGCGACTACTCAGCCTTTCTGTGACTTTAATTGTAATTCAGCTTTGAGTATTGGCATTTTTTATAAATCTTGCACCCGCTTTCCCCATTGTATCCCATCATGGAATGAAATACAAACTCATAGAGTTGTGCTTATAAATATGTAAGATGTGAAAAAGTTGTCTGTAAGTACTATGATATTTATGAATTTGTTATGCTGCATGTTATGTTAATGTTGAAAGAATGTCCAATGATACCATGTTGTAAAAATATTTTAATTAGAATAGAAGCACTGTGGGATGGCCATTGAGCACTAAAATTCCTCAACACATCTTCAGCAAGAAATCTGAAAAAAGAAGAAAATAGAGGATTAATCTTTATAAACTATGAGACTTACCAATTAATACTTACCAACTGATGAAAATTCTTATGAAACAGGACAGTTACCGGAAGCCTGCCTTGATTGATGTTTGATGTTGTTTTGAAGCCCTGTTGGGTATATTTTATGTTTATATGTCTTTGTGAAGGAACAAAAGACTAAAAAGGAATTGTTCTTGAAATAACTGATATTGTTGGTTTTTGTTATAAAGTAGCCATAGTGATTGCTTTGTGTTGATTAACCTCCAGGTATTGGCAACCGGCTAAGGAATTATTCAGTACGCAACCACCAATGCACTAAATTCTTTACTTTTAAGAGAAAACCTGCAAGTGTTCAAATATGAACTACTTTACAAGATAAACCATCATATGTACTTTTTATACAATATGTTAGAAAGCTGTTCCATTCTTTATACAGGGAAATATATATACAC
This sequence comes from Euleptes europaea, assembly GCF_029931775.1. Classification (NCBI taxonomy): domain Eukaryota; kingdom Metazoa; phylum Chordata; class Lepidosauria; order Squamata; family Sphaerodactylidae; genus Euleptes; species Euleptes europaea. Next base: position 80,527,877 of record NC_079316.1, read on the forward strand.
AGATATATCACTGTTCTTATAATCTCAGTGGAACAATGTCCCGTATTAAATTCTAACTATATGTAAACCAAACTTGACAAGACGTTGCAATGTCCCGTTGTGGGTGCGTGGATCCTGCGCACACACACAAAATGCACTTGCTTCCGAGTCAGCTGGTTTGATTAATCCAATCAGGACATCGCTTCTTCCAAGCCTGTGTTATGCAGCTCTTAAAAGTAAAGAATTTAGTGCATTGGTGGCTATGTACTGAATAATTTCTTAGCCAGTTGCCAAATCTTTCTATTTAGTAACCTCCAGGTATTAGCTGGAGATCTCCTGCAATTACAGCTGATCTCCAGCCGATAGAGATCAGTTCACCTGGAGAAAATAGCTGCTTGGGCAATTGGACTCTATGACATTTGAAGTCCCTCCCCTCCCCAAACCCCGCCCACTTCAGGCTCCACCCCAAAAACCTCCTACCGGTGGTGAAGAGGGACCTGGCAACCCTAGCCTTGGAACTGAATTCTCAGGGTTGTGTGGGCCTGGTTGGGACTGCAGTGCACGAGAAAGAGCTGTAGCCCAGGGTGTCAAACTCAATTGTTACGAAGGCCGGATATGACATGAATGTCACTTGGTCGGACTGGGCCATGCCTCGTCAGCCAGGTATGAGAGTCTGGGGGGTGGCTGCCTTGGCTGGCTTGCGGGCCAGATAAGAGCTCTTAAGGGGCCGGATCCGGCCTTCGGGCCTTATGTTTGACACCCCTGCTCTAGCCTTTCCTCCAATGCCATTTCCCCAAACTGTTGTGGAAACTTACATGTACTGATAGCTTAGGGTTGCCAGCTCCGAGCTGCCACATACATGGACATTTTGGGGGAGCCTGAGGACTGCGGGGTTAGTTGAGGGGAGGGACGTCAATGGGGTATAATGCCATAAAGTTCACCCAAAGTGGCCATTTTCTCCAGGTGAACTGAACTCTATTGGCTGGAGATCAGTTGTAATAGCGGGGGATCTCCAGCCACCACCTGGAGATTGGCAGCCCTATGATGGCTACACGTAAATTTCCCCAGTGGCTTTCTGGGACCATTTCAGGTCAGAAAAATGGTGTGTGTGTGTGTGTGTGTGTGTGTGCGCATAGGCTAAATCCCCTTCCCCTCATGCACAGTGGTACCAATCTGACCTGGGTCAATGCATACCTGGGAATTTCCAGTAAAGAGCTCCAGGAAAGATCTGACCCAAAGTCCTTCGGGAAGTTGCATGTCCACCATGTGGACCTTGTATCATGGGGATCAGCTTTGAGCTGTAGGTGACAGAGGAACTCACCTCTCAACAACGCATTCTGAGAGGATGAGCTTCCTCCTGATTCTCAAATCACAGTACTTTTTAATCATCTCCTGGATAAGGGCCCTCCTGAAACGCTAATGCTCCTGTTTTCTTAGCAGTTCCTCAACATTTGATTTGTTTCCTTAAGCATGAAGCTCTGATGCAGACAGCACTTTGCTGTCTGCAGACTTGCACGGGGATGTGTACTCTTCTGCTGGTCCTCGGTGTCTACTAACTGGTGTTGTTTTTGCAGCCAAAGAAAGCAATAATTCATTCATGGTTAAGATAAAGTGCTCAGAGCCATTACAAGATTACCTCCCCTGCCAAGCCTTTCGATTGTATTCCTGTGAAGAGCGCTGAATGCATTTATCTCCGATATGTCTACTGTTTGTCTTTCTCAATGGGTGACTCCAGGTTCCTTCTTGCCAGGCTATCTATTCTGGGCATTTAAGTGCACTAAAAACGTGCCTTTCGGAACAATTTTCTGATAATATTCGAATGTCAAAGTTCTGTCTGTAAAGCCAGTGGTAAACATGCTGACTTCAAAACAACAATTCTTAGCCCTTCTTTGTAACACGTTTAATTTTAATCCAGGTGAATAAGCATCATTGACTGGGCTAGGGAAGACCTGTGAATTGACTTATCAGCATTTCCTACGCTTGCCAAACAAGCCTGAAATCTGTTGGAAACAACTGGATTGCTATGTTGTGTTTGTAAGCAAAAAGGGGTGGGTGGGAATGCTGTGAATGAATGTCGTACTTTACTTTTAGCGAAACTGTATAAATAAGACGAGAAGGAAAAAAAATGTTAAAATTTTGCAAATTATCAGGTGACAAAGAAGCTGTTATCAACCCTAGCCACTAGCCCCCCACTTTCTTTCTTAGGGGCACAAACCAGCCAGCATTTTACTGGCCCAAGCAATAAAACATTGACAAATAGCCAATACTGAGATCTGAAAAGTTGGCCAATTTCTGCCTAAGGATGAGTGAATGTTCTCTATTTAGTTTCTCCGTTTTTAATATTTTTAACAGTTGGGTTTTTTCATTTTTGTTGTGGATCTTATAAATCCATTTGTGTTTTATTGGGGGTATATATATGCAAAATATATATCGTTTACCTGTATAACGGTGATTTATTGACACACATGTAACAGTGAATTTGCATATAGTTAATAGGAACTATGTGGTGCAAGTCAATAGAAAATGACTCAAAAATAAAGAATCAAAGGTGCAGCTGGCCCAAAACCGAAAGAGGGATTCTCAAATAGAAATAGCAGGGATTAAAAGTTCACAACAGTTACTAATTCCATCAGGTTATTTATTTATTTATTTATTTCCCTTGCACTCCTCCTGTCTCCCCAACGGGACCCAGAGCTGCTAACATCATTCTCCTCTCCTCCATTTTACCCTCACAACAACCCTGTTAGGCTGAGAATGTATGACTGGCCCCAAATCACCCAGCAAACGTCAATGGCAGAGTTGAGATTTGAACCTGGGTCTCCCAGACTCTCTAACCACTCTAACCATTACATCACACTAACGTTGCTCTGCCTGAACTCACCATAGGTCCTATTAATGGCCTCAGTTTAGGCTGGATTCACTTTACTCAACCAGGTAGTCAACATTTATGTAATTATCAAATGGGAAACTATATGATAATGCCTTCCCTCTCAGTATGGCTATTCAGATATCTTTTAAAATTCAAAACTATATTTGTGTATTATTTTACATATTGATGATTATTAAGAATAGATGTTTGTGTTGTGTGGTTTAGCTAAATGCAATCAAACAGTCTGTCTCATCCACGGTTGAGGTGTGTATATAGAACTAACTACTGTAATGCAAACCCAAACTCATTTTGGGATATATTCTTTAAAAATCCAACTTTTGGTACCCACATAGCTGCCTCATTCTGAGTCAGAAGACTAGTCTATCAAGATTTGACTACTCTAAGACAGAAGACTTGTGTATTCTGACTGGCAGCAACTCTCCAGGGTCTTCTCCAGGAAGAACTTTTTCACATCACCTACTACCCGATCCTTTTATTCGGAGATGCCAAGGATTAAACGTGGGACATTCTGCATGCAAAACAGATGCTCTACTGCTGACCTACAGCTCCTCCTCATAGTGTTTGTAATGGTAGGAGGTTGATAAGAATTAACACAACAATATCATGTGAGAACATCCAAGAAAATCAGAGGTAAGATTGTCAGAGGTAAATTGTCATCTAGTAGAAATAGGTGCCACCTAGCCATGGCAGCCTCCAGGTGGGACCTAGGGATCCCCCAGAATTACAGCTCATCTCCAGACTACAGAAATCAGTTCCCCTGGAGAAAATGGATGCAAAGAAGAAGAAGAAGAAGACGTTTTTTAATATCCTGACGTTCTCTACCTTTTAAAGAGAATCAAACAGGCTTACAATCACCTTCCCTTCCTCTCCCCACAACAGATACCCTGTGAGATAGGTGAGGCTGAGAGAGCTCTAAGAGAGCTGTGACTAGCCCAAGGTCATCCAGCTGGCTTCGTGTGTAGGAGTGGGGAAACCAACCCAGTTCACCATATTAGAGTCCGCTGCCCCAAACCACGACACTTAACCTCTACACTACACCACGCTGGAGGGTGGACTCTATGGCATTGTACCCCACTGAGGTCCCTGTCCTCCCCAGGCTCCATCCCCAAATCTCCAGGAGTTTCCCAACCCTGATCTGGCAACCCTACCCCTCCATCCCCTGCCAGTGACCAGGAGGGATCTAGCAATCCTAGTGCCACCACTGAGAAAGTGCACTTTGTTGAACTTCTTCCTTATACAGGCCTACCACTAGCCTTTTCAGAAGGGTAATTGAGACATAACTTTATGGGGGGGGGCAGGAATTTTGAAAATGTTGTGCTACTGGATTGTTGTTCTTCCCATCTGGCTTCCTACATTTATTTTATATCACAGCGTTTAATGTTTTTAAACAATTATTCGACAATGTTTCATTTTTCTATTAGCAACCATGAGGCCCATCCGGTCAGAAGTGGCTCGTAAACGTAAAGAATTCATAATCTAAAAGTGGTTATGACGAAGACAAACTGAAAGACTGCAACTTCCCTCGCTTTTCCATGGATTTTTAGAGGTGAAGTGGGTTTTCACAGTTCATTCATTTCTAACATGTGAAGTGCTGGGAGGCAGCCCATTCTGGAAAGTTAGTTTTAAATCCTTTTTCCTGTGTTCCTTTCCCTAGATTTAACAGCCATTGGCTATTCATCTACCATTTCACACTGTAAAAAAAGGGGAAATGAAATTTAATTTTTCCTTGACAGTGTAAAGAGAAAAGTTGCCACATCTCTCACACAATTGACAGCAGATAATGCAGTATCCGCTTCTCAGAAAGTGTCTTTAGCTGTTTTATCCAGGGAATGATATATTTATTTCATGCAGTATTATTTTGTGGACATGATAAAACAATGTGGGCTAGGGAGTCTGGAGAAAATGGGCATTGGCATTATTCTGCGATAATTTTATTGTATCGCCCTTGCCTCTCGGCTGAGACTAAGGCATTACATCTTGCCAATAAGGAAGCTCGTCTAAACTTATGGATTTCTAACCAGCAGAAATAGTCTGGCAAGGAGAAAGTTCTGTCAAAGTGTATCTGGAAGAAGGGAGGTGAACATTTTCAATTTGTATCCTTAAACACCAAGGACCAATCCTCATTTAAGATCTTATTTTGTAATTATTTACAGCTTGCTTTCCGAATACTATTCCTTGCAGCTTTCAGTCACTCTATTGGAAGGGAAAATCTTTTGTCTAACCTACTAGTCCAGGTGGACACAGAGATATCTGAGACATCAGGAGCTGTTGATGGCTCAAAGAGGGAGTGTGAAATTTAATGACAGAATGATATATAAAAGATAATAGGTATGGGAACTCCAGTTCTAACGTAAATCCTATTCAAGGGGCTGCAGAGGCCAAGGTGGGTAGCAAAAAACTCTCCTATGAATTTGTTCCATTTAGGCTGCACATCCTCCAAGTCATTTTCTTTTTATTGCTGTTTCATACTGACAGTACTATCCTAGGAGGAACACAGGAAGCTGCCTTATACGGAATCAGACCCTTGGTCCATCAAAGTCAGTATTATCTACTCAGACCGGCAGCTGCTCTCCAGGGTCTCAGGCAGGTCTTTCACAACACCTGCTCGCCTAGTCCCTTTAACTGGAGATGCCGGGGATTGAACCTGGGACCTTCTGCATGCCAAGTAGAGGCTCTGTCACTGAGCCACAGCCCCTTCTCAGCCCAGTGGGTTTTAAAAATGTCACTCTGTTTACAACTGCCTTGTAAAGCCTGTCTGTGAACATAGATACTAAAGCTAAGCCTCAGTTAAGCTGCATTTTTAAATTACTGGCTGTGGACAATCAAGTCTCACATCTCTTAAGATTAAAACCAAAAAACCCAAAAACCAAGTAGCAACCCTGCTTAGCGATGCTTGGTTCTGAGCATTGGGAATGGGAATCATTTTAATTGCAAGCAACTTCTCACATGTAATACCTGTCTTCAATCCATGAGCATTTGTTAAAACATTCCCAACACCTCTGAGTGTTGCTTACCAAGTGTCTGGGAAGGAAGGCGATTACTTTTCCAAAAGCTAGTCATTTGGCTTCTCTGGCTTTTGCAGTGGCCACGTGAACAACAAAAGGTCATTTATAAAGAAGAGAACAAGTTCCCTTTTAGTTCTGTGGCAATTTGTGTCTTATTTTTTTCCCCAGCCCATGGAAAGTGTTATCTCAGGCAGTTTTGGGCAGGAAGTTCTCTTTTATCACTTCCTCACAGTTGCAGTTTGCCTAGGACTCAAATGTGAGATCAGATTGCATCAAAATGTGGGCCTTTGTGTGCTTAACCCATCAAAGGAGTGGACCCTCCGGGCTCGATATCAAGCCCTCGCATATGCAGCCATGCAGCAAAACAAACTATATCTCAACAGGACAGGACTATTTCTGTTGGTGGTAGAACATCTAGTTCTGGAGAGCTGGGTGGGTTGGTTGGTAGGTCTGCAGGTACTTGGGCTGTTTCACTTCTCCTTTTCACATGAACGCCGTTCGTAAGAAAAGGAAAGCAATATGGTCTGCCCGGTGTTAGTATGCAAACCAAAATACTTAACTATGCAGTTTAAAAAGAAATTGGGTTTCACTATGAGTTGACTTACTACCACCTCAGATTCTCCTCAAATAGAAGTTTTAGGGTGTTGATCTGAGAGACTCTGGAAGAGAACATTACCTCCAGTTCAAGGACATCTCGAATGAGCATGGCTGGAGCACTCAAGAGTGGTGTGAACAAGGGGAGCCCATAGAACAGTGGCTCCCAAACTTTTAGGGCCCCAGCTCCCCCTACCCTACCCTATAAAAAGCATTATTCAAAATAGGGGTTTGCATGTCTCACTAAAGAAGATAATAACAATAAAATTTCAAAACAGTAACAATTAATTGCACATCTATTCAAAATCAGATTAAAACTTTTTAGTTGAAATTTATTCAACAAAACTGATGAACTTGATCCAATGGTACCAGCTCTTCAAAGTCTGGAAAAAAATTCTGATAGTTTCCACCAAATTTGCCAGCATGGTGCCATAGCTTGATCTATTGTAAATTAGTGAACAACACAGTTGAAGGGGCCCACCTCTAGCGCCCCCCTGCTGCCCTCTTGCCTCTTAGTGCCCGTCTAGGTAATCCCACTGCCCCCCAGGGGGTGGTACTGCCCACTTTGGGAACCACTGCCATAGAGGAAGGCTTAGAAAGTTGCTTGTCTCTGTTTGTGGTCGCTTCTATTTTCTTGTCCTTCTATCAGAGAAGTTCTCTCTTCCTATCGCGGACGTGCATTGCCAGATGCTAGCTTATATTGCCAGCCACAGGAAACCCATTCAATTGTGTAGTGGAGCAATACTTCTGCTTCAAGTGAGGGGCCCACCTCCTTCCCTGCTGAATCTGAGAGTGTGTTTCGTGCCTCTCCACAGCCATTCTTAGCTCTTCCTTTAAAAGAACACTGCAATTACTCAACCCGGTTGCTTGCCGCTAGCAAGAGGAGTCTGTTACAAGTCTTCACCACATATAAATGATGGGTGGTTGTGAAAGAAAGGGTGCTGACTTGGCTCTTCTTCCAGGGTTTTTGGGGTCTTGTTTTTATCATCTGACGCAAGGCAGGACAGCAGCATGACTTTGATTCAACGGCTGAGGAGGCATTTGAACTGCCTGGGGCCCCTTTTCCAGGGTGAAGGTGGCAGATGAATATTTAAAGCCAATAAACTAAAGCAAGGTATCCCCAGTTCTAGTCTGACATTCAAATGGACTGCTTGAAATATGATGAGAAGCTGCAGTACTTGTACTTGAAAGCCAGTATGGTGTAGTGGTTAAGGGCGGTGGTTTGGACCGGTAGACTCTGATCTGGAGAACCAGGTTTGATTCCCCACTCCTCCACATGAGCGGAGGAGGCTAATCTGGTGAACGATTTGTTTCCCCACTCCTACAATATGAAGCCAGCTGGGTGACTCTGGGCTAGTCACAGCTCTCTCAGCCCCACCTACCTCACAGGGTTTCTGTTGGGGGAGGGGAAGGGAAGGTGATTGTAAACCAGGTTGATTCTTCCTTAAGTGGTAGAGAAAGTCAGCATATAAAAACCAACTGTTCTTCTTCTTGTTCTCATTCTTGAAGGGGCAGGGAGCCCGTGGGCTGCACACACGACTGCCATGCCATCCAGCTAGTTGGCATGAAGACTGCCCGTTGGGATGACTATTGCTGATCCCTGAACCTCTATGACTGCATTGTTACCGTTTGGCTCATACACCTCTGTTGCTACCTTGTGCTTCTGATGACCTACATGGGAAGTAGGTGTGGCAATGTGGAGGCTAGAGGAGGGGAGTCCCTTTCTAAAGGGAACCTCCATATTCAGTGGCAGTAAGCCTCTGAATACCAGTGCTAGGAGGCAACATCAGGGGAAGGCCTTGACCTATTTGTTGATCCTCCAGGGCAACTGGTTGGCCACTGTGTGAAACAGGATGCCGGGCTAGGTGGATCACTAGTCTGATATAGCAGGGCTCTTCTTAGGTTCTTCTAGCCGGCAGCTAAGGCAGCTACTGTGCCTGTTCGACACTGCCAAGAGAGGTACTCTCCGATGTGTTCTGCATACCTTCTTTGCGATAGCTGAAAGACACCAACAGTGGTGGGTTGACTCTCTCATGTCTAACCACCTTCTGTCCCCTTTTCACCAGAACCCTGCTGTCCATTCTCCCTCAACCAAGGCTGGTGCAAAACCAACTGTGAGACCGCCTTCTCTGGAACACAGCTCCGCTTTGCCCTACGGCCTCTGCCTTCTCGCCACGATCTTCCTTGTGCTCTCTCAATGGGTTACAGCAGTGCCCCTCCCCCTGTGGTTTTTGCTCTGTGTTTCCTTCTGCAACACACTCTGTATTCTATTTAAAGACGCTCCAAGTGACAAACTTTGGGCCTCTTAATCATGCCTTGAAATAGCTTCTTTCTCTCTCCCTCCCCCTGCCATTTTGTTTTGTACTGAACATCCAACCCACTGAAGGGTTCTGGAGAACTTGAAAAGCTTGTTCACCAGTTTGTGATGTTTTGGTGTAAAAAAACAATCACATGATTTTTGTTTCTGGGTTTTTTTCCTGTAGGTCTACGGGGCTATCTATAAAGGTTGTCCACTGCAGATAACTGGTTCACTGGCTCTATTATAGACTTCAGGACATGTCATTAAGCTAAATGGTCTAACTTTGAGAGGACTTTTGAATGTTCCTTCTGTTGATGTGTGTTCTTCTCAGCCATTCTCTGTCTGTCCAAAGTGAAATACTCAGAGGCATGGATCCTGATTCTCAAGGATCCTGAATCTTCTCCTGCCATTGTATGCTCCCCACTTGGGGAACCATTCCCTTGGCCTGCCGGCATTCCTTGTACACTTGATTCTTGCTGGTGTATACCCCTCAACCAGTTGGATTCCATGCACAGGGTGACTTGTCTGGGGCCCTAGTATACAGGCCCAGTTTTTTTTTAGTAACGTTAGTAACTTATAGTATAGGGCCAGTGAGTTAGAAATAAGGATGTTCCTTAGCAACCATCACAGACATTCTGAAACATGGAGTCAGGTTGAGAGTGGTAGCCTTGGGTTTACCCCGTGCAAAGACATTTTCACCAGGGAGTACTTTCAAAGAAGCCTTTCCCTCCATGCATTCTGACATGTGCAAAGCAAGGGAAGGATCCAAACGATCTAGGTAAGCCCATAAAAATGCCCAGCTATGATCTCTTTCTATTGAAGTTCTAAGGAAGCAGTCATAACAGAAATTATGGTTTATCATTGACTGACTCATGTGATAGAAACCACACGGCTCTAAGGTCTATCCACAAAGTGCTTCCTTTCACATTTTGGTAAATGTGGCCTCCGTATCTATACAAGCTGTGATGTACCTCGTGTGTGGCTCTCCCAGGCAATGTAACTCCCAGGCCACAACGACTGACAATGACAAAGCCATAGAATCACTTCTATATTGTGGCTTTAAGAACTCAACCCAGCAATGATTGTTTTGCCGATTCTGCTTCCTATTCCTCAATGTTGAGTTTCTTCTGTGCAAGCACGCACACGGACATAAGAACATAAGACATACCTATTTTATTTGTTTGCTTCTTTATTCATTCATTTGCATTATTTATAGTCCGCCGTTCTCACAGGGACTCAAGGCAGATTACACATAGTGAGCCAGTACAATCAACAAAATGGGATATTCAATAAACAATGCATCAGGATTGTAGAATTCTGGGACCAATCAGAAAGAACTGAAGTATAGCAGAAGTATTAACACGACACATTAGGCAGTGCAAAAATTACATCACACAATCCTACTGTCAGGTTCTAGGACTCCGTTGCCTCTCAGGAATCATCCACTTTACTCCAGACGTTAGCAGAGAGTTTAAAGTAGAATTTATTTGAAAGGAAGGGTACAGTAACCTATGAAACACAACGTTACAATGGCGCCAAATCATTTGGAGGGTATTCTTATAGAGTACACACACTAGCATGTTTACAAGTAACATCTTTGAAATGCAAAACATCAGAGGTTCCCCAATACCAAGAGAGAGAATTCACACCTTAAGATCAGAGCAGGATTACAATCAGGAAGTCACTTTGAAGTGGAGATCTCTCGAGCCTTTTGGCTGTTGCCTCTTCCTTCCCACGGGAAGGAGAGATGAAACGAAAGTCACCTCGCTATCCCGGGTCCGATTGCATGCCCTCGCTGACACTCCGCCTCCCCAAAGGCCCCCCCTCCAGATTTCCTGGTTTGTCCGGGTAATGGCGATGGAAATCCGCTACAAGGGTTGGAGCCTGTACGTGAACAGCGGACACCCACTCATCGTGACTGGAATTTAAATGTTTCCAACGCACAAGATATTCCAGTCGGCCCCTGCGCCTCCGAGAATCGAGCACCCTGGAGATTTCAAAGTGCCGTTCGCCCTGTACCATGATGGGAGTTGCCGCTTCGGGTTCGGGGTGCCATTCTGGTGCTTGTAGAAAGGGTTTTAGTAGACTCACGTGAAACACCGGGTGCACCCCTTGTAAGGATTTGGGTAGCTCCAGCTCTACCGTAACCTCATTGATAACTCTGGAGATAGAAAATGGGCCCACAAACCGTGGGCTCAATTTTTTACACGGGCGTAAAGACCTGAGGTTCTTAGTGGAAAGATACACCTTTTCTCCGACCCTCAATTCCCACTGAGGTGTTCTGTGTTTGTCTGCTTGTAGTTTGTACCTATCTTTAGCCTGTTCCAGGTTTTTTACAAGCCAGGGCCAAGTGTTCCTCACTGTGTGAGCCCATTTAGACACCTCGGGGGGATCGCCTTCTGGCGGGGTGGGTACAGCCCCTAATGGTCCAAAATCCATTCCATAAACTGCTTTGAATGGGCTCACCCCGGTTGCAGAGTGCACCGAGTTATTGTAGGCATATTCTGCCAGTGGCAGCAGATCAACCCAATTGTCTTGGTGATAATTAACAAAACAACGCAAATAACATTCCATCACCGCATTAACCCTTTCGGTCTGCCCATCCGTCTGGGGGTGATAGGCAGATGACAAACCCAACTGCACACCTACAATTCCTAAAAACGCTTTCCAGAACTTGGACACAAACACGGAGCCCCTGTCACTCAGGACCTTCCGTGGAAATCCGTGCAATTTGAATATGCAGTGCACAAACAAGCGAGCCAGTTTATGTGCAGATGGCATCCCTTCACACGGTACGAGATGAACTTGCTTAGAGAAAAGATCCGTGATTACCCACAGGACAGTCTTCCCCTGACTGGATGGGAGGTCTGTTATGAAATCCATCCCAATCACTCGCCAGGGTGCCTCGGGAGTTTCTAGGGGCTTTAATAATCCCGGGGGTTTTCCCATCAAACGTTTACTAGTTGCGCACACAGGGCAGGATTTGATAAATACTTCGATGTCTTGGCGCATCCCAGGCCACCAAAACTGTCTTCTTATTAGGTGTAAGGATTTAGCAAACCCAAAATGTCCCCCTATTGTTGAACTGTGGCTCCGTTCCAATATCTCCCGCCTCAGTTCCCTGGGCACGTAATGTTTGTTCTTACAGATACCGTTTTTGTCCGTCATCTGGGACGGGATAGATTCTTCCTCCCGCTCCCGTTGAAGAGCCTCCCCCCACCTTTTCTTGACTACCTCCGGGAGGCTTTCTGGAACTGCCCAGAGGCGGGGAATGGCAACATCCGACCCCGGCAAGGGGGTGGGTACCGGCCCTTCAGCCTGGTCCCTTCGCTCTATTTGGGAGATTCCCCCCCCCTCCCCAGCGGTAGTGGTTGAGAGTTCTCCGGGGACTGCTGGGGATGAGGAGGTGGGAGCGACCACTTCACGAGGGGAACTCGAACTCGAGTCCTGTGCCGCCGCGCGGCTTTGCGCTCTGGTCAGAACTCCTGCACTATTCCCCTCTGGAGTCAAACCCAGGTGTTCCCGTGTGAAAAGAGAACCCACCGGCCGCTCAACCTGACACTCATATTGCGGCATGCGAGACAGTCCGTCTGCTAAGCAGTTTTCTTTCCCAGGCATGTGTTTGATGGTAAAATTAAACTTAGAGAAAAAGGTAGACCAACGCACTTGTTTGGCTGACAGCTTCCGCTGACCCAAAATAGATTCGAGGTTGCGGTGATCAGTACATACCACAAAGGGCTCGGCAGCCCCCTCCAGGAACTGTCGCCAAACCGTGAGTGCATGTTTAATCGCCATTGCCTCTTTTTCCCCAATTGGCCAATTGAGTTCAGGGCCAGAGAACTTCTTAGAAAAATATGCGCAGGGTCTAAGCCTCCCTTGATCATCCCTCTGAAGGAGTGCGCCTCCCATCGCCTTGTCCGAGGCATCTACCTGTAAAGTGAATGGCCTGGAGCAATCTGGGTGCGCCAGAATGGGTTCAGAGGTAAAGCGCTCCTTAAGAGTTTCAAAAGCCGCCTGACACCTGGCGGTCCAAGGTACCTGGTATTGTGCAAAAGTGGCCCCTTGCCCCTTCCCTTTGGTTTTAAGCAAATCAGTAATAGGCAAAGCTATTTGAGCGAAATCCTGAATAAAATTTCTATAAAAGTTCGCAAACCCCAAAAACTGCTGAACCTGTTTGCGAGTTCTGGGAGGTTCCCATTCTAACACTGCCCTCACTTTCTCCGGATCCATGCTTAACCCTTGTGGCGAGATCACATAACCCAAAAACGACAATTGGTCCTGGTTGAATGCACATTTTGATAACTTAGCATACAAATGATTGTCCCTTAGACGACGCAACACCTCCCGCACCAATTCCCTGTGCTCTGCGGGATCCTTGGAGTAAATGAGCAAATCGTCTAAAAAGACTACCACACCTTTAAATAGGAGGTCGTGTAGAATCTCATTAATTAATTGCATGAAGCACGAGGGCCCCCCAGACAGACCAAACGGCATGACTAAAAATTCAAACAACCCATAACAACAAGAAAAGGCTGTCTTAGCTTCATCCCCCTCCTTGATCCGGACCCGGTAGTAGGCTTCCGCCAGGTCAATTTTCGAGAAAATACAACCCTCCTGTAACACACTCAGGAGGTCTGGGATTAAGGGAAGGGGGTAGGCATTAGTTTCAGTAATCGCGTTAAGCCCCCTATAGTCTACACACAGTCTGAGATCAGATGTACCTTTCTTCTTCACAAAGAAGCAGGGAGAAGAAAATGCAGCTTTGGACGGTCGTATGAAGCCCCGCTCCAAGTTCTTGTCCAGAAATTCTCGCAGCACTGCTTTCTCTTGAGGACTCATGGCATAAACTCGGGCCTTGGATGGTTTAACGTCCTTAATCAGTTCGATGGCACAATCCGTAGTGCGATGAGGAGGCAATAAGTCACAGTCCGTCCCCTCAAATACATCTGCGAAATCACTATATTCTGGGGGCAACGTGGGTTCCTCCAAGGCAGCGGCGCTTCCCCCTTCGCCCCCGGGTAAATCATCCCGGCTGTGTTTTTCGCACTGAGGAGCTCCAAACACCACCCGCCTTTGTTCCCAGTCAATGCTCGGGTTATGTCCCGCCAACCAATTAACGCCGAGGACCACCGGGTAGGAAATCTTAGGCACTACCGTGAAGTGGATCTGTTCCCAGTGGTTTCCCACCCCCAGCCACATCTTGCGAGTGTGCAAATGAACCGGCCCCCCCCGCAGGTCACTCCCATCCATTTGATGGAAATGTAAGGGTTGATCCAGTTCTCGAGTCCCAATTCTCAGACGTTCTACCACCGCCTGATCAATTAGGGTCCGGGAGCACCCGGAGTCCACGATAGCCACAACGGCCACCGGTTCCCCCCCTTGGGGATTTCGTAATACAACAGGTATCAGCAATGTCTCTCCCTGGTCACTCACCCTACATGGAGCCGGTTTGGTTTCTTCCAAGGGTGCCCTCTGTGCCGGTTCCCTCACAGAAGGCCGTCCTCGTTTTTTGCCGGTGAGGGGCTTCGGAAGCTATCTCGGGTGCCACGATCCGATGAGGTTTCCGCTTGCAGGGCCGCCGCCCCCCGGCGACCGTTCGTCCCCTCCGCTCTCCTGTGCTCCAGGTTCCGAGGTGGTGTCGCCTCCCGCTCTTGTGTCGCCCTGTTGCTCGTCCCTTCTGACGGCGTGTTGGTACATCTTGCTGCAAAATGACCCATCTTCCCACACTGAAGGCAAGCTCCCTCCCTGAACCGACGTGCCCTGTCGAGACTGTAGACTCCTCGATGTCTTCCCTCTCGCCTGGGACCTGCTGCGCTGTCCCCTCTCGTGGGCGGGATAGGGATCGTCTTCGAAGGACGATCCTTGGAGAACTGGAGGGTAAGCTTGCGGTTCTCCACTAGAGCTGCCAAATTTACCCACTCTTCCACTGACTCTGGATCTCCCAAAGTCAAACAGCCATCCAGCACTTCCCACCGCAACCCTTCGCGGAAATGCTGGACCTTTGTGGCCTCACTCCACTCCCTTATCTTGCACGACAAAGATAAAAAGTCCTGTGCATACTCACTTACTGAGCGGGTTCCCTGCTTCAAACGACGCATGGCAATCTTTGCTTTTTCCCCCCGGTGGGGGTCTTCGAACCGGCGTCGTAGAGCGCACAAGAACTCATCCAGGGATGCCAAAACTCGGGGCATAGTTTCCGCCGCTGTCACTGCCCACTCCACTGCCTCCTTCTCCAGCAGGCTGATCACATACCTGACCCGAGCTTCTTCCGAGGCAAAGGTCTCCCCCTGGTCCTTCATAAAGCCGGAGATTTGGAGTAAGAAGTGAGACAACTGTGAGCTGGACCCGTCGAAAGATACCTTCAGGTCTCTGGCCGTAGGGCGTCTGGGCGTGGGAGCCTCCCCAACAACGAGCGGTCCTGTAGTCGGCCGTGAACCCGTTTGGGATTGTTGCACGGGCTGTCCAAGCCCCCTCACTGCCCCTAGAACGGCTGCCAGGTCTCGCTGCAAGGTATCTAGCTGAGTCTGCAGGTCCCGATTCTGCAGAACGAGCATCTGATTCTGTCCGCGTATCAGAGTGGCCGCTTCTGCAGTGAGGGTCGGGGTGTGAGCGAGCGTGGGGTCCTTCCACCCTTCCCCTTCTCCATACCAAGCGGCCAGCGGTCCCCGGTAGAAGTCGCCTCCTGGTTCTGACGCTGCTCTCTGCCGCTGCCCGGTCTCCGAGAATCGGGGGGTCCACGTCGGCCTCCCAGGGACATCGGTAGGCCCGGGTGGGCGCTGCTCCGGGGTCGCTGCTCCTTGACCAACCTCAATATCAGCGGGAGTCTGCCGAAGCTCCTCTCCCGCGTTGAGCGGGACCGAGGGTGGTGCCGACATCCTAATACTACTTCTAACCCGAAAACAAAAAAGGTTGGGATTGTAACGTACTGTCAGGTTCTAGGACTCCGTTGCCTCTCAGGAATCATCCACTTTACTCCAGACGTTAGCAGAGAGTTTAAAGTAGAATTTATTTGAAAGGAAGGGTACAGTAACCTATGAAACACAACGTTACAATGGCGCCAAATCATTTGGAGGGTATTCTTATAGAGTACACACACTAGCATGTTTACAAGTAACATCTTTGAAATGCAAAACATCAGAGGTTCCCCAATACCAAGAGAGAGAATTCACACCTTAAGATCAGAGCAGGATTACAATCAGGAAGTCACTTTGAAGTGGAGATCTCTCGAGCCTTTTGGCTGTTGCCTCTTCCTTCCCACGGGAAGGAGAGATGAAACGAAAGTCACCTCGCTATCCCGGGTCCGATTGCATGCCCTCGCTGACACCTACTTACAGTATGCTGTACACAGGAGTATAGACCACAGCCCCATATCATTTATCCACATAAGTCTGTGAACCATTTTGTACCTATTACTTCTGCAGAAAAGCCCTCTTCAGTTTTTCCTAGTTTGCAGAAAGCCAGGAGAGTGGGAGCCCTCCTGATTGTAAGCTTGCAATACTATTCCACCCTGCTGATAGCTTCTGAAACATTTAAATCTCTGTTTCCATGTTCTGAGGAATACGTTTTGCATCTCTGTTGATGCTCGGGTTGCCAACCTCAATGTACTTGCTGGGGATCTCCTGCTATTACAGCTGATCTCCAGCCGATAGATATCAGTTCACCTGTAGAAAATGGCCGCTTTGGCAATTGGACTCTATGGCATTGAAGTCCCTCCTCTCCGCAAACCCTGCCTTCCTCAGACTCCACCCCCAAAACCTCCTGCCAGTGGCAAAGAGGGACCTGGCAACTCTAGTTGATGCCCTCATCCTATATTTGGATTCCTTAAAATCATCTATGAGAGGGAAGGCAGAATGGTATAGCACAATCTTGTCAGATCTTGGAAGCTAAAGAAGGTCATTACTTGGGTGGGAGACCACCAAGGAAGGCTCGGCAGAGCAAGGCAGTGGCAAACCACCTCTGCTTATCACTTGCCTCGAAAGCCACTTACTGGGGGTCGCCGTAAGTCGGTTGTGACTTGATGGTATTTACGTATGTATTGTAATATCATCTGTAGAACTCCCAAGGGAAGTAGATACCATTGATCAGCTTTCCATCCTCTCCCACATCCAGCACCAACCTTTCTCTCTTTCCTTTTACAACTCTATGACATTCCCCCAGTCCCAACCCATCCATTTTCTCTAGTGACATGTGTGTGTTGTGTGTTAGGTGCCATCAAATTGCTTTCAACTCATGGCAACCCTATGAATCAATGTCCTCCAGAATGTCCTATCCTTAACAGCCTTGATTGGGTCTTGCAAACCGAGGGCTGTGGCTTCCTTTATAGAATCAATCCATCTCCTGTTGGGTCTTCCTCTTTTCCTGCTGCCTTTGACATTTCCTAGCATTATTGTCTTTTCCAATGACTCTTATCTTCTCAAAATGTGACCAAATTATGATAGCCTCAGTTTAGTTGTTTTAGCTTCTAGGGACAGTTCAGACTTGATTTGATCTGGAACCCACTGTGTTTCTGGTGGTCCACGGTATCTGTAACACTCTCTCCCAACACCACATTTCAAAGGAATCTACTTTCTCCCTTTCAGCTTTCTTCATTGTCCAACTTTCACTCCCATACATAGTAATAGGGAATCCAATGGCATGAATTAACTTGATCTTGGCCACCAGTGAGTCACATCCTTACACTTAAGAATCTTTTCTAGCTCCTTCATGGCTGCCCTTCCCAGTCTCAATCTCCTTCTGATTTCTTGGTTGCAGTCTCCCTTTTGGTTGATGATGGAGCCAAGGAATAGAAAGTTTTCAACGATTTCAATTTCCTCATGGTTCCTTCTGTTCCAAGTTTACTACCCTCAGCCACCCCCCCAAAGGATGCTCAGAGCAGCAAAATAATCCCCCTTGTTTTCTTGCTTTAGACTCGACTCAAAGCCCAGATGTTCCATGCCATCTTTGGCCTCACCGCCAATTGACACAGACCCTAACTATGTGTGACTTCTTTTGCCCACTTTAATCCTCTTTACATCTCCTTTCTTTTCCTCATTTGCCTCTTCATTCTCTAAATCTAAATTGTAAACTTCTTGCAGTGGGGATCTTATCTTTAGCGCATTACTCTCTTGAGTCATAATGTCCAAATAAAAATAATAGAGCACTAAATGTTAACCAGCTCAGCATGTTTTACACAAAGTCTTCACACAACCCATCTGCATACAAGTCACAAGGAAGTACTCCATTGGTAATGTTTGAATTTTTTTTTTTGCGGTCAAGTTACATCTGACTTATGGTGACCCCTGGTGGGGTTTCCAAGGCAGGAGATGTTCAGAGGTTGTTTGCCCTTGCCTGCCTCCATGTCACGACTCCGGTATTCCTTGGAGGTCTCCCATCCAAATACTTGCCAAGATTAGGGCTGAAAGTTATGTGACTGGCCCAAGGTCATTCAGCAGGCTTCCATGGCACTAGTGGAGATTTCAACCTCATGCATATAATTTTTTTTAAAATACGAAGTATTGCATTAAATTGTGGAATATATCCCTTTCTTACGATTTGGAAATTTTAAAAAAATCTTAGTGATAGGCAAAATTTCTTACCATACTGATCAAAATCTCATAGGCCTGCCTGGAGCCAAATAAAATTGCATTCTAAAGTAATCCATCCCTGCTCTAGAAAAAGAAGATAAATCACCTTCAGAGGAAGAGGACAACCTGTCCCCAAGGCCAGCTTTAGCAGATCCTTCCTGCGAGGCTAATATCTCAGGGTCTCACTACTATCTGGGCCCCACTACTCCTCATGCACAGAGGTGCTTACTCAACTTGTAGGGAACAGCTAA
Source organism: Euleptes europaea (assembly GCF_029931775.1). Lineage (NCBI taxonomy): Eukaryota > Metazoa > Chordata > Lepidosauria > Squamata > Sphaerodactylidae > Euleptes > Euleptes europaea. The sequence goes on from NC_079316.1 coordinate 80,546,458, forward strand.
TGTGGGACCTAGCGGCACCTGTAGGGAAGCTACCTATGTAAGGCTGCAGGTGGAGTGGGGTCAACATGTCTGCAGTCTTGCTGACTACCCCACCGGTTGTCTGATCTGCCTTGTATCCATTCTTATTACCTGTATCTTGGATTGCTTCTGGACTCTGCCTTCGTAATACATGACCTGACCTTGGACTGCCTTCTGAATTTACCTTTGGATTGTTTTATTGTACCCTGGACTGTGACCCCTGCTGTCTGACCTTGTGGTTACTGGGGTTTGCCTCCTACTGGTGGCCGGGAGGAGTCTGTTTATTACTAGCCTCTCTTCCTTGGCTTTGTGAAAGTGTCTATACACACGCCAATGCAAAGACATTTAACAATACTGGCTCATAAACCTGAAGAAGGAACAGAAATGCATGTACGTGCTGTCAAGTCACAACCAACTTACGGCAACCCTTGCAGGGGGCTTTCGAAACAAGCGAGAAGCAGAGATGGTTTGCCATTGCCTTCCTCTGCAGAGTCGGCCACAGTAGTTCCCCATTAGGGTTGCCATCCTCCAGGCACTATCTGGAGATCTCCTGCTATTACATCTAGAGAAAATGGCTGCTTTGGCAATTGGACTCTATGGCATTGAAGTCTTTCCCCTCCTCAAACACCACCCTCCTCAGGCTCTGCTCCAAAAACCTCCCACCAGTGGCGAAGAGGGACCTGGCAACCCTATTCCCAATCTAAGTAATGACCATGCTTAGGTTCTGAGATCAGACAATACCATGCTGCCTTCCCTCCAAGGCATAGGAAAGGGCAGTGAAAATGAGAATATTTTTGATTAAGAAAAACCAAAGAAGCTGGAGTTGGGCTACGGGGGAGTGTGTGTCTTGGAGCATGAGACGATGTGATAGCTTTCTAACTTTGTGGACTGAACAGGGAGATTTCCTCACTGCATTCTGTCTTGCTACTCGCATGCAACAATTATACCCGCTGCTGGTAGGTAACAATTATGTCACATTCTCATGGGATGGCAAGCAGCCAGCCAAAATACAACAACCCACAAGCCACTTCAAAGTCCTTCTATTAAAGGAACAGGGCATTTTTCTCCAGGCCCGTTGACAACCTTAACTCTGCTTTAAATTCTTTGTCAAAGAAAGGAGAGTTTTAAAAAAATGTTTTTAAAAACATAAAATGAATGTATGTCAACTGAAGTTCCATGATGGAAGATAGGCAGGATGTAATGTAATAAATATATAAATGAGCAGCTTGTTAGGTGGAGAGAAAACTTTAAAATTCCAATTAGCTTTTCCTGATATCTCTTTCTACATCTGCTCTTGGCGGTTGGGTGTTATATTTGAACAGCAATATCAAATACACTGAGCAGTTTTTCATTGTGGCTTTTATTTGGAAGAGCCTATTAAATGGGCAAAGCGTTTGAACAAGGAAATATAGCGACATCCTGGCATGATAATAAAGGGAACAAATCAAGCAGAAATAATTCTAGCCATCTCCAAGTGGCTGTTTCTGACAACCATTTCAACCCATGTTTAAAATATTTTAATCACTACCAATCAGGTGTTTCTTTGTTGTTACGAAACATAACAACTCATCTGGTGTTCTTCCAACATCATTCAACAAAGAAAGGGATTCCCCGTTTGTGTCCCCCATATAAACCAACACATAACAAGAGAAATCTGGTTTCTAATCCAAAAAGGTTGTTTAACTAGTGATTCATTAGTGTGTGTAAAAATAGCTAACCTTGCTAGAAACCACTACCTGGATGAAAAGAAAAGCCTTCCATTACCATAACTCATGTAAAGTGAAGATTAAACATTTTAACATGGACAGTGCCTTAATCCTGTGAACCTTATTTATGTCTAAATGTACTGCTATTGGCAATAAACAGCAATTTGAGAAGTCATAACCTAAGAAAATCATTGTCAAGTGGCTTTAGGGCCGCCTATAAATTTCTTCTTGATGACCGGAGCTGGGTGTGCGACTGCACAGTTAAATATTTGTATTAGAAGCTCCTGCCTTCAACAGACTAATTAAAAAGATGGTATTCTTTGATTCTATCTCAAATCATTCTAGTTTTAATCTCTCTCGACCAAAGGCGACTCTATAAATGGAAGTAAAGGTATTTCCCTCCCCCCCGCCACTTCCAAAGAGGGACTTTTACTACGTTGCTATAAATCCAGGCACTGGAAAAAGTAAATGTCATTGAAGTGCTTTTAATGAAGCTATTTGGTTATAATCCCATTATGCAGAACTTTATGTTGAAAGTTACATATTGTTTAAAAGTGTGTTTTAGCAAAGAACAATACTGATTAAGGGAAGTTATTGCAATAAAAGAGAATTAAAGGCCTTAACAGGAAGGGCCTTGTTTAATACTGGGAAACAAACCTTAAGATTTGCATATAATTATAGTAAACTATATTGAAAAATGAAACCAGAATCTATAGTTACAGCTACTATATCTATATTTATATCTGTATCTATATATTTTGATGTAGATATATATATTGATATAGATAGCCAATATCCTATTTATAAAAAAGTGTTTGACACGGTGTTCTAAAGATTGTGCCAGAAATTATTAGTTTATTCAGACCAGGATTGTCTATTTTGATTGCCAACTCTTCTGTAATGTCTTAGGCCTTTTTACAACCAATTAGCCAAAAATATTTAATGGGAGATGATGAACTAGACTTACACGGTCTGGGACCCTAGTATCTTTGGGACCGCCTCTCCTGGTATACCTCCCAAAGGACACTAAGATCGTCTAATGAAAATTTGCTGGTGGTCCCTGGCCCTAAGAGCGTGCGGCTGTAGGATCACAGTTTGGAGGGCTCCCCAGAACACAGAAATACAGGAGTAGCTATCACTGCTTTAGTTGATTTCGTTCTCACACAAAATTCTTCTCAAAAGCCCAGTCCAACATCTAATCCTCTCAGGTAACTTCATCGATTTTTCATTTGATCTTTAGGTAAATTGCCTAAGACTCTGAGGAACTTTAAACCTTAACTTTCCTCCCCTGTTGGTGGCAATAATGAACACAGGATGATGGGCCCTCCTAGGAGGATGGCCCTGGCTATTACTTGGATGGGAGACCACCAAGGAAGTCCAGGGTTACTACACAGAGGCAGACAATGGCAAACCATACGGGGCCACCATAAGTTGGCTACGACTTGATGGCACCTTTCACCACCCCTCTCCTAGGTGCGTTTAAATTTAAATATATACTAGAGCATTCTCTAACAACAGCATCTAAAATACGAATGCCTGAGAGCAAAACAGTTCCTAATGATCCTAATTCCTAGTAAAGTGTAGACATAAATTGATATATAAGTCTGATGCACACTTGCTTGAAAATAAGCTGCTTTGTATCTGTGGTGAGTTCATGTTGAGTAAAGTACTGCTGAGTACTGTTCAGCACAGTAAAGTGCTAAAGTACACAGAACTTTTGTTTAATAGATTGGATCGTACCTTGATGTAAACTGGCTCAAGCCATACCCAAATATAGAAAATTGTGAGCAGGAGCCATGGGAGATTTTGTGCTCCTTGGGCACGCCAGTGGTTGAACCTCCATACCACAGAAACTGCTGTGGTCTCTGATCTGATTGCTTACAAAAGGTTTCTGTATTGCCTTTATTTTTAATGGTATACTTAGTCCTCTTTTCTGAGAACACAGTCGGCATGTTATCAAAAAAACAGCATAATTATTTCCCATATATGAAAAAATGTCTATAATTATTCTCTCCTTCTAAAAAGTACATTTCAGCATAATAATCACTTTATCTTTTCAAGATAAAACCCAGTTACAAAACTCTCGTGGATTCTAAAAATGTTAGAAGACTGTGGCAAGAAAAATAATTTACATGTTACCTTTACTGGGTCTCCTATAAATCTCACTGTTTTTTAAAAACAACAGTTTCCCTCATCTGCATACTTTGCTCTTTTTTTGGGGGGAGGGAAAGACGGTATATCTCTGTCTGACTATGAATTAAACAATTAAGATGGATTTCATTCATATTTACCAAACTGATATAATTATTTACCAGGCCAATATTACATAAGCCCATTTACCTGCCGGAACTCTTGAAGTTGTTGCTCTTTCTATTTCCATCAGTTAAACCCATAGAAGAAAAAGAGTTGGTTTTTATATCCCACTTTCCCCCCTACCTTTAAAGAATCTCAAAGCAGCTTACAATCGCCTTCCCTTCCCTTCTCCACAACAGACAACTTGCGAGGTAGGTGGGGCAGAGAGAGTTAGGAAAGAACTGTGACTGGCCCAAGGTCACCCAGCAAGCTTCATGTGGAGGAGTGGGGAATCAAACCCGGTTCTCCAGATTGGAGTCCGCCCCTCTTAACCACACCAGGCTGGCTCTCCTTGGCTACAGTGCATGTAAGAGAAATTCTGCTGATCCAGCATCCTGTTTCACCCAATGGCCAGCTGTATGCCTATGGAAGGCCTACAAATAGGGCATACCATGGAAACCAAACCCTCTTCTTCAGCAACATCCAGAGGATTACTGCCTCTGAACATGGAAGTTCAATTTAGTCACAGTAGCTAGTTTTAATAGGCCTTTCCTCCATGAATGTGTGAGGAAAGGTGATGCTCTGGCCGTCTCTGTATCCATTAGCAGTGAGTTGAACAAGTTACAGTTTGATGCTTTGAGGTACACTCAGAAGTAAGTCCCATTGTAATCAATGAGTCCTATTTCCACTGTGTGCATAGATTTGCACTCTTAATTAATATTTGAGTAATGCAGTACATAAGAGTCCTGTGGTGCAGAGTAGTAAGAAGCAGCACTGCTAGGATGGCCAGCTCTGGGTTGGGAAATACCTGAAGATGTTGGGGGTGGAGCCTGAGGAGGGGATGGACTTCAATGCCATAGATTCCAAGTGCCAAAGTGGCCATTTTCTCCAGGTGAACTGATCGCTACTGGCTGGAGATTAGTTGTAATAGCTGGAGATCTCCAGCCACCACCTGGAAGTTGAGAAGACACTAGCAGCACGAAGGCTCCATATTATAGCGTTGTGCCTGAGTAATCATACCTGCTTCAGATATACATGCAAGCAACATGCATAAGCTGCTTACAAACAGAACCACAGAAGCCGCTCCCCAGTGGCCCCCCTTTCCTTTCGCACCAAGCACATAGGCGCACATACACACTCCAAAGACTGGAATCTTTCCTCTCACATAAGGAAATGCTCCAACAGCCTCCCTCCCACCTATTCCTCCTTTTGATGCTTTCGCTTCAACCCGCAAGGGAACACTCTGAACTGCTCAATAAGATAGGCTCCATTCATTAATGTAGCAAGGCTCACGCACGCACTGTAGAAACTAATGACGTTGCATTGATAAGCTAACACCGAATGTTAAGAAAATGTATAATTGTTGTATTGGAATGTCAAATGTCTATAAAACCTCTTGCATTTGCCCTGCTTCGGGGTGTCAGGATCGCGGAGCTGTTTGTCTGGATCCTGGCTCACCCGGTTATGACTCCTTGGCCAATAAAGCAAGCCGTAAACTCAAACCAACCTCCTGCCCTCATTGATCTCATTGGACTCTACGATAATGGGGGGAGCACTTCAATAGTATGTAATTTAATGTGAAAGTCTATAGTTTGAACAGGGGACTCTCTTTACACAGCAATCATCAGGTGCGCTGGTCTGCATGTTACGTTGTGTGTTACCTACTATTTTTTTGTATGTACACTATTAATGCCTTATTGATGATGTTGTTGCAGGCATGCTGTAATGCCCTGTTTATGTGCTTGTAAATTCATTTATATATAGTTGGTTTTGTAGTATATAAGTTTCCATTGAGTACTATAGAGTTTCACATTAAATGACAAACTATAATACGGAACCTTCGTGCTGCTAGTGTCTTCTCAGCTTTCCTGATTTTCAGCATAGGTCACTTCTGTTAGGTTACCACCTGGAAGTTGGCAACCCTAAGTACTGAAGTCAAAGCTCTGCTCACAACCTGAGTTTGATCCCAGCAGAAGTTGGTTTCAGGTAGCCGGCTCAAGGCTGACTCAGCCTTCCAGCCTTCCGAGGTCGGGAAAATGAGCCCCCAGCTTGCTGAGGGTAAAGTGTAGACGACCGGGGAAGGCACTGGCAAACCATCCCATAAACATAGTCTGCTTAGTAAACATCATGATGTGACATCATCCCATGCTTGCACAGGGGACTACCTTTACCTATACTTAAAGCATCCTTCCTAGATTTTGGAAACTTTGCAACTTTCAGAGGGGCTTTTATAATCAAGGCTGTTCAGGAAGACTGACTGCCATTTAGCAATGTGGACTGTTCTGAAATTTTTTGGAAGGTTTTGGGTCCATAGAAGTCAGTGGCTTACAAGGAGGTCACCCTGATTAGGTTTGTATTGGTAGAAACATAACTGGCAATTGTATCTGAGGGCAGCTTAGCATGCTGCATCTCTACACTGGAAAAGAATGCATTATCCAAATGTGGACAATGAAGAGACAGGGCAGAATTATGGGTAGAATTATGGCAGGTGAGAGCAGCCCATTTTACAGAGAAAAAAATAGGCTGCCTCCTCTGAGGATAATACATTAATTCATTTAAGGTATTCATTTAAGGTATTACTAGCAGTTCTCATATTTTTATCCCTCCGGCAAGGTGCTCAGACACTAGGGTTGCCAGGCCCCTCTTAGCCACCGGTGGGAGATTTTTGGGGCAGAGCCTGAGGAGGGCGGGCCCTATAGAAGAGACCTTATTCTTCTAGCCATTGTACATAAGAGAAAATTCTCCCACCTTCTACATTTTGTATATATGTTGAAATAATTGGATCCCTCCTTGTTCTTTTAGCTGTTGATTTTCACATTTTGTACTCACTACTTTAATTTGTGTAAAAAGGTAAAGGTAAAGGTCCCCTGTGCAAGCACTGGGTCATTCTTGACCCATGGGGTGATGTTACATCCCGACATTTTCTAGGCAGCCTTTGTTTATGGGGTAGTTTGCCATTGCCTTCCCCAGTCATCTTCCCTTTACCCCCAGCAAGCTGGGTACTCATTTTACTGACCTCGGAAGGATGGAAGGCTGAGTCAACCTTGAGCCGGCTACCGTCGGGATCAAACTCAGGTCGTGAGCAAAGCTTTGGACTGCATTACTGTGGCTTACCACTCTGCGCCACGGGGCTCCTTTGTATTTCTTAGGTTGTTGTGATTAGATTTTTGTAGCTTTTTGTTGTATTCGTTCCTGCTTTGCTTTGTAGTTCGATATTGCCATTAGCCTTTTTTAGACAGTAGGATGTAATCAGATAGCTCATTTCTTGATGTATTTATTAGCATAAAGTCCCCTTTATTTAGATTATGCATTTACTTGCCTCAAATAGTTTCCCAATTAACCATTTGTATTCCTTTTTTTGTTTTAATAAATAAAATATATGTTTTTAAAAAGGACACAAGAAAGGCCATGCTGGATCGGACCAAGGCCCATCAAGTCCAGCAGCCTGTTCACACAGTGGCCAACCAGGTGCCTCCAAGAAGCCCACAAGCAAGACGACTGCAACAGCATCCTGCCTGTGTTTTACAGCACCTAATATAATGGGCATGCTCCTCTGATACTAGAAAGGATAGGTATGCATCATGACTAGTATTCAATTTGACTAGTAGTAGCCATGGATAGCCCTCTCCTCCATGAACATGTCCACTCCCCTCTTAAAGCCTTCCAAGTGGGCAGCCATCACCACATCCTGGGGCAGGGAGTTCCACGATTTAACTATGCGTTGTGTGAAGAAATGCTTCCTTTTACCTGTTTTGAATCTCTCACCCTCCAGCTTCAGCAGATGACCCCGGTTCCTATTATTACACGTAATGTAGTATATTCACACTATAGGTTAAATGTTGAAACAAAAAAACTGATGTTAAACCTTGTGTGTGAAAAAAAACCCTCCCCTGTTGAATCTGTGCTCATCCATCATATTGACCTCCCTTACTATTCGAACATCTCTAACAGCTCAGTCAATCATAACACAAATGTTAAATCCAGCAGAGGTTTTATCAGCTACGCTAAAATAATGGGATTCTTGTTTACAAGGTGTCGACGGGGTTTAGAAGCTTTGATAGTAATTCCAGACAGTCAATAAATACAGGGACTTTTACACTGCCAGTAGGAGCCTAACTAAACTATCTAATCTTGAAAATGACAGACAACACAATGAACTCGGAACGTAATCTCCACCAAACGCTAAGGACACAGGCGAGTGTTTAAAGTGCTATTTAACTTCAGTACCCCGGTTGAAAAGAAATCGTTCGGGGCCGGAGCATTCAGAACACTGACTGGGCCAAGGGGAATGCCTTTTCTAGAGGTGTTTGTGGCGAGAGTGTATGCAGGCTTGTGAATTATCCAACATCCCTAATCAGAATATTGATGCATATGCCAAACCTGCCACATTCTTAGTGAATGTCAGTGCAGAGGCTTCGAAATAACCCGAACGGGCCTACAGAAATGCGTTTAGTGTTAAACGTAAAGTCTGCTTATTTAACTCCTTTCCCATCCAGGTCTCCCCCCAATAAATAATAACATAATGAAGGTCTGCCGATTGATATTTGGTTAAAATGCATTAGGAGCAGGCTTACCGTTAGATACTTGACGATATTTTGAGAAGGAAGAGAGACGGCCAAGAACCTGACTCCTTTTATATTAAAATTAGAACGTATTTGTGCAGAATAGGCGTACAAAGGTTAATTCAATGAAGCGACTGAAATGTGGATAGTTTGAGCTTTTTGACTGGCATATGTTGCTTGATAATTTAGCATTGCCCTGGAATTGACCGCATTATATAAACTAACTGTTCTGAATATTTTGAAATACGAAAAAGACTTCTGTTGGAGCAGACCAAGGGTCTATTTAATATAGCACAGTCTTCATTTTCAGCATCCGAAATTCAAACTACAGATGACATTCGTTTGTATAATTGCGCCCTTTAAAAAAGTCTTGATGTTAACAATGGGAGAAAATAATCACGAAAAAACTGAGTATCACACATATAGTTCAGCCCTGAGATTTAGGGATATACTAAATACCTTACATTTCTACTGTGCACTTACATAAAGGTATGAAAAGAGGAATCCTCCTTCAAGAGAAATATATGCTATTATTTGTGGCTTGTCTTACCACTAGTCTCCATTCAAAATTTCTTTGCTGGAATAAGCAGACTCCACATTTTAGTAAAATGTAATCTACCATAAGATGTGAATGAGTAAGGTAACCTGAAATGTTTTTTTTCCCAATGAACAGCTATAGAAGTTTGATATTTAAAAAAATACCCTCTTGTTTTTATTTTGCAATAGCGGCATGAGCGTTTGGGTGGTGGCGGAAAAGGAATGAGCCATCGAAAGTACTGGAGAAGAGATTTCCTCTTCTAATCGTTGGCTTCGAATGATTCATTTTTTACTTTTCCAGAAAACAGTGAAGACTTGCAACTCAAGGGGCTTTCAAGCAGGCATCTTTCGCAAAGCTATACATTAATCCGAGGGAGAAACACAATCCTATTACAGGCTCGTAAAACCCTTCTGACTTTAATGTTTGGAATTACTCATTGTTTGGGAAGGCTTCTGGCGTGCAATATTGACCATTTATTTTCCACCACAATATTTACTTTGTATTAATCTGCTTCCATGGTGACGTAACAACCATGAATTCACTGAGAAGGAAGGAAGGAAGCGGTGTCATTTGTAAAGGGGAATAAATAGAGCTTTTAAAAACCGAGCATATGTGCAGTTTGTGAACATTTGATCACGTCTGCAGTGCAAATATCATAATTATTTTGTTCCTTATTTCTTTTGCTGAAGGGGAATTTTAAGAATGGGTGATAAAAACAGTTGAGATATTGACTTTAAATCTGCTGTGTAGAATTACAAGTCCTGATTCCAATGTCTCTCCCGTTTGGCCTTGTCTTAGGGCCACTTCCCACAGTAGGTCTGTAGGTTTTTACCTAAGATGTAAGGCATGAATAAAGAATACAATTTTCAGATGCAATGGCCGCTACTCCCCATTTGGGCGCAGATTTGGTGGAAATTCAGGGTTTGCCTATATAGTATATGAAATGGTTCCTAGTTATTTTGACTTTCAGAAAACTTTAAAGCTGGCACCTGGTTCTTTCTGAAAGCTTTTCTGAACTGCTGTGTGAGAGAGCAGCAACGCAGGAACCAGAAGACATGTATATAAAAGTACTGTTGACTATCCCTGTTCTCAAAATCGACCTTAGTAGCACCCCACTAACTGAATCATCAGGAGCTGCTAATAAGGGCAGTAATGAGTAATATCTTAACAAAAGGGAAATTGCCTTGACACTATTTCCCCTTATCTTGAAAGTCTTCTTTTAGGATGCTTATCACCAGTTTGATTTTAAGTCTGAATGGATTGTGTGTGTGTGTTAAGTGCCGTCAAGTCGCTTCCGACTCATGGAGACCCTATGAATGAAAGTCCTCCAAAATGTCCTATCTTTGACAGCCTTGCTCAGATCTTGCAAATTGAGGGCTGTGGCTTCCTTTATTGAGTCCATCCATCTCTTGTTGGGCCTTCCTTTTTTCCTGCTGCCCTCAACTTTTCCTAGCATGATGGTCTTTTCCAGTGACTATTGTTGTCTCATGATGTGACCAAAATACGATAGCCATTTTAGCTTCTAGGATCAGTTCAGACTTGATTTGATCTATAACCCACTGATTTGTTTTTTTGGCAGTCCACGGTATCTGTAACACTCTCATCCAACACCACATTTCAAAGGAATCTATTTTCTTCCTATCAGCTTTCTTCACTGTCCAGCTTTCACACCCATACATAGTAATAGAAAATACGATGGCATGAATTAATCTCGTCTTAGTGGCCAGTGACACATCTCTACACTTCAAAATCTTTTCTAGCTCCTTTATGACTGCCCTTCCTAGTCTTAGGCTGTTACCGTACTTTGTATTCCCAGCGATGTATTAAGAGTTGGAAATGTTATAAAAAACATCGCTTTAAAAGGGTTTTTGGATACCACGGCTTATAAATGGTTGGAAGACGACTTCACAGCGAAAGGGGCCAAACAAAGTGCAAACAGTATTTTTTATAACGTTTTCAAACTCTTAATACATCGCTGGGAATACAAGTGCGGTAACCCCCTTAATCTCCTTCTGATTTCTTGGCTGCAGTCTCCCTTTTGGTTGATGGTGGAGCCAAGGAATAGAAAGTCTTGAACAATTTCAGTTTCCTCATTGTCAACCTTAAAGTTGTATAATTCCCCTGTAGTCATTACTTTTGTTTTCTTGATGTTCAGCTGTAGTCCTGCTTTGGAACTTTCTCTTTTAAGATCTGAATGGATTATAGTAGAGTATATGCAGAGGCTGCTTTGCATTTGTCCCTACACAGTAGACTCTTGCTGTTCACAGATCGGTGATTCATGATTTCACTTATTAGCGGTCCATGATTTGATTATGCAACACAGTTTCCAGCCTGCTTTTACCCCCCACAGCCACCACCTGGAGGATGGCAACCCTTGGCAGAAAGTAAATGGAGAGTGTTACGGATACCGTGGACGGCCAAAAAAAACAAAGCAGTGGGTTATAGATCAAATCAAGCCTGAACTGACTCTAGAAGCTAAAATGACTAAACTGAGGCTATCGTATTTTGGTCACATCATGAGACGACCAGAGTCACTGGAAAAGACAGTCATGCTAAGAAAAGTTGAGGGCAGCAGGAAAAGAGGAAGACCCAACAAGAGGTGGATTGGCTCAATGAAGCCACAGCCCTCAATTTGCAAGACCTGAGCAAGGCTGTCAAAGAAAGGACATTTTGGAGGACATTAATTAATAGGGTAGCCATGAGTTGGAAGCGACTTGACGGCACTTAACACACACACACAAATTGAATTATTTATAGGGAGTACTGTTGCTTTGTATTTGGCATGAACTCACATCAGAAGAAATTAAATTAATTTTAAATTAAATTTTTGCAATCTGTCAAACATGACTCTACTGGCTAAGCCTACTAGAACCTTTATTCTCCCGCTCAGTGCTTCTGCAGAGGTGTGAAGCTGGTGTGATGCCACGTCCAGCAAGTTGTAGATTGCAGCCTGACCATGCAATCAGAATGCTGGATCTGAAGCCAATGTATGGCGCAACGCTAAGCAGAGTTGCATCCTGCTAAACCCTTTAACTTCAACGGACTGGGAAAGGTGTCACTTTGGTTAAGATTACCCTATGAGTCCTTCTGTAAACAGATTTCCTTGGAAATAAGTTCTGTGAGATTTCTGTGGGATTTATCTTCCTCTAAATGTAGTTTACATTATTAAATGCCCCATCTTAATTGATTTGAGGACCGGGTCAGAAATGGTGTGTTGAAAAGAAACTGAACCTTTTTACAAATAGTTATATCAATCTAATTATGTATGCATGTTCAGGAATTCGTTGTGCCATAGTTTTTAGTTGCATGTTGCTGGTAAGGCCTGCTGAAAGTGCAGTCCTAAACAGAGTTAAACATTTTTACATCCATTGGCTTATACGTAGGGTTTCCAACCTACAGGTGGTGGCTGGAGATCTCCTGCTATTACAAGTGATCTCCAGGCGACAGAGATCCCCCTGGAGAAAATGGCCGCTTTGGCAGTTGGCACTGAAGTTCCTCCCCTCTCCAAACTCCACCCTCCTCAGGCTCCGCGCCCAAAATCTCCAGGGATTTCCCAAGCCAGAGCTGTCAACCCTACTTATAAGGATGTAACTTTGCTTAAGGGTGTAGCTCTAATTAGGATTTAGGGTTGCCAACCTCCAGGTGGTGGCTGGAGATCTCCTGGTATTACAACTGATCTCCAGCCGATAGAGATCAGTTCACCTGGAAAAAATGGCCACTTTGGCAATTGGACTCTATGGCATTGAAGTCCCTCCCCTCTCCAGACTCCACCCTCCTTAGGCTCCACCCCCAAAACCTCCAGTTATTTCTCAACCTGGAGCTGGTAACCCTAGTTGCACTGCAAATTTGCTAGGCTACAGATGATATAGATAATATCTGTTTTGGCACAGTAGTCTACACATAGTGCAACTTGTAATGGAAAGGATGTATTATGGATCACAACTTGAACACATAAAGATGTTACCATGCCAAAGGTCCTCAGCCCTTTTCAGAAAACTGATTACAAGGCTAAATTGTGTTAAAGTGCAGCAGCTCAGAAGTTGTAGCTCAGATAGGGAACATGTAAAAAAGCATGTGACTTTCACTCCCCCAGTGAGTAATCACAAGCAGCCTACAGTACATGCTAGAAAGAGTGAAGAATAAGCAAGAAAGACCTATAAGAATGAAGATCCAGTGTGGTGTAGTGGTTGGACCCAGGTTTGAGCACCCACTGCCATGGAGGCTTACCATGTGGCCTGGCCCTAAGTCCCTCTTCGTCACCGACGGGAGGTTTTTGGGATGGAGCTTGAGGAAGGCAGGGTTTGGGGAGGGACTTCAATGCCAAAGAGTCCAATTGCCAGAGCGGCCATTTTCTTCAGGGGAACTGATCTCTATCGGCTGGAGATCAGAGGTAATAGCAGGATATCTCCAGCTAGTACCTGGAGGTTGGCAACCCTAAGGAAGGTGGGAGTTATGCGTTGCTGTCACTGATTGCTGCATCGGACACAATAGACAATAGGTGCAAGTGACGCTCGCAAAATGATATTCCATGTGGCAATTGCTGTAGCAATGAACATGCTATTATCGAGTGATGAATCATATCATGCCAGTTTCATATTGTGTTCTCAGAAAATGACAAACCTTGCCTGGAAGAAAGGAAGATGTTTGGATCTCAGGCAACGAGTAACACCTGCACACTTATTTGCATGGAAAAAAAATCACTTGCAAAGGACCTGAACTTCACTAGTACTATGGAAGAGTTGCGTTGGTTTGCTTTGTAGCCTACAGAATGCAGATTTGAGCAGCACAGTTTCACATGGTTTAGGCAGCCTTTATATCTGCTTCAGTGCAAAGGAAATACACATGGACTTGGAGGTTACTTAACCATGAGTTATCTAGTGCCAGAAAATCTATACCCAGGTTTTATTGCTGCTGGGTTTTTTTTTAACTGTGGCACTATCACAAAGTGTAACTTTAAAATCTTAATTAAAATCATATGAAAAACTAGAAAAAACACCCAAGAAAGGATAGAGAAATCTACACAATTGCTCAAAGCAACCTAAACCCACCAATGCATTTTACAGCACCCACTTCCTTCTTCCCCAAATAGGGTTCCAGGTCTGGGTTGGGAAATACCTAGAGATTTTGAGGGTAGAGCCTGAAGATGGCGGGCTTTGGAGAGGGGAGGGACTTTGATGCCATAGAGACCAATTGCCAAAGCGGCCATTTTCTCCAGGTGAACTGCTCTCTGCCACCTGGAGATCAGTTGTAATAGTGGGAGATCTAGGGTTGCCAACCTCCAGGAACTAGCTGGAGAGCTCCTGCTGTTACAACTGATCTCCAGCAGATAGAGATCAGTTCACCTGGAGAAAATGGCTGCTTTGGTCATTGGACTCTATGGCATTGAAGTCTCTCCCCTCAACAAACCCCACCATCCTCAGGCTTCGCCCCCAAAACCTCCCACTGGTAACGAAGAGGGACCTGGCAATCCTAGGTGAAGGTCTTACTGCTAGAATGGGATCAGATAGGCTGGGGAATCATGGGTCGTACAATTGCATGCTCCATGCTAGTGAACCTATTGCTGACCCAGCCTCCCTAAACCCCCAGTGAGCCATAACATGTCCTGCGGCTGGCACAGTATCAGGGTAACGCTACCCACCTGCCTTTCCTCCTCCTTGTTCACAAGGACTGAATCATGCCCTCAGTTATTAATTATTTTGTCAGAGTTAATAATTTTAACATCATCGAACTCTGTTGAGTATTTTCAGTCACTCTGAAGTTAATAGCTAATCTTGTGTTTATGTATGTGGCTTTAAGGCTGCAGTGCTTAGTGTCAAGGTATCCTTTCATCTGTCTTTGTGTGACATCCAGTGGCTGGATGGTTCAGTCACAAGCGTGTTGTCTTGGTTAATGATTTAAGAGGCCGTTCCATCTGCACAAAAGCAGTGACACCTTTGATGACTGAAACCAGCATTTGCTGATATAGCTCATAGCCTGCAAGTAGCATAAATAGCTTGATACGTATTTGCTACTAAGATTTAAAAAATGGATTTATTGTAGTCTACTGTTACTTCATATGATAGCTCCCCCAGTGACTGAGGAAAGATGGTAGGATAAAGAATAGGGTTGCCAACTTCAGGTGGTGGCTGGAGATCTTCTGCTATTACAACTGATCTCCAGGTGACAGAGATCAGTTCCCCAGGAGAAAATGGCCACTTTGGCAATTGGACTCTATGGCATTGAAGTCCTTCCCCTCTCCAAACCCTGCCCTCCTCAGGCTCCACCCCCAAAATATCCAGGTATTTCCCAACCCAGAGGTGGCAATCCTAATAAAGAGATACATTGAAGCATGGAGGTTTCGCTGTCCAAGCCATTTTGATCCTGCTAGTCCACCACATCCTGCTATTTGGACTAGCAGGAATTGACATGCGTGGTCTCTTGTGTTTGCAAAGGGGTAGCTGTATTAGTGCGATGTAGCAAAATAGAAGGAAAGTCCAGAGCACCTTAAAATCTAACAACATTTATTTCAATCATCAATAAAGCTATATGGCTAACTCCTGTGCCTGTTTTTTGTGTGGAAGAATGCTAATAAATTCAACAAGGTTTACTTCTATGAAAATGTGCATAAGAATTCAGCTGTAGCAGATTTCTCCATCAAGGTAGGGTTGCCAGGTCCCTCTTCATCGCCGGCGGGAGGTGTTTGGGGCGGAGCCTGAGGAGGGCAGGGTTTGGGGAGGGACTTCAATGCCATAGAGTCCAATCGCCAAAGCGGCCATTTTCTCCAGGTGAACTGATCTCTATCAGCTGGAGATCAGTTGTAATAGCAGGAGATTTCCAGCTAGTACCTGGAGGTTGGCGACCCTATGTAAAGGCCATATTTAATTGGTGGGGGTTCAAAGCACCCTAATTGCTTCTGGGGCCATTTTTGTCCCACTGTGTTATTTTATTTATTTATTTTTATGTACTGAAGTTATCGCCTGCCTTTCTCACCGAAACTGAAGGCAGAGACATCTAATAAGCAATGCAACAGGACTAGGATTACAAAAATGAGTAAGAATGCAAAAAAGGATCAGACGTGATATGTGAAATGATGCAGAAAATAAAATTACAAAAGTAGAAAACAATGCAGTAAGAGCAGGATAGTCCATACAATAAAAAGGTAACAAATATCATACATGGTGGCATAGACTATGTAGGGGTTTGTACACAACACACATTGAAATGTGTACCTTTTGCATCCCTTTCCCAATGTAATCTATTTCCTCGATTTGTGTGGACTTTTCTCATTACATTTACATGTTCTTGTTACGGCCATTGGCCAGCACAATGGACTTTTCTCAATGTAACAGGAAAATGCTAAGCATGGAAAATACGACTTAATTGTCCCATTTGGCAAGGGGGATTCACGATATCAAGGCGCAGAACTTAATTACTTTAAATTGGTCTTGTGTTCCCCCCTCATCCTATAGGTATATTTTAACGCTGTGGATCTTACAAATATAATAGATTTACAAAGACTAGTGTTTTGATCACTATGTGCCCTGCTATACTGAAATAATTAAATAAATCTAGCATCAAAAAGGCAACCGAGTCCGGGGTCATCAGCAAAGGGTTACTAAAGCGAGCAAGGAAATGACAGCTGCGTAACACTTGCAGGCTGTCTTCGTTGGGAATCCCCGACGAGTTTGTTTTCTCTCTGCTGATTTTGCTGGAGAGAGGATCTTCCATAGAGATGATTCTAGTAAGAGAAGTACTCTGTTAATGTGGGAACAATTTAATATTTGACCATGGAGATAAATACCAATCCAAGCATTGCAGGATTTTATGCGGAAGAAAACAAAGATAACATATATGAAACTGTCCTTGGGGAGATTAAGTACTTGGAGCTGCCTCTAGGAATCACTTTAGGGTAAGTGAACGAACATACGTCATTCTGCCTATTCTTTAGTCGGTTGCTGGGTTTTTCTTTTTTTAGCTATAAAAAGCAGAGATATTACACAGGGTTCACTCCCCACCCCCCGACTTCTGTCCTTAAAGCAACCAAGAGACTGATGCTCTATAACTTTAACACATTGATGGATTTCAGATTCCAATTTACATATTCCAAAACACACATTTAAAATGCTGTTCTTCATAAGACACTGTTGTGTTTCTTTCATTGGGTTATTCTGTCTGTTTTGGGGATGGTTTTGCTCAGAAGCATTTTTCTTGCTGATGGAACTTTGTCGTTTGTCATATGTGGATTGATAACTTATCTTGCATCTGTTTGGAGTCTAGAATAATATTGAGAACCAAGTGATGGAGGTGTATGTGGGGGCTGTATATCATATACATAGATTTGACTATTCAAGGTACACTTACTTTTAGGAGAGGATTGCATAGTGAAATACAGGCATTTACTGTATTAGCAAATTCACTTTCAGAATGTTAAAATTCAATAACGGGAAAGGGAAAGAAAGTACCTTTTCATTTGCCTAGTCATGTTGTATATTAAATTACAAGGTATCATGTTCAAGTTTATTTTTAGGATCTGCCAAAGTATTTTAAAATAGCATGCATGCATATGGGTGTCAGTTTACAAAGAAGAGTATGCTAGAGATGCTATGAAGTCACAGTTTAAAGTCCTTTTAATTTCCCCTGTAATATGCATGCATCCCCCCATAGCATAAATAAGGCAGAGAACAATTTTTATGTACATTTTAATGTCTGACTCAGCAGAACAAGGTTTCAGGATTAAGGATGGGCTATAAGGACAATGCCTTCCTCTTGGCAGAGAGCAATCCTAAACAGAGCTACTAAGAAATCATATTCAGTTCTACTCAATGGGGCTTATTCCCAGGAAAGTGCTTTTAGGATTGCACCAGCATGGTGTAGTGGTTAAGAGCAACAGCCTCTAACTCTCAGTGGAGAGTTTCCCCACTCCTACACATGAAACCAGCTGGGTGACCTTGGGCTAGTCACAGCTCTCTTTGAGCTCTCTCAGCCCCACCTACTTCACAGGGTGTCTGTTGTGGGTAGGGGAAGGGAAGGTGATTGTAAGCCGATTTGATTCCTACCCCCAAAAAACAGGTAGAGAAAATTGGCATATAAAAACCAACTCTTCTTCTCTTCCTCTTCCTCTTCCTCGTCTTCTTCTTCTATTAGTGTGTTTCTTTCTACAAGCATAGGAGCTCTTTGGTATTTCCCCACTGTATCTATTTTAACTTTCCTCCTGTTTTCTTTTGCCATTATGTGAATAGAGTCTAAAAATCTGGTGCTTAGCCCTTACCCCTCCAAGACCCGATCACTTGTGGGAGAGGTCTCCGGCATTCTAGTGGGGTTGCCTCTGCCAACTGAGCTGCAGAGGCATGTGGGTGATGGGGCCAGAATGGCCATGGTTTCTTCCCAATGGTGACTACCTGGCAAAAGGAAGCATGGATGGAAGTGACCCAGACCCACATCTGCAGAGCTCCCTGGATTGTAAGGACATAAGAAAAGCCCTGCTGGATCAGACCAAGGCCCATCAAGTCCAGCAGTCTGTTCACACAGTGACCAACCAGGTGCCTCTAGGGAGCCCACAAACAAGACGACTGCAGCAGCGCAGTCCTCCCGGGGGTGTTCCGGTGCAGGGCCAGGGGAGGGGCCACCTTTGGGCAGCCTCCAAAGCCCTTATGGTCCGGGAACGCCCCTTTCTCTTTTTCTCAGTGCAACCATATGGAGTGGCTGCATTGGTTTATGAGGGAAGGGGAAGGTTTCAGCCTCAGTGGGGTGGGGGTGGGGGTGCCGAAACCTCCTTTGGAGGCAGCGTGGTGAGAAGGTGACATCTCTAACCCTAACTGTCAACCTCCTTTGGTCTGGGGCTCCATGCAAGATCTCATCTCGTGGAGTTGCAATGATCATGAGAACGGTGATGAAGCAGCCCAGAACTACAGGGGGGGAACTTGTCAATGATCTCAGGGCAGCTGGGACCATAGTCACCATGAAAACAGTTGGTAACACACTACGCCGTGAAGGACTGAGATCTTGCAGAGCCCGCAAGGTCCCCTTGCTCAAGACAGCACATGTACAGGCCCGTTGCAGTTTGCCAATGCGCATCTGAATGACCCAGAGGAGAACTGGGTGAAAGTGTTGTGGTCAGATGAGACCAAAATCGAGCTCTTTGGCATCAACTCAACTCGCCGTGTTTGGACGAGGAGGAATGCTGTCTACAACCCCAAGAACACCATCCCCACCGTCAAACATGGAGGGGGACATATTATGCTTTGGGGGTGTTTTTCTGCTAAGGGGACAGGACACCTTCACCGCATCGAAGGGATGATGGATGGGACCATGTATCGTCAAATCTTGGGTGAGCACCTCCTTCCCTCAGCCAGGGCATTGAAAATGGGTAGAGGATGGGTATTCCAGCATGACAATGACCCAAAACACACGGCTAAGGCAACAAAGGAGTGGCTCAAGAAGAAGTACATTAAGGTCCTGGAGTGGCCTAGCCAGTCTCCAGACCTTAATCCCATCAAAAATCTGTGGAGGGAGCTGAAGGTTCGAGTAGCTACACATATTCTGTCTCTCACAGCTACAATAAACCTACCATTAAAATTATGGACTGGTCATTTCTTCGTCAGAGAGCAAACGGGCAAATTCAGCAGGGGATCAATTACTTTTCCCCCTCACTGTAACCACTACACCACGCTGGCTCTCACTTGGGGGTCGTCACGGATCGAGGGAGAGATTGATTTTTCAAAATAATAATGATGATAATTATTATTACTATTTATTCATAATAAATGGGATTTAGCAAACACCACAATTTTTTATTTTTGTGTTTTTATGACTACTTCTTTTACACAGTATTCTGTAAATGCTTTAAATGGTTCACATAAACCCAGCAGAGTGCATGATAATAGAAGTGTATCGTCTGCATACAGCAAAAGTGGCAATTTCTGTCCTGCAGACACTGACACGTGGGTTGTGTAACTGGACAGATGAGGCACCAAACCTTTTTTTTTTCTTTTGCCATCAAGTCACAACTGACATAGGGTGATCCCGTAGGGTTTTCAAGGCAAGAGACGTACGGAGGTGGTTTGCCGTTGCCTGCCTCTGCGTCATGGCCTTGGTATTCCTTGGAGGTGTCCCATCCAAATAATAGCCAGGTTCAGGGCTGAGAGTGTGTGACTGGCCCAAGGTCACCCAGCAAGCTTCCATGGCGTCAGTGGGGATTTGAACCTAAGTTTCCCAGGTCCTAGTCCAACACCTTACCCATTACACCACATTGGCTCTATACCACTCTCTCTGGAGTGGAGCCAACACACAACTGTATCTCACCCCTTTATGCAAGGGGATTTCATCAGTTACTTGTCCCTCAATACTGGCATGTATCTGGGCAGAAGATTTAGACTACAGTAGTTAATTAGCCAAAGCAAACATTTATCATTGGAAGAGTTTTCTAGCTCAATCCATAGACTCTCACTTGGAATGGAGTCAAATGCATGCTTGAGATCAATAAAAGCTGCAAACAGAACTCCTCTGTTTACCAAGGCATATTTGTCAACAAGAAAGTGGGGAGTTAAACAGTGATCAATAGCTGACTAATCTTTTTGAAATCTAGCTTGTTCCAGTCTAATTGATTGGAGCCAAAAGACTAGGTTATCATATAAAAAGGAGGCGTATAATTTACCTATTATAGACCACAGACTGATTGGGCAGTAATCTTGCGGGTCTAAATTATTTCCTTTTTTATAGATACCTTTTTTATAGACGTTAGGGATTATACCCGTATTATTTATTTGTGAAATGACAGGAGCAAGAATTCTGGCCCACCAAGTAGGGTTGCTTAGTAACTACGCAAGACAAAGTTCCAGACCTGGAGCTTTCCCCAATTTTAACCTTTTGATTAAATTGGCCATTTCTCGAATGGATATTGGTGGCCATTCTGGGACTTCTGGCAGCTCCTTTTCTTCATCCGATACTGGGAAGGAATATGCCAAAAATAATGTTAAAAAGTAGTCTTCTCAGGTAGATAAAGGAATATAATATGGGATTTTCAGACCAGATCTTGTTGACTAATTTATAATTTTCCAGAAAACACATAGATTAGATGCATTCGCAACCTTATGCAAGATCTTCCAACCATGAATCATATCCTCTTTTTTCTTTCTTGTAATTAATTTTTTTAAATCCTTCTTTAACTGTAGCAGTTTGGCTAGAATGGTTCCGGTATTATAATTTCGAAACTCATGTTGCTTCCACCTAACCAGTTTTAGTTTCCTACAATCCTTATCAAACAAAAGATTTCTAGGGATAAAGTAATCATCTAAATGAGCTGGTTTTAAATTGATGGTTTAAATGTTAAAAAGGGGGGGGAAATCCAAGATTTACAAATGTGGAACTACTGGAATATCAGTTCTAATTTACCTAACCATTTCCTACAGGGTTCAGAGAACATAATTTCCCTGCTTCCTGATTCTGTCTGGTGTCCATACACTGAGCTTTAATTTAGTATCACATCGTACAAGACCAGCATACGTTTCTCTTGGTGAGACACATGGGGTTTTCATGGCAAGAGACTAACAGAGGTGGTTTGCCAGTGCCTTCCTCTGCACAGCAACCCTAGTATTCCTTGGTGGTCTCCCATCCAAATAATGATTAGGCATTAATATATCATCAAAGAAATAAGCAAATAATTTTGATTTAAAAAATGAAAGCTACTAAGTTCCTTATCCTCTGCAGGTGGCTCATAGTTCAAGGATTTGAACCTATTTTTAAAGAGACTGGAGAATATCAATAAAAAATTAATCTAGCCTACTTTGTTTAGATTTCATACTAAAATCATCATCAAAGGGATGGGCCTGCTTTTTACTAATTTCATAAGGGAGGAAATATATATAATCTCTCTCACTATTTTAAATATCTCTATATGTATTCAGTATGCCTGCACTGTGCCCTAACACTGACTCAAAACAGCTTAGAATACCTTAAAACTTAAAATCGCTTAGTTTTAATTGGGTTTAAATTTTAAATAAATAAATGTAAATGAACTAATTATATTAAATATACCAACAGTAAAATCCTGAAGGGGGGGCTGAAAGGGATTTGGATGTGGCATGACTAGGGTTGCCAACCTCCAGGTACTAGCTGGACATCTCCTGCTATTATAACTGATCTCCTGCCGACAGAGATCAGTTCACCTGGAGAAAATGGCCACTTTGCCAATTGGACTCTATGGCATTGAAATCCCTCCCCTCACCCCACTCTCCTCAGGCTCTGCCCCAAAAATCTCCAGGTATTTCCCAACCCGGAGCAGGCAACCCTACTTACGTTGGCTAAATGGGCATTTACACTGTATTATTATTAATTATTATGATTTTGGCTATCCTACTTTGCATTCTGGATGAGCATGGTATTTAATATAGGTGCACAAGGCCCTGACCATAATAAACCAAATATAATACCTTTTCTAAATAAAATGTTTTCTAAATGGCCAGGTCAACCAGCAGATCCAGCATCCCAAGGGTGAAGTTCTCACCTTGGCGCTGAAACGAAAGACCTAAAGATGAGACGGGAGCGATCTTCCTGGCACTTCTGGAGATTGAGCCAACCTTGGGTTTAGCCCCACAACTGTTTTCCTTGCCGATGTTCAGCTGTAAAACACGTGGACTCTGATTTACCTGGAAGTATTTCTCCATGACGTTTTCTTTTGAGTAAGCAAGCCTAGGATCGGGTTGTTAACCTCTGCCAACAACCTTCGTCTCATTTTCGGACAGTCTTCCAGTAAGACTTGAACACCAGCATACCTTTTATTTCCTTTATTTATTTTATTCCTCACTCTTACATCCCGCTCTCCTCAGCAAAGCCGGGCTCAGAGGTCTAGTCCTGCGCACTGTTCATAGAATCATAGAGTTGGAAGGGTCCACCAGGGTCATCTAGTCCAACCCCCTGCACAATGCAGGAAATTCACAACTACCTCCCCCCACACACACCTCAGTGACGCCTACTCCATGCCCAGAAGATGGCCAAGATGCCCTCCCTCTCATCATCTGCCTAAGGTCATAGGATCAGCATTGCTGACAGATGGCCATTTAACCTCTTCTTTAAAACCTCCAGGGAAGGAGAGCTTACCCCTCCCGAGGTGTTAGGTGCACCTCAAGCCCATTGACCCCAAATTTATGCATGGCAGGTTTTGCCTTGGATTTGCCGCTCTCAAGATGTTTCCCCCATCCAAATTCTCCAAACTTTGCATGGGGGCTGATTGTTGAGTTTGGAGAATTTGGATGGGGGAAAACGTGCATGTAGAGAGTGGCAACTCCAAGGCAACACCTCCTGTGCATAAATGGGCAGCGCTCCTAACTCTGCAGATAAATCGGATGGCACCAAACTCCCACCTTGTGTACAATTTGGAAGGTCGCGTGGAACTCGGAGAGACATCTCATCCGAGCCAGCCTGCGTAGGATCACATGAACACATGAAGCTGCCTTATACTGAATCGGATCCTTGGTCCATGTGTGTGTGTGTTAAGTGCCGTCAAGTCGCCTCCGACTCATGGCGACCCTATGAATGAAAGTCCTCCAAAATGTCCTATCCTTGACAGCCTTGCTCAGATCTTGCAAACTGAAGGCTGTGGCTTCCTTTATTGAGTCCATCCATCTCCTGTTGGGTCTTCCTCTTTTCCTGCTGCCCTCAGCTTTTCCTAGCATGACTGTCTTTTCCAGTGACTCTTGTCGTCTCATGACATGACCAAAATACGATAGCCTCAGTTTAGTCATTTTAGCTTCTAGGGTCAGTTCAGGCTTGATTTGATCTAAAACCCACTGATTTGTTTTTTCGGCAGTCCAGGGTATCCGTAACGCTCTCCTCCAACACCACATTTCAAAGGAATCTATTTTCTTCCTATCAGCTTTCTTCACTGTCCAGCTCTCACACCCATACATAGTAATAGGGAATACGATGGCATGAATTAATCTCGTCTTGGTGACCAGTGACACATCCTTACACTTCAGAATCTTTTCTAACAGAATTCCTACATGGAAAAGACATGTAAGAATTAAAAAAAACTTGGGCAAAGGCCATCACATATTGGGATAAACTGGCAAAAATGGATGTTACTATTTTAGTGAGTTATAGAAACAAGTTTATTTACTTTTTATTATTATTATTAACAACGTTCAAAATTGCTTAGACGCTTCTGCGGAAGTCAGGTGATGGGTCACTTTGTAAGGTGGGCGGAGGGTCAAAGGGATATTTTTGCTTTGTTGAACTTTATAACTTTGTATAACTAGAACTGATACTCTTTTGTGTTTTCTTTTTATTTTTTTTGTTATTATTGTATTTGTTTGTTTTGTATTATAAAAATAAAATTTTTTACCCCCCCCCCCAAATAGGAAAAGAAAAAGAATCTTTTCTAGCTCCTTCATGGCTACTTTTCCCAGTCTCAATCTCCTTCTGATTCCTTGGCCAACACAAGTCAGTATTGTCCACTCAGCCCGGCAGCGGACCACCGACTGGCCTGGTCCCTTTAACTGGAGATGCCGGGGATTGAACCTGGGACCTTCTATCATGGCAAGCAGATGCTCTGCCATTGAGCCATAGCCCCTCTTCTAAGCTCTCCAGGGTTTCAGACGGAGGTCGATCGCATCATCCCAGTCCCTTGAACTGGAGATGCCGGGGACTGAACCTGGGACCTTCTGCATGCCAGGCAAAGGCTCTGCCCCGGAGCCACGGCCCTTCCTCGGGCTCCTCCTGGCGCGGCCGAACCTTACCCCAGGTCGGCGCCTCCACCCCCGAGCCCGCCGGCGACCACTTCCTCAGGCCGAGAGGGAGTGCGCCCGCCTCCCCGCCCGCTGATTGGCCGGCCGGGGCTCCGGAGCGGGCCGGCCCCGCCCCCCGCCCCGCCCCCCGCCCCGCCTTCCCCCTCGCGCTCGCTCGGCGTCCCCGCCCTCCGCCCGCTCCCCTCCCAGCCAAGATGGCGGAGAGCCTGCCCGAGCACGAGCGCATCCTGCAGGAGGTCGAGAGCACCGAGACGGCCTGCGTCGGACCCACCTTGAGGTGAGCCGGCCGGGGGCGGGAGAGGGGGACCCCCTCCCCCGGCCCTTGGGACGCAGGAGGGGCGGCACGTGGCTCCCCCCCTCCCCTCCCCAGGACAGCTCTCGCTCCAGGACAGGGGCGCTGGCCGTGACAGCTCCTCCTCAGACACACGCACGCCGGCCTCTGGGGGGAGGGAGGCGCCCCCTCCGTGCCATGCCCAGGGGGACGGGGCTCGCCCCCCACCGCCCCGAGCCTGTCGCTTCTCCCGGGGAGACCCCCCCGGCCTCCCCGTCGTCGTGGGGAGCAATGCTGGCCCTCCGTCCTCATCCTCTGGTTGCACACCTAGACCCAGGTGTGGGGGCACACCTCAGCCCGCCGTTGTCATCCTCTGGTTGCACACCTAGACCCAGGTTTGGGGGCAGACCTAAGCCCTCTGTTGTCATCCTCTGGTTGAATACCTAGACACAGGTGTGGGGGCACACCTCAGCCCTCCGTTGTCATCCTCTGGTTGCACACCTAGACCCAGGTGTGGGAGCCCACCTAAGCCCTCTGTTGTCATCTTCTGGTTGCACACCTAGACCCAGGTGTGGGGGCTCACCTCAGCCCTCCGTTGTCATCCTCTGGTTGCACACCTAGACCCAGGTGTGGGAGCCCACCTAAGCCCTCTGTTGTCATCTTCTGGTTGCACACCTAGACCCAGGTGTGGGGGCTCACCTCAGCCCTCCGTTGTCATCCTCTGGTTGCACACCTAGACCCAGGTGTGGGGGCACACCTAAGCCCTCCGTTGCCATCCTCTGGTTGAATACCTAGACCCAGGTGTGGGTGCCCACCTAAGCCCTCCGTTGCCATCCTCTGGTTGCACACCTAGACCCAGGTGTGGGGGCACACCTAAGCCCTCCGTTGCCATCCTCTGGTTGCACACCTAGACCCAGGTGTGGGGGCACACCTCAGCCCGCCGTTGTCATCCTCTGGTTGCACACCTAGACCCAGGTTTGGGGGCAGACCTAAGCCCTCTGTTGTCATCCTCTGGTTGAATACCTAGACACAGGTGTGGGGGCACACCTCAGCCCTCCGTTGTCATCCTCTGGTTGCACACCTAGACCCAGGTGTGGGAGCCCACCTAAGCCCTCTGTTGTCATCTTCTGGTTGCACACCTAGACCCAGGTGTGGGGGCTCACCTCAGCCCTCCGTTGTCATCCTCTGGTTGCACACCTAGACCCAGGTTTGGGGGCAGACCTAAGCCCTCTGTTGTCATCTTCTGGTTGCACACCTAGACCCAGGTGTGGGGGCACACCTCAGCCCTCCGTTGTCATCCTCTGGTTGCACACCTAGACCCAGGTGTGGGAGCCCACCTAAGCCCTCTGTTGTCATCTTCTGGTTGCACACCTAGACCCAGGTATGGGGGCACACCTCAGCCCTCCGTTGTCATCCTCTGGTTGCACACCTAGACCCAGGTGTGGGAGCCCACCTAAGCCCTCTGTTGTCATCCTCTGGTTACACACCTAGACCCAGGTGTGGGGGCACATCTAAGCCCTCCGTCGTCATCTTCTGGTTGCACACCTAGACCCAGGTGTGGGAGCCCACCTAAGCCCTCTGTTGTCATCCTCTGGTTACACACCTAGACCCAGGTGTGGGGGCACATCTAAGCCCACCGTCATCATCTTCTGGTTGCACACCTAGACCCAGGTGTGGGGGCTCACCTAAGCCCTCCGTTGTCATCCTCTGGTTGCCCACCTAGACCCAGGTGTGGGAGCCCACCTAAGCCCTCTATTGTCATCCTCTGGTTACACACCTAGACCCAGGTGTGGGGGCACATCTAAGCCCTCCATCGTTATCCTCTGGTTGCACACCTACACCCAGGTGTGGGAGCCCACCTAAGCCCTCCATCATTATCCTCTGGTTGCACACCTACACCCAGGTGTGGGAGCCCACCTAAGCCCTCCATCGTTATCCTCTGGTTGCACACCTATACCCAGGTGTGGGAGCCCACCTAAGCCCTCCGTTGTCATCCTCTGGTTGCACACTTAGACCCAAGTGTGGGTGCCCACCTAAGCCCTCCGTTGTCATCCTCCGGTTACACACTTGAACCCAGGTGCGGGAGATGCTTGTGGGGAAGCTGCGGCTCGTGTCCCCTGCAAGGGTGTCTTGGCTCCTCCTGTTCCCTGAAGGCAGCTCCACGGGCAGCATCAAGAGCCGCTGGAGAGAAGGCACTTGAGTAGTGAGCATAGCCTTGGGGGTGGTGGTGGTCTCAAGCACTTGGTTCTTGGTAGGAGTTGCCTCTTTGGGGGAGTTGTCAGGGGAAGAGGCCCTTTTAGAAAATCCTGCTGAAGGGATAGATGACCTGCCTGAGTACAAATGAAGAATCCCCCCCTTTTTGTTGCGACTGAAAACATTTTGGTATTGGTCAGAAAATTGGGGCGAGGGGAGCGTGAAGTAGAAAGTAATTTTATGAGGCCGTGCGCCCATTGGAAAGGCCGAGAGAACCTGGTTTCTTCCCCTGCACAAAAGAATTGTGCGTTATATGGGAAACAGCACGGGTTTTTGTGTCTGAGCAGTTGTGTGGGATCATAAGAGATGGTTTTATTTTGGGATCTGTCAAAGTCAGTGGGCGTGTCGAGCTACTGATGTACTCACTGGACTTGTAAATCAGCTTCTTGGAAGGCAGATCTGTTTGAGCCCTGTTTTTTTTTTTAAACTATAACATCTTGATTCTAATGATGTGGTTTATAGTATGCATCTGTGTAGTGGCGCTCTCAGCGAAGCAAGTGGAGCAAGTCTGTTCTTCTAATTATTATTCATTGCTACACTATCTGGTGGGCAGATCCTTGAAGAGAGGAGCATCTCTTTAGTGGCTAGGAGGGTTGATAGGTTCGTCCTCCATGCTGCCTATGACACACCTTTCTTTCTTGTATAATGGAATAGTTTTGCGTGATGATGCAGTGAGATATCTGTTGTTGGTGGATATTTCCTAATGCACCTTTCTGACACTTATCTAGAAGGCCTTCTAGCTTAGATTCTAATGTTACATTCATGTGAAATTACTGTGCCCTGTCTTTGTTTATTACCTTTTTATCCCACCTTTCCTCTATGGAGTTCAGGGTGGTGTGCATGGTTCTTTCCCCCTTCATTTTCTCCTCACAACAACCCTGTAAGGTAGGTTAGTCTTAGAGAGTGACTGGCCCATGGTCACGCAGAAATCTTCATGGTAGAGTGGGGATTTGAACCTCGGTCTCCCAGATCCTCGAGTGATACTGCACTACTAGCGCTGTGCAGAGGGATGCCTTAGAGTTAGCTGAAGGGGAGAAATGTTCAATTAGGGCTATCAGCTTGAGCTCTAGGACAACTAAGTCCTCATTTCCAGTGGAAAAAGCGGGTGCTTGTGGGGGCCTGTTTTACTGTAGTCGCAAAGTTTCATCCTCTTTGTAGGCAAACCATCAAGGTCAGTTGAGGTGACATGCTTGAGGTGACGCCATCCACAAAAATTTAAATGTCTCTAGCCAAATTACTACTTGCCTCAAATATAGAGATTTTGATGTAGATTCTTGAAAAGCTTCTACAACCATTTTGAAACGGGCAAAGGAAGTTTCCTTTCTCCAAGCCCTTCCATCCTCTTGCCAAATTGCAAGTTCAGATTTGCAGTCCAAAGACTGATGTTTGTGATTTTTTTTAAATCACAACACCTGTACAAGAGCCATCAAAGCAGTGGTGTGCACTGCCCAATACTACTTGGTTGTGCGCAAGACGTACGCAGTCTTCAATGGCGTGTGTGTGTGTGTGGGGCACTTGAAGTTTCGTCTGCTCCCCTGTGAACCTACTTGAGATCAAATGTTAGCTACCATACACAGTGGGGTGGAAGTGGTTTCCAAGATATCCTTTTCCCTGGCAGCTTTTCATGCTGCTAGTCTTTTTAATTGCAGGTCCCAGGCTAAGATTTGCATGTTTGTCCTGGGCTTTGGCTAGTTGATGTGTCGGTGTGCTTTATTTTTGACGTTGCTCATTTGAAAATGTTTTGGATTTGATATGGTGGTTTGCTGCCTTAATGAATAGTTTATAAAGTTTTTACTGCATACTGTTGTTACACTTTTTTATCGGAAGCTCCCGTAAGAGCCAGTAACTAATGAGAGAGAAGTTTTAAAAGAAATAAGAGTAGAGACACTTAACACAATAACTACATTATTGCAGCTTGTTGTTTTGTTGCACAGTAGAGAAACTGCATAGATACAACCTTTTCATGTTGTGTGATGGAAAGTGATATTTAGTATCAAAGCTTAGAGTTAACCTCTGTGCCAGTGGTTCAGTGGCTACTCACAAAAATGTCAACAGCTCTTTCTAACAATGGATTGTGGGGAGGGGCTGTTGCTCAGTGGTAGAGCATCTGCTTGGCATGCAGAAGGTTCCAGGTTCAATCCCCGGCATCTCCAGTTAAAGGGACTAGGCATGTAGGTGATGTGAAAGACCCCTGCCTGAGACCCTGGAGAGCCGCTGCCGATCTGAGTAGACAATACTGACTTTGATGGACCAAGGGTCTGATTCAGTATAAGGCAGCTTCATGTGTGTGGCAGAAATGATTTCTTTCATTTTAAGAATTTAAAGTATTAGTAAACATTGAGACCCCGTTTAGTTCACAATACTGTCATTCCTGGATAGTTACCACCTGTATAAAGGATACTTACCACCCACTTTTTATTTATTAAGGCTTCAGAAATAAGTGTTCATATTGGCTACAACTGTATGAATAAAATCAATTTGAATTTTTTTGAGTTTTCTACCCTAGAGTAAAGGTGCATTGGGCTAAACGTTTAGCGTGGGCGGGACAGTTGTATCAACAGTGGTTTGCAACTGTTGATAGGTCAATTACATGGTAAGATCCAGTTCACAGGACCGTTTTTAGTCTGCAGTGCCTAATGCACAACCTGACTCCAGTACTGCAAGTGCATCTTGTGCAGTAAGGTGTTGGTTCCAAAAACTGAAATGTAGTCATCTACTCTAGAGAGTATTGAACTAAATTTCAAGTGGTATACTTTTAAATGTATAAGTATACTTATAACATATTTAATTGTACCACTTGGGAGAAGTTCTGTAGAAGATAATGTGTGTTCACCTACACGGTCTTTAATTCTGTGTTTGTAGGAGTCCAACAGTGCTGTCCTAAGCAGAGTTGCACCCTTCTAAGTCCATTAACTGTACCTGTGCTCAGGATGGCACTGCAAGAATGTCAGGTGCACAGCATGTGTTGAACCTACAACTAATCAACCATGTCACTATGTATGAGGTCTCCAGTACAAAAAGGTAAAGGTAGTCCCCTGTGCAAGCACCGGGTCATTCCTGAGCCTGACCCATGGGGTGACGTCACATCCCGACGTTTACTAGGCGGACTATGTTTACAGGGTGGTTAGCCAGTGCCTTCCCCGGTCATCTACACTTTACCCCAAGCAAGGGAGATGATAAATCAGTGAAACTCTTTATTTTCAGGAGGTTGGATGGTTTGGGTGGGGAGGGGTTGTGGCTCAGTGCTAGAACATCTGCTCAGCAGGCAGACAATCCGATCTTCAATCCCCAGCTCCCTCCAGTTGAAAGGATTAGGTAGTAGGTCTCTCCAAGATCTGCCTGAGATCTTGGAGAGCTGCTGCCAGTCTGAGGAGACAATGCTGACCTTGCTGGACCAATGGTCTGATTCAGTAGAGGGCAACTTCATGTGTATTTAAACTTAGCCAAATTCAGGGCTTTTGCCTCCCCCCACCCCAACTTCTTTGTGATGGGTATCTAAAGAGGTTGCCTGCTATACTGCTTTGCCAGCATAACATGCAAGTTCTTTGTATTAGAGCTGCACCAGTTTTACATTGGTTGTTTATTTGCTACTGCAATAAATACTGAGGTTGTTCATTTGCTACTGCAATATGAATAAAAATCAATTTTGAAATTATTTAAGATATTTTCTTTACTACAGTATAGTATGTATTTTACTTTTTAAAGAACAATTTTTATTCCAGTTTCTTATGCTTAAATTGGCTTATGCGTCAAATACAAATGCTCCGATCCAAAATGCCAATCAGTACTGAAAACAGTAAATTCATTTATATCTGATGCTCATAACAAAAAGCACAGCCCTGCTTAAAAGCATGAACCATAAAAAGATTTCTCCATACTATCAAGTGCTTGTTTTAAAAGGAAGATTTTATAATCTCTTCGAAAGCTGAGTCAAGAACTTTTTCTTGCCTCTGTGGAGAGCTTGTTCAGAAAAGCAGTCCGAAACTTTGGTTGAACGAAACTAGGTTACTGAAAGAGGGAGCACAAGATAATGCCAGGCAAGAAAAGTAAGCATGATTGTACAGATGGTAGTATGGGTGGATGTTTTTCAGGTCAAAAGTATGTGTGGATTCTCACAATACCACAGTATGCAAATAGTGTGGTGGTGTCTCACTGGGTATGCCATAATTTTCAGTTTCATGCTATAACTTTTTAAAGTCCATGCTGTTCATGAATTTTGGGTGACCAGTGAACTTGAGAAATATGATACAGATGTTACCCTGGCAAAAAAATAGTTGTAGATAAATAAATTTGAAATAAATAAATAAATTTGAAAAGACAAAAAGGAGAAAAAATGAAAAGTAAATCAAACAGATTACAATGCCATGCTATTCAGCACATTTTAATGACCAAAATAAGTGCCCAATTTAAAGAGAGAAATTTTAGCATTGCTAATCTTACAACCAAATACTGATAATCTTATCCAAAATATTTTGCGCCTGTACCATCAAAGTAGTTTTCCAAGTATGGAATTAACTAAGGTTTTGCTATGGTTATTTAACATCTAGTCTCTTATTTTATTATAATTAAACCTCAGTATAGTGATAAAGTAATTTCAATTTTTTGTGAAACTGCTCATAATTCTTGTCACTGTTTACCATAGTAGTTATTTTAGCCATGGTTGCATATTCCATTAGTTTTTCCATTCTTCTACGTCTGCCAAACCCCCCGAAGATCTGGCCCTTGGTGGAAGAGCCATTTAATGCTGCTTGTTGCTCAGTAATGCTATACATTTGTAAATACCAACATAAATATAAACGTGTTCAGTGTTTAATGGATGTGGGATCCTTGCAATTCATGCCGAAAAGAACGAGTTACTTTGCAAGCCGGTCCTGAAAAGTAAAGTAAATTTAGCACCGGGCTCTTGCCACTTAAAAATAATAATCAAGAAGCACTGTTCTTACAAACTTTAAAAAAATAATCTTTAAAAAAACTTTAAAAAATAATTTTTTAAAAAATAATCAAGAAGCACTGTTCTTACAAATCTTACAAACTTCTAGCATTTTGAGTGAGTGTTCTTGGAAAAGGGCTAATTTATTTCTTTACTTCATTTGTACCCCATTTTTCTTGGCAATGGGCACCCAAAGTGGCTTACGGATTTCTCCTCTTCGCCATTTCATCTTCACAATAACCCTTTGAGGTAAGCTGTGCCGAGCATGTAACTGGCCCAAAGTCACCCAGCAAACGTCCATGGCAGAGTGGGGGTTTGGACCTGGATCCTAGCCCGACACTCTGACTACTACACACAATGGCAAGGGCGATATGTCATATTTAGCAAAGGAATTTCAATCTCAGTTGATATGTTGTAACCGCTGAAGTTGCATCCTGTCCTGGGCAGGCTGCGTACGTGTGCCCCATTTTCATCCAAGTACGCCTCCATTTTTGCCAGCTCAGAGTTGTGCTTGGCACTAGGAGGATGAAGCTTCTTACTCTGTGTTGGGATGCTCTGATAACAGATGTTGGATGTCCTCTTCCTTCTCTAAATACTCTCCCCTGGAAGCTGATTGTACTGTGTTTCTGTTTTGGGGGATCTGCTAGCTCTCAGTGTTCGAGCAAGAGGACAAACCCCTTGTGCCATTATTGCTGGGTGCCTTGCTCATCTGCTGCTGTGTTAGGCAACATATACACAATGTTGTGTGCCCTGTGTTGCACTTCACTTCTATAAGAATGTCCCTGATTCGGTCAACTACCACTATCTCTCATTTCCTTTTGCAGGCCACAGTGAGCTCGCTACTTGAAGGCTATCATCATATTTCAGGTTCAAGGTGCTGGTTTTGACCTTTAAAGCCTTACACTGTCTGGGATCCTTGTATATGCGGGACCACCTCTCCTGGTACACCCCCCCGAAGGACATTAAGATCGTCCGATGAGAACTTGCTGGCGGTCCCTGGCCGTAAGCGTGTGCGGCTGCCCTCAACAAGAGCCAGGGCCTTTTTGGCCCTGGCTCTGGCCTGGTGGAATGCTCTAGCAAGGAACATCAGGGCCCTGTGGACCTATGGGAGTTCCTCAGGGCCAGTAAGACAGAGATTTTCCACCAGGCCTACAATTGAAAGCTGTCACGAATATCATCTGTACTGGCCTCCCCCATCCCTCCCCCTTCACATATTTGAAATGGTTTGGTTGAGGGGCAGCCACCTGTGTGGGCTCTTGCAGTAGAGCAGGATTTATACGCCATCTCTGATTATTGTTTTAAGGCTTTATTTTATTGACCGTTTTATTGTTATTATTATATGTTTGTAAAGTTTTTAAAATGATGTTATCCACCTTGAACCGGCTTGCTGGTGAGGGTGGACCACAAATATGAAAAATAAATAAACATTTCCACTCTCAAATCTGCGGTTTTATGTGCGTATCATTTTTAAAGAAAACTTATGATTCTGTCAGATCTCAGTATTCTAGCTGTTTAATTGAGCTACCATTTAACACACAGTTGTGCATTTTTAAATGTCCTTGAAATAAGCGTGGAAGGCATAATTTTTTACAAAGTCCAAAGGAAGATAATGTTCCAGAGGATTATAATGAGCATGGAAAGGGGGAAATGCAAAAATACTTTTTCAAAGAACAAAATTCAAGGTCATTAGAACTGGAAAGAGTAACAAAATTTTCCAGGGTATAAGCTTTCGTGAGTCAAAGCTCACTTCATTTGGATAGAAATGAGCATGAAGACTCAACATCCCTTATGTCCAAGTCAGAAGGTAGGAAGGGATGTTACAAAGAAGGGCCAATTGGAATCAGGATGCAGAGGTACAATGCAAGATGTTATTATCAGCTTGATTAGCGCTAGGAGATATGCGTAGAGGCGAGAAATACAGATTGTGTATGATGAAGTGAGTTTTGACTAACACAGCAATCCGCCTGAAACTTTTGTTTGTTAGGTGTCATTGTTGTTACCTGACTCTGAAAGTTGTGGCTGTTTGGGGGAAATTGTCTATTATACTCCGCTAACAGCGCAGTCCTTTGCAGAGTTACTCCAGTCTAAGCCCACTGAAACGAATGGATGGTTAATCACTGTTTTTGGTGTCTGACTGCCATTAAAGATGGTGGTGATAGCAAGTTGTGAAGTTATTGGTGACATGATTTAGAATTTAATATTTAAACTGGAATGAATCGTTTTGGATATCAAGCATGTGGCTAATGGACCTGCCTAAACATGCTTTGCACGTTGTTTGAACAGCTTAGATTTTACCACAACTTTATGTCAATTCTGGCCAAATCTTGACTCAAGCAGTTGCTAATGGATTCCCACAGTTATTAAAGTTGCCTTTAAAACTTGGTGCCAAAGTTGTTAACCGGTAGCAATTCAGTTGTTTTTCTTTGCAAGTACAAACAGTATAAAGGTTCGTGCCCTGTCCATTCCGCCATTCAAACCACTAGTGAGTACAGCAGTGCGATGACTCATACTTTGTTTTTTAGGTGTATACCTGACACGGTGTAAATGCATACTAAAAATGTCAACAGTGAATGCAATATCCATGTTTCCAAATTTGTGATTGTCATACAGATGCACTAATCAGGAGGTCAGCTGAGTTTCCCTGGGGCACCTACATGGGACAAACCTGAGTGTGCCACTGCTTAATGTGCAAAATTGCCTCAAGCACGCCCTTGGACTTACACATTGTAGAACCATAGAGTTGGAAGGGGCCATACCGGCCATCTAGTCCAACCCCCTGCTTAATGCAGGATCTGCCTAGAGCATCCCTGACAAGTGCTTGTCCAGCCTTTGCTTAAAGAATGCCAGTGAGGGGGAGCTCACCACCTCCGTAGGTAGCTGATTCCACTGTCAAACAACTCTTACTGTAATTTTTTCCCCCTGATATCCAGCTGGTACCTTTCTGCCCACAATTTAAACCCATTATTGCGAGTCCAATCCTACTGCCAACAGGAACAGCTCCCTGCCCTCCTCTAAGTGACAGCCCTTCAAGTGCTCAAAGAGAGCAATCATGTCCCTCCTCAACCTCCTCTTCTCCAGACTAAACATTCCCATCTCCCTCAGCCTTTCCTCATAGGGCTTGGTCTCCAGGCCCCTGATCATCTTCATTCCTGAAGCAGACAAAAAGAGATTCCTGGCCGCCAGCCATAACCCTCGTTTGTAGAATCTTGCTTGTTAGTCATATGAAGTGGCAGGTACCAGTTTTGGAAGCAAACGCGGAACAAGAGGGCTGTACCCTTGCTGTTTGCCTTTTGGGCTGTCCACATTTATTTTTGCCACCTTCAGCGGCTGCTCCTACTTTATCTTGCTTTGTCCTTTCCTTTTACATTTTTGAGGTTTCCTAGAAAACCCCCTCTTTATTTTGCTGTTTATGTAGTTCTGAATGATCCTTTCCCTCTTGAAACCCAAGCCCAGTCCTGCGGGTGCACTTTTTGCCTTTGTACTTTGGGATTCAGCTAAGGAGGGAGAGATTTTTGTTGTGCGAAGTGGTGTTGCTGAAGAGAAGCTTCTGGAACATGGAATCCTGGTGCCTTGTAGAATGTGAAGAAGAAGAATTGGTTTTTATATGGTGACTTTCTCTACCGCTTAAGGGAGACTCAAACGGGCTTACAATCACCTTCCCTTTCCTTCCCCACAATGACACCCTGTGAGGTAGGTGGGGCTGAGAGAGCTCTAAGAGAGCTGTGAGTAGCCCAAGGTCACCCAGCTGGCTTCATGTGTAGGAATGGGGAAACAAATCCAATTCACCAGATTAGCATCCGCCGCTCAGGTGGAGGAGTGGGGAATCAAACCCGGTTCTCCAGATTAGAGTTCACTGCTCCAAACCACCGCTCTTCACCACTACACCGCGTGGTGTGACACTCTTCCTTCCTGGTGCAATGAAGAGTTTGGGCTGCCCTTGGGATGTGTTCCTGTTCTTCTGGGGAGAAAGCACAGGAAGCTTCTCCTGCCATTTGTAATATTTCATTCGTTAACAAATGTAAAAGTTGAGCAAGTATCAAGAATGCAGTCCAGAAGACTTAGTTTCACAGCAACATCTGTACCAAATTATCGCCTCTCTAAAAACAAGCATTTTAAATATCGTTGGTTCATATTGTCCTTCTCCAAGGAAAGCTGAGTTTTCAGATGCCAGTAAGCCAATTCCAAGCTAGGTATTCTAGAGGAAGGAAAGCTTAAAAGATCACTCTTAACGAGGCCATGAAACACTCCCCGGAGATTTTTGCATAATAGAAGCAGATGTGTATAGTCATCTTACATACATATTTTGTCCACTAAGGTGAACATCATAGATTATAATTTTGAAACAGTTAACCATGACATTCTTTTTTTTTTAATGTGCTATAATCAGGATTGTAAGCACATTCATGTTTGCAGGAGTCTGAGTCAATTTTTAAAATAAGTCAACCACAGTAGCAGAGCAGGAAATTTTTAAATTTTATAGATCAGCACTCGTTTTTGGAAGCCCTGGGGAGTAGGCACCACTCCAAACCACCTCTCTTAACCACTATACCACGCTGGCTTTAAGACTGAGGTATATAAATTGTGTGCAGAATCTCTGTCTTTTTTCTGGGTGCATGTATGTCACCAAGGCTTCAAAAAGGGGGGAGGTCTGCAATAACCCCCAAATACATGAAAACAAGAGGAAGTATATATGTATGTTAGCGCTAAATTTTAAATCCAGTACATTCTAAACTTCATAAAATACCCCTTAATAAATATGCAGTAAGTTTAACAAAATAATAATAACATATGCAACTCTCACATTGCCAGTTATGTGTCATTAAGCCTGTTCCAAGGAGTGTACCACTTCCTGATAAATTACTTTATCACATTTATTTTTTTTCCAGTAAAGGGTTGAAGAGTCCTTTTTTAGGATTATCTCAGTAAAACTGGAAGTGTTAATACCAAAACAGGTCCAACAGTTTCGTACTTGTCTGACTACTATGATTATTATCAGGGTCTACGTTGGAGTGGAAAAAAATGTTTTATGAGCATTTTGAAGGGATTGGTTAAACTTGTAAATAACTTCTCGTACTGAGTAGTTCACAATCTACAGCTGTGTCTGAAGTTAACGTTCCGTAGTAGAATATGGCTCATTTTATCATAAACATTAATGTAATAAATGGCTCAATGCTTTAAAAATTTTTTATTGTATAACTCAGTAGGAAGCAGGAAGGAGTTATTGTATAACTCAGTAGGAAGCAGGAAGCACTCCTTGCTCAGCAGTGTAAAAACAGGATGGAGGAAGTCCGTTGCAAATCTGGGTTTACTGATTATCAGTTGAAGTTTCACTACAAAGGATGTCCATTAACAACCTTCAGTATGATATGTTGCTTATCCAGACTGAACAATAACTGCTGTAGTGTCACTACTACAGAATATTGACCCTGGTTATAGGAAGCAATGTTAACTAACAAACTGTACTCGGCCCTTTCCTGCTCATAGAAACAGGATACTATTAGTGAGAACAATTCACAGAAACTGTATGGAGAGGAAAACATGATAAGTCCAAGTATAAAGGCAGATTGAAGATTAATAGCCTCACCCCCCCCCCAATTTGGCATTTGCTTAAATTCTACATTCCTTTGGCATGCTGTAGTCTTCTAAATATTTTTGAAATGGAAGAATTGGCTTTATAATGTCGGCAAGTAGAAAGTCTGTTTAGGGATTAAGAATACGTGCATGTTGCATTTTTTTTTGAACTACAGGAAACACCTGGATGTTATTTTATAAAGCTTTTTAAGGGTGTGTATTCAAAGCCAACATGAAATACAGGAAAAATTAGCATTAGGAGCTGGCGATTTGTGATCAATGCAAAATATATTGGTCCGTTGTTGGAGAGGAAACTCTTTCAAAGGCCTGAGAAATTGCTGCAATAATTTAACATTATTAACACTAGGGACATCCGACTATAATTCTGAAGGCATTTGAAACTGAATGCTGCCATTTGCGTTCAGAGGTTCCACGAGCGTCCAGATGCCTGAATGCTTTCTCTTTCACACACTATTCAAGTCTGGAATTGAACAGCATTTTTTAAACGTTCTTAGTCATGGAACAGTCATTGTTTTTTTCTTTTTCCTGTTGTTTTCGGATTAGAAGCAGGTTGCATATATGGAAAGACTGATTTCTTGATATGAAAATTCCCAAAGAACCCTAGAAGATTACAGTTCTGTGATTAATGGATTCATTTTTTTTACTTGAATAGTTGTTAATATTGCTCTTTTATTTAAGGCCATGTGGTAAAAATAAATCTATGAAGATGCATGTGTGGTTTTATTCCTGCAATTCTGGAGGTCATCTACCAAAGCTGGCAGCCCATTCCTGAGGTTGGGGGCCGAATGGGCTTAGGAGGCGGCGTGACCCATACGCCGCCATCTGTGCCACTTGCACCGTCTAAACTGGCATGGACGCTAGCGTTGGGGCACTTACGCTGGTCCCTCTGGACTGCGGCAGCATCACAGCCCTCTGACACCGGCTCGGCCTCCGGTTGCCCTCTTCTGGACACGTTCCAGCTTGTCTAAACCTTTCTTAAATAGCAGTGCCCAAAAACTGAACACGGTACTCTAGGTAAGGTCTAACCAGAGCAGAGTAAAGCGATACCATCACTTTGAGTGATCTTGATTCTATACTTCTGTTGATATAGCCCAAGATCGCATTTGCCTTTTTAGCTACCGCATCACACTGCTGACTCATGTTCAGTGTTTGGTCTATTAAGACCCCAGGATCCTTTTCACACACGCTACTGCTCAGACAAGTCTCCCCTATCCTATAATTATGCATTTGATTTTTTCCTACCTAAATGTAGAACTTTAATCTGTGTTGAAGTGCAGTTTATTAGTTTTAGCCCAATTCTCCAGCCTGTCAAGATCATCATGTATCCTGGCTCTGTCTTCTACCGTATTTGCTACCCCTCCCAATTTAGTTAGAGCAGGGGTGTCAGATTCATTTGTTACAAGGGCTTCATATGACATAAATGTCACTTGGTTGGGCTGGGCCCCGTGTATCATAAAATTTAATGCCAGGGACTGGAGATGCAAACTTTATAGAAGTCACAGGCAAAGCCTATTAATTATATCCGCGGGCTGGAGAAAAGCTCTCAAGGGGCCGAATCCGGCCCCCGGGCCTTATGCTTGACACCCCTGAATTAGAGCGTCTGGGGAACCTGAGTTTAAATCACCAGTCTGCTATGGAAGCTCTCTAGGTGATATTGTGCCCATTACATGCTTTCAGCCTAACCTACCTCACAGGGTTGTTGTGAGGATAAAAAGAGGAGATTGATATAAGCTGCATTGCCCCCACTGTGGTGAAAGGCGGGATATCTATGAAGTAAATAAATAATAAATATAGCTGAAGTTGGGAGGCAGATAAAAGCAGGTTGGGGAATATCTGAGAGGGGGAAATGAGTCAGGGAAAGGGGAGAAGATATGAGGATTGTGGGAAAGAGGAAATAGCGTGGGGAGAAGGATACAGGGGAAAATGATGTGTCCCTTGAGGGTTCCCCACCATGCAAGTGGGCCTGGCCCAGTGACTGACACCAAACAATTGTGCCATAGTTTTCCTAACTAGATGCTGCCGGGCAGGGGGAGCTGAAGACAGCAGGATAGATAGAGGTGGGAAGGAGAGAAAGAAGCAAGAAAAGGGGAGAGGATATGGAGGCTTTCAGAAAATGGAAAGAAGAAATAGTGGGGAAGGGGGAAATGAGATGCCCCCCCCACAAGTCACTGTGGGTTCCTACTTGTATATTCTAACCCTACCCATCAGTCTTGATTTATAGGGAGTTTCTCTTGAGACAGGGCCTGCTGATTCCCCTTAAAAACCCACCTATGTTCACACAGCCCATACAGATAATAAATGGACGTGACAGTAATAGTGACAACAAAGTCCGGAAGGAAATTGCCAGGAAGCCCATAAATTTGATCCTTGATATAGCTCAGTAGCTGACTGCCTAGAGCCCATAAAGTATTCTGCAGATGTTGCAATCATCTACATTATTTCTTGAGAGAGTGAGTTTCCAGGGCAATCAAGTACCTGCTCCATGCTTAATGAAAAGCAAACATTTTAAAGATAGCACAAAATAAGCTTAAAGCACTTATGAGAAAGATAAATGGGTAAATCGGCCTGGCTATTTTCAACCTTACCTTTTACTGCACATTTTAAACAAGTTGCAGACTGCACAGTGGTAAACCCATGTTCCAGACTGCCACCCATTTGTCCACTTATTCCCAGAACCAGAAGAAGGACATGGAGAGAAGATTTTAGTAAAGGATAAGGAAAACAGAGTAGTCAAGTGAAGCATTAAATTGTGCATGTGCAGACCAAACGTGATCACACTTTAGTTCTGCCTCATGCTTTCCTTTTTTAGGATATTCAAATGCTTAGCTACAGTAATCACTATGAAAGTCTGCAGCATTTGGTTTGGCATAAGGTTCCATGTGAGCTCGCTGGGTGTCCCTGTGCCAGTCATTCTC
Source organism: Euleptes europaea (assembly GCF_029931775.1). Taxonomy (NCBI): domain Eukaryota; kingdom Metazoa; phylum Chordata; class Lepidosauria; order Squamata; family Sphaerodactylidae; genus Euleptes; species Euleptes europaea. The sequence goes on from NC_079316.1 coordinate 80,587,254, forward strand.
TCTCAGCCTAACTTACCTCGCAGGGTTGTTGTGAGGATAAAATGGAAGAGCGGCGAACAATCCTGTAAGCAACTTTGGGTCCACATCAGGGAGAAAAGTGTGGTGGAAATATCTAAATAAATACGGTTCCATGTGACAGGTATAAGTTCTAGGCTGAGTGTTAACATTTTATTCAGCAACTTTTTGTATGGAAGCCTGATGCCATCTAGTATCACGTCATGTTTATGAAAGTAATTGAAAAGTAGTTAAAAATAATTCACAAAATGTAAGGACACACGGCAAAATCCTACTGGGTAAAAATATTGTGCTGCATTGTTATAGCATTAATAAACTCTTTAAAAACAAATTTAGATTACAACACACCCATTTAGATTATAATATGCTAGATTTGTTGCATACACGAGTTCTTATAAAAAAAATCAGTATCATTTTCTGAGAATCGAGCATTTGTAAATATGCACCTGCTTTCCCCATGTGGGATTCAGTTTGCCACAACATGACCACTGCTACAAAGCTAGGCCTGTTCTTGATGTGCAGAATAATGAGGTGGAAGAGCACTGAGGGAATAGAATGGATTGGGCTGCTTTTGGGTTACAGGGGTGGGATTACATTAATAATTCCCTAAAAGCCAAAAAACTAGAAGAGCATATGAAGAGCTGGGGTGGAATTTTTCGCCCAGAAATGTTCAATTTTTGTCTGTGGGGAATCATCACATGGGGGAATACTGAGAATGTCATCTTCCCCCTCAGCCCGAAATAGACCATTCTCCAACCTCTGAATTCCAGTTTCTTCTCCTGTCACATGCGTAGACCAGTCCTTAGATTCTATTGCTGACCATGTTTAAGCATCAACACTAGCTGTGTATAATTTTTAAAAAGGTAGTCCATGTTGTTTTTGCAACTACATATTCTCTTTGAATGTATTCTTTTAAAAAAACTTTTAATTTTATTGAATTTTATTAAAAGTTGAGGGATACAGAGGGGGGAAATGGGATGGGGAAACAGCAAAAATATAACAATTCAACTCGTGTCCGTGCCCAATGCAACCCATTTTTATATTCACATCCTCAGCCTAGATCTCGTATATAAACAAAAGTCGACCCTCCAATTATTTCTTCTCTGCCCTAATTCATATAAATTCATCGCTAATCCTTGCCTGTAGGCTACAATATCTTCATGTGTGTTGTTTATTCATGCTTCTATCAACCTTCTTAATCATATAATAGTCAATTACTGCTAAATAACTATTCAGCTCTTGTTACTGAATGTATTCGTTCTATATCTCTTCCGAGCAAGCAGCTTCTGACGGAAGGTACAAAATACATTTAAAATAACCGAATATGAAAAATTGCTTATAGGTTTTTTTGAATTGACCGGGGGTTGTACAGCAGCCTGGCTCAGTGGATACCTTTTTCCTTCTGTCACTGCAGGGAACTTAATGCTTTTACCTATTTATTGCTATGTCTGCTCATACATGTTTCTAAGCAAGCCCTTGCTTTGTACATGATTTTCCTGTATCTCTCAAATTATAACGGTGTGGGGAAAGAATACAAGACCACTTGGTGGTGTATGATGATAGGCAAAGACTGTCTTAAAGCTATGGTTGCCAACATCCAGGTGGGGCCTGGAAATTCCCCAGAATTTCACCTGATCTCCAGATGACAAACTCGGTTTCCCTTGAGAAAATGGCTGCTTTGAAGGGTGGATTCTTTTTTATTTATTTATTTATATAAATGGAGGGTACAGGAAGAGAAGAAAGGGAGGGGGTAAACGTTATCATTATAAAAACAATACAGTATTGTAAGATAATTTCTGAATAGAACATTATTACAGAATATCTTTAGTTTGTTATACTTGCATCGGGCTAATTTCTAATATTTTAAAAATTCATATTCTATTTGGCAGTTAGTTGAGATAAAAAGAATATAATACAAAGTTTGTTATAGTGTTTAAACATACTTCGTTTAGATTAGCTGCATTTCATGTAAGTATAAAAGGACGCCCACTTCTCCTCGAATTGCTCAATGGGTTCACTAGGTTTAGGATTTAGTTCAAAAGTCATTTTGGCCATACTTGCATATTCCAGAAGTTTTTCTTTCCAATCATCAATTTCAGGTATGTGAGTTTGTTTCCAGGTTCTTGCTAAATTTGTTCTGGCAGCTGTTGTAGCATATTTGAAGACGTCATGCGATCTCAAAGGTAAATTTGACGGCACTATACTGAGTAGATAAAATTTAGGATCAAATGTAAACTTCATATCTAACATCAGCTGTAATTCCCGATGAATTCTTTTCCAGTATAGTTGTAGTTTTGAACATGTCCACCAGACATGAAAGTAGGAGCCGTCTGACTCTTGACATTTCCAACATGCACCTTTTTTCCCTGGGATTGTCATCTGGGAAAGCATATTAGGAGTCAAATACCCTCTGTAAAAAGTTTTATACCAGTTTTCTTTCACTTCTTGACAGACAGTATATTTCAATTCGGAAGAACAGAGTTTTTCCCATAAGTCCATGTTAATCATTTCTCCGAAATTTTGCATCCACTTTATCATATTTGTTTTCACTTCTTCTTCTTCTGTGTCGTATTTCAGGAGAAGCTTGTATATTTTCCCTAAGACGTGTGAATCATTTTTAGATATTAACTGTTCAAATTCTGTTAATTCTCGGAATGATTGTGGGTATAAACAGTCTTTTTGCAAATTGGACCTCAATTGTAGATAAGTTAACCAATTCAGCTTTTGAAATTTTTCTTGAAGTTTAATCATGGTCTTAATTTCTCCCGTGGGCTCTATCATATCACTGTAGGTAAAATGAACACCCGGTTTCAGTTTAACATTATCGTGATAAGCTTCAGTTGGTGACATTATGGATGGCGGAGAAGGACTTATTCTCTTTTTGTATCTTTTCCACACTTTCAATAACGCTGTTTTGACATCGCAATCTTCTGATACTTTGTCTTTTTGAATTTTTGATTTGAAGTCCCACAAAACTTTATGGAAACCTTGTCCCAAGTCCGCCCGCTCTAAAATAACATTCCGGCTTTTAGGATGTTTTATCCATTCGGTTATCCAAGTTAGGCAGGCAGCATGGTAGTATAATTTAAGATTAGGCAATGCCAGCCCTTCTCTTTTCTTTCATCATCTTTGAAGGGTGGATTCTATGACACTGTGCCCGGTTGAAGTCCCTCCCCTCCCCAAACTGCACCCTCCCCAGGCTTCACCCCCAAATCTCCAGGTATTTTCCAACCCAGAGCTGGCATGCCTACTTAAAGAAACTCTGGTCTTTAGTGGTTTATGACGAGAAATGATTCATCGTGCTTCCCACAAGGTGGTGCTATTTGCATGTATAGTAAAATATGCTGTGCTGGACAGGATATGTTATAGCTTTTGCTTTGTGACACCTTCAGGTTGGATAGCAAATGGATAGTGAAAGGATGCTCTTTTATACTTTGTATATTCAGTTGTGCTTGTAAGACAGCTTGAAGACTGTGACACCAGTGGCGTTTTTTAAAAAAACACTTGGTTGAACGAGCAGATTCCAGGCAAAACTAAGGATATTGAAGTCCTGAGGATTTCAGTTGAAAAGTAAAGCTCCCACTTGAACCCCTCGCTGAAGAATAGGTATGGCTACTTTTGGCTGAATTGCAGCCTGCACTGTTTATGGTGCTCTATTCATCAGGTTATGAGCAAGTGCATCTATTTATTTAGTTAATTAAATTTATAATCCGTCCTCCCCAGCCAAGACCGGGTTCAGGGCAACTCACATAAAGATAATTATATCAGAAAACACAATAAAACAATTAAAACAATGGTTAAAAACCAGCCCATACAGTCAATAAGTAATAATAAATTATCCAGCAAGGTGCAACTGGCGTGGTATATAGGCCACAGCAAAGCCTGCTATGTTCCACATCCTCAAAGATAGAATGGGTTTTTTTTGTGGGGGGGAGGTGGTGTGCAGGGTAGGGAGGTCAGCATTGATGGAAAAAACCATAGCTGGCCTCAACCATAGGCCTGATGGAATAGCTCTGTCTTGCAGGCCCTGTTGAAATCTCTAAGATCCCACAGGGCCCTGGTCTCATTTGAGAGGCTATTCCACCAGACAGGGGCCAGGGCAGAAAAGGCCCTGGTTGAGGCCAGCTGGACACTCTTTGGGCCAGAGACCACCAGCAGATTTGCATTTGAAAGTGAATGAACCTGAGACAGGAGGAAGTACATAGTGTCAAGGCATTCTTGTAAGGAAACGGCAGGGGGAAAACTTGAGTTACTCATGTGGGATGGGAGCCATTGGAGAACTGGATGTGGTCTAAGTGGCCTTGTTTTATGCATATTGTCCTCTGAAAACGTTTGCATATTATTTATGTGGTGTATCTTGAATATTATTGGCATATTTTTATGCCAAGGGTACAATTAAATTTAGGTGGTGAAAGTAGGCAAAGCTGCGCAAGAGTTCTGTAAAAATATGTAGCTCGCTTCCACCTCTGGTATGATGTACGGTACTTTCATTTATGTGTGTGTGTGGGGGGGGGACAGTAAGTCTGCTCTTCAATGGGTTTTGGTTTCTTTGGGCTTCATTTGAATCTTCCGTGCCTAGGCACATCTGCACCGGTCAACTCTGCTCTTTCTAGAACAATCCTGATTGGGGCCCTTTGCATGCTTCTCAGCTCCACTTCATCCCCTTTTGTTCTCTCCCTGCTTCTGCGCCAGCTCCTGTTTGCCAACAGCCATATTTGCTTACGACTGAGAACATTCCCCCCCCACCTCATTTGAAGTGTTTTCTCCATCTCGCTTCTTCCATTGCAGAACTTGGTGGTTTTCTCCACCCCCCTTGTGTAAACACATGTACATATAGGCACACAGGAGATAAGAACTAGAAAGGCCAAGTTTTCTCAGCCAGTCATTGTTGCTAATGAAAGATGGGGCTTGTCATCTTTCTGGCTTGTCACAGGTCAGTTGGGGATGAGGAGGTCATTCTAAAGTGGGGTTTGCTGCAGAAAAGAGAGGATTTGATACGTTTTGGGCAGAAAAGAGAGGATTTGATTAGAAGAAGAGGAGTTGGGTTTTTTTGTATGCCAGCTTTCTCTGCCACTTAAGGAAGAATCAAACTGGCGTACAATCACCTTCCCTCCCCCTCCCCACAACAGACACCCTGTGAGGTAGGCGGGGCTGAGAAAGCTCGAAGAGAGCAGTGACTAGCCCAAGGTCACCCAGCTGGCTTCGTATGTAGGAGTGGGGGAACAAATCCAGTTCACCAGATTAACCTCCGCCGCTCATGTGGAGGAGTGGGGAAATCACACCTGGTTCTCCAGATCAGAGTCCACCACGCTTTACCACTACACCACGCTGGCTCTTAGTTTTAGCTACTGAAATATTTTGGGTTTATTTGTGGCTTAGATATAAATTGAATACACACTATCTGGAATAAAGCACTGAGGAAAAGGAATGCTGGGTCTGTCTTAGATTGGATTATATTAATTGGGTATTCTTCTCTGCTTAAAAGAAAAGGTAAAGGTCCCCTGTGCAAGCACCGGGTCATTCCTGACCCATGGGGTGACGTCACATCCCGACGTTTACTAGGCAGACTGTGTTTTTTATGGGGTGGTTTGCCAGTGCCTTCCCCAGTCGTCTTCCCTTTACCCCCACCAAGCCGGGTACTCATTTCACCGACCTCGGAAGGATGGAAGGCTGAGTCAACCTTGAGATGGCTACCTGAAACCAACTTCTGTTGGGATCGAACTCAGGTCGTGAGCAGAGCTTGGACTGCAGTACTGCAGCTTGCCACTCTGTGCCACGGGACTCCTCTGTGCTTAGACTGGTATTATTTTCTTCCATTTGACTGGTTGTGTTACCATGATAAAGTGGCAGAATGGAGCGAATATCTCCAGTTTTGAAAATCCAATTGTCGTTTATTTGAAGTCTGAATGGATGGCAGTCATTCTCCACTGGGGGGCTCACTGTGCAAGATTTTGTTTTGAGTTTTGATGGCATCGATTATTGAATGATGTGGTTCCAGAGGCTGAATGCAGTAATGGGTTTATTGGCGTTTTTAAATAATTGAATTCTTTAGTGTTCTGGTAAAATTCTCAGTGCGTGTAATTTTTTTAAACCAAAACATATGAGATTACTACTTGAATTTTATTTTATTATTTATATATGCTTAACAGGTCTGTGTACGATGATCAGCCGAACGCACACCAAAAGTTTATGGAAAAACTAGATGCTTGTATACGCAACCATGACAGGGAGATTGAAAAAATGTGCAATTTTCATCATCAAGGCTTTGTGGATGCTATTACCGAGCTTCTTAAAGTTAGAGCTGATGCAGAGAAATTAAAGGTAAGACACTGTTGTTGAAAAACAGAGGGAGGATTTGCTTCTGCTGAATATGAGATTCTCATCATCATGCAGTCCTTTGGCACATTTTTGTCTTTCCAGTCTTGAATGAAAACATTTTAACTAGTGTAAGTATTACACTGCTGAAGATAGAACTGTTTTTGTAATGAACAATACATTAATAATACACAATACACAATAATTATACAGCACTTTCCATAAAGTTATGGTGAATCAAAAAACATGCTAAAACACTTAAATAATTTTTACAAGGACTCAGTTTTAGGTTGGACTCCCCACCCTTCAAATAAATGTTTCTCTCTTTCTTCAGGAGTAATTGGAATTGTTGGGATTCTTTAGAAGCTAGTTGTGAGATTTCCTCCGAAGTAAATTGTGCAGTTAGTCCTTTTAGCTCCCTTTACACTTTCGTGAAGAAAATATGCACACCAGACAGAATGAGCATAGTTCACCAGAGGTTATGATTAGAACAGCATTATATAAAGGATATTCAGATAACAAGGGACCCAATACAGCATCAATGAGGTCATTGAGCATCTTTGTTTAGAAATTAATGAGTTTTTAATAAACTAGAATGTGCTCCCTTATTATGATGACCTAATGAGTCACTTAATATGTGGGAAAGTCTGAGGTTGAGCTCCGTCTGCACCTGCAGCATCAAAATGTTGCTGTGGCTCGGAGATTTCCACGTTTGATGTTAATCAACCACCCAGTGTTTGCATTCACCAAAGTATGAACGTTTAATTACCATAAAATGCAATCACCATTTCTTGTGGACAATGAATGGCACATAGAGCTCATTGAGGTTATCAAAAAGGGACCAGTGGTCAATTGGGGCAATGATTTGAATTGTTTGACAGACCTATGGAAACAAAAAAAGTTCAAAAATCCCAAGTAAAATTGAGAAGTTTGCCACAGAATCTGTTAGAAAGAACTGTCATAACTAATTGAAGTTAACAAAAAACCCTTGGTGAGCAAAAGTTCAAGTTCAAGCTGCAGAGTTAATTTGGATTTGTGTCTCTTTGTCCTAAGTTTCTCATGAAGCATGATCTGATTACAAGGGTGAGCAGTTGCATCAGGGCAATATATGCATTCTTGTCTAACAAAGGTGAAATTATTTTTAAGGTCCAAGTCACTGATACCAACCGAAGGCTTCAAGATGCTGGGAAAGAGGTGAGAAAACAGCGCTGTTTGCAGCGCGTAACAAAAAGTTGTTAGGGGGACAAAAATGCATGTGTGATTTTAATTGTTGTGTTTTTGAAAACATCCAAGGTGATAGCTCAAACGGAGGAGATAATCCAGTGTAGACTTCAGCAGAGGAATATTACTACAGTGGTTGAGAAGCTTCAGTTGTGTCTTCCAGGTGGGTTACAAATAGGTGACGTGTCTTGAAGAATTGCTCTTGTATTTGTGTCATCACTGCTTTTTAAAAAAGCAAATATTGTGACATTCTTAAGTAGCATGTTCCTGCTCAGACCGAGCACGGTAGGTCTATTCTTATCTATCCAGCTCATTGAGGAAGAGAAAGATGATGGCATTGGATATATGCATCTACATGATATAGTTAAATGTCATTTGACCGTAGTTTGTTCATAACTGAACTTAATAGCTACAAAAGAAAGCAAAACAACAACAACACTATACCAGTGTCTTTATGAATCCTGCAGAATTTTTGAATATTTTTTTTAGCTATCTACTACAGTATTGCATAGAAGCCTTTGGAGTATGCCAGATTTCTCCCATGCGGAGCGTGTTTTCTAAGAAACGTCCCGGCAGGCATCTCCAACCTTCTTCTCTTGGACATTTGCTGTAACTTTGGAAGATTACAGTAGGTGGTACTGTTGGCATACTGTTCTCCTTCGTGTGTAATTTAAGAAAACGTTGATCTTTTCCCCTTTGCTTAAGAGTCGGGCCATTTATGCATGGGAGGTTTTGCTTTGGATTTGCTGCTTTCTAGATGCGCATTTTCCCCATCCGAGTTCTCAAAACTCTGCATGGGGGCTTATTTTTGAGTTTTGAGAATTTGGATGGGAAAAATGTGCATCTACAGAGCAGGAAATCCAAGGCAAAACCTCCCATGCATAAATGGCCACAAATGTCAGAATGTTTGTATTGAGATAGGCTTGAACGAGGTTTCTGAAGTTACTCTTTCTCTGATTTTGTCACTGTTAATGTGCTTCTCTGAGTATGCATATATTACTTTATGTTTTGGTTACTTTATCCTGTTGTGTGTTTGTTCATAAAATTGATAATACAGTGTGTATGTATATATATATAAACAGATTGGAATGTCTACATGTTTACTAATAGAACTTAACACATCTTCATATCTTCGTTTATACAGTACTGGAAATGTATAGCAAGCTAAAAGAGCAGATGAATGTAAAAAGGTGAGTAAGTTTCTTCCTTACATTCTTTGGAAATGTAACATTTTGAATGAATGGGTTCATCCACTTGTCTTCTACAATTACCAATGGAACGGTAAAAGACTACTGTGCAAGTCATTTAATGAATCTTAGTCTCGTCTTATTGTATTCTCTTTGGCATTCCAAGCCTTTGTTTGTTTCATGTGTGTCATTACAAATGAACAGATGTTGGACAAAAACTAAAGCATTTTCAAAGGCCATGAAAAAACCAGCTTTATTTTAAACAGCATGAAACGCTCTCAGAACGTTAAAGTTGTTGCATGTCAATTAAAATTAGTTAAAGCTGGCTGTTGTGAATGATTTACTTATGATAGAAATGATGAGAAAGTTTGCTAAATTGTTCTTCACCCATTCAAAGTGCATTCTGAATAAGTGCTGTGTATCCGTTGTTGGTTTTTGAGGTTATTTGGTTTAGCTATTTTATGCAGTTACCATAATACAAATGTTTGTTTAGGTAGGAGCAATAAAGTACACTTTGAAATACCTATAGATATTTGCAAGCAGCCTTATTTCTCTGAGTGAACTTGGAGAGGGGCTATTTGGATCTGTTATGACCTAAATTTGTGAGCTTTTACGTGAGTGGTGGAGGCTAATCTGGTGAACTGGATTTGTTTCCCCACTCCTACACACGAAGCCAGCTGGGTGACCTTGGGCAAGCGAGTCACACTCTCTCAGCCTCACCCATCTCACAGGGTGTCTGTTGTGGGGAGGGGAAGGGAAGGTGATTTTAAGTCGATTTGAGTCTCCCTTAAGTGATAGAGAGAGTTGGCCTATAAAAACCAACTCCTCCTCCTCCTCCTCCTCCTCCTCCTCCTCCTCTTCTTCTTCTTCTTCTTCTTCTTCTTCTTCTTCAAAACCTCTTCATTTAATTTATTCTAATATTCTTCTTCTAATATTCTTCAATGTAGGCTGTCCAAAGGTATATCATTTCAGTCCTTTAAAAATTATCTTTAGATTGTCGAAGGCTTTCACGGTCAGAGTTCATTGGTTCTTGTGGGTTATCCGCGCTGTGTAACTGTGGTCTTGGTATTTTCTTTCCTGACGTTTCGCCAGCAGCTGTGACAGGCATCTTCAGAGGAGTAACACTGAAGAAAATACTAAGACCACGGTTACACAGCCCAGATAACCCACAAGAACCAATATCTTTAGATTATTTAGGTAATGATAATCTATTTTTTTTCTGGTGAATTCACTTGTAACCTTAAACGAGGCATGAGAAATTGGAAGGCACAATTTAACAATTATTTGTGATACCTGACTGGTGTATACAGTGCCCATCACCGGTTCAGATCTCCTGGCCACCCTAACTCATACCTGTCTTATTTAAATAGATATGATTCTTTTCTCTTGATGTCCAACTGGTCATATGCGTAACAGCATAAGTTTTTACTACAAGCTGCGATGGCAGCTTCTGTTCTACTTCTTAGGGCGTTTAACAAAAATAGGTTTTAATTAGAGAAGAGAAGGTAAACTACTATAGTTGGATTGTAAGTTCCAAATAAAAATGTTGTACATATTTGTAGGAAGTATTTAGGACCGGTGCAGCTATTAGGCGGGCAACAAGAACACCTGTCTTTGGGCCTGAAATGACTTTGGCTCACGGGGAATGTATCAAAAGGGAATGCCCAGCTTATTTGAAATACTGCAATGTAATTTAAGGGAGCCCTTGGAGTTCTTGTATAACTACTGGTTGGAGGATAGAAGTATATGATTTACAGTGTAGTCCTAAGCATTCCAGTGAAGTGGTCGAGCACTGGAATACTCATGAAGTTGCTAGTCCCCTCCCCAAAGTGTTTCAGCAGAGACCGGGAGTCAGGCAAAAGATTGAGAAGCAGGGCCACACAGGCTGCAACCACACCAGCGTCCCCAGCAACCATGCTGTCACATCCTGTACAGGCCACAAGATAACATAAGAACATAAGAAAGGCCATGCTGGATTAGACCAAGGTCCATCAAATCCAGCAGTCTGCTCACACAGTGGCCAGCCAGATGCCTCCAGGAAGCCTACAAAAAAGATGACTGCAGCAGCATTGTCCTGCCTGTGATCCAAACCACCTAATAAAATAGGCATGCTCCTCTGATCCTGGAGAGAATAGGTGTGCATCATGACTAGTATCCATTTTTACTAGTAGCCGTGAATACCCCTCTTCTCCATGAACATGTCCACTCCCCTCTTAAAACCTTCCAAGTTGGCAGCCATCACAACATCCTGGGGTAGGGAGTTCCACAATTTAACTATGCGACAGCAAAGCTGTGATGGATAGGGCAGACAGAACCAAGCACTGGGTGGCAGGACCGGGGACTCAGCCCTGCACGTGTCACAGCTGAGGGGCAAGAAGGAGCAGGGCTATGGACCGTAGGGCCTTGTCCACGGCATACTTCCTCATCCCCATAAAGGAACAGAGTTCTACCTAACAGTAACAGAGCAGCTGACGTAGTTGGCAAGGGCCCCGAAATCTCCCACCAACAGCGACCCCCCAAACAGGTCCATGGCCCATATGGTCCAAAGGCTACAGTCACCAAGAAGGGGCATGGGCAGATGACAAGCCCAGCCAGGGGTCTCTGCTGCTCACTGGCAGGGGAACCTTCTGGCAGCCCAGCAACACTGCCAAGGGCACCACTGGGCCACCCCCCATCTACCCCCCCATGGTGAAGCAGGAGAGGGGCACTTGGGTGGGCTCTGGTGTTTGGGGTACACAGCACCACCGACAGATCCCCCACTAGGGGAGGGGCTGTGGCTCAGTGGTAGAGCATCTGCTTGGCATGCAGAAGGTCCCAGGTTCCATCCTCGGCATCTCCAGTTAAAGGGACTAGGCAAGTAGGTGATGTGAACGACATCAGCCTGAGACCCTGGAGAGCTGCTGCCGGTCTGAGTAGACAATACTGACTTTGATAGACCAAGGGTCTGATTCAGTCTAAGGCAGCTTCATGTGTTCATGTGTCCACTAGCCTCTTCAATGGAGCAGAAGTGTTCTGGCACTGAAGTGACCATCATTCCACTCTGGTGCTCTGTCATTCCAGTCCCAGAGCAATCTATCTGTCCAGATTGTCATTTCAAGTCCATTCCACATTCACTGTAACTTTTGTGTGCAGTAATGTATTTCAGTGGAGCCTGCGCACGGCATTCTTGGCTTCCATTATATCCAATGGGCATTCCATCATATCCCATGGTTTCCAATGGCCATTCCTGTCATTCTTTTTAGTACATCCTGTCTCAGAGCACACCTGGCTGTCCTCAGTGTTCCTTATGACAATCAGCGGTCCCTCCAAGTGCCAGGCAGTTGCCGTCACAACCGCTGCCAGCCCCTCCATGCACTGTTGACCCCAGGAGAAAGCATCCCTTCCTTCGGTAGTTGCTAATGCATAAGAAAACCCATGCAATAGATTTAACTTCCAGAGCGGGCCTCGCTGAATAGATAATCAAGAAACAGGAATAACTGGGTCAGTGTCGGTCTTGCCAGCGTAGTAATTTGGTACTACTATGGTATAATGGTCTTGAAAGTCATGCAGCCTATGCCATCCCACCAGGTTGTTACAGTAAAGAGGAAATGACTCATGCATATAGTCCTGAAGCTGTTTCGAGGAAGAGTGGGCAGCAAATTGAGTCAATAAGGAGGCAAAGAGCAAAACTTACTGTGTTAAATGTGCTTTAAATACAACACCTCATTAACTGGTTACCCAGCTAATTAACTCTACGCGGAGAAGCATTGCAAACGGTAGGTTTCGATCGTGGGACTCCCAGGTTCTAGTCTGATGCTCTACCCTATGTTGGCCTCCCTGGAAAAAAAACAACTTCTGACAGGTCTGCTGCTTGTAGAGCAGACTACTTCATAAAATATCTGAGATATCAATCCACGTTTGCTAACTGCTTTCTTTCGAAAGGGTGACTGCTGTGTCCGTTTGAAACGTGTACTGAAGCGCTTTGTTGTGCGACAGGCTCAGCATCTTGTTTAAGCTGGGCTGCAACCCGTGCAAAGCAGCTATGCGTGCTTAATTTGCGTGCCAGAAATCTGAAACCCGGGTGGCTCTTTTGCTGGCATGCTAACTAAGCATATGTAGCTACTTTGCATGGGCTGCGAGACCCTTTAAAAAAGATGCTGAACCTGAACCAAGTTTCACGGGATAGCTCTTTGCCTTGCCAATGTCACACCGAGTCCAATTTGCATGTACAAATTGCAAATGAGCCATGTATGTTGCGGATATATTTACCATAATTTATTTTGATCACATTCACATAAAGAATTTGTTATGTATAATAAGTGGGGGTTTGGGGGGGGGAGAAATCCCCCTAATAGCCTTTCTCTTCTTTTTCAGATATTACTCTGCTTTAAAAACTATGGAACAACTAGAGAACATATGCTTTCCTAGAGTCAGTCAATATCGGTTTTGCCAGATAATGATTGAAAACCTTCCGAAACTTCGTGAGGAAATTAAAGAAATTTCCATGTCTGATCTTAAGGACTTCCTAGAGAGTATCCGGAAGCATTCAGATAAAATTGGTGAAACTGCAATGAAACAGGTACGATTGAGGTCTAACCAAACTTGTTGCTGTTAAATGTGATATTTGGCTATATCACTACTAATAATCCAGCCTCTCTTCATACATGCTTTGCGTGCTAGAGGAATGACACAGGCTCCTCCTTTTTGCTACATATACACTCTGATGCAGGCACTCCACATGGATCCTGATTTGCTCAGCCTTTCCCCCTTACTTTTCATAGGGAGAAGAACCATGCAAATCAGTCCCGTATGAGAACCTGCATCATATGCTAATATAGTGTGTATTGTGATGGGCATCTCTCTCTCTCTCTTCGACCTGCCAAATTTGGAGGGAGAAACAAGAATGGGCTCGGGGAGAAAAACCCGAAGTGACAACTATGCACAGGACTGGCTATCAATTTGGGATTGAGGCAGAATTTAAACTTGGGGTAAAAGAGCCTCCTGAAAATGCAGGGGAACTGTGAGGGGAGAGTGAGGCGATTTCTGAAGATCTGAAAATACATGCATAATTAAAACAAGATCCCAAAGTAGTTGGGGGGTGCTCGCGATGGGAACCACCCGTGCATAAAAGGCCTTTGTGTCTTCACATTTAGCATCTAACAAATAATATGGCCTTCAGTGACTTTGCTGGTTAGAGATAAAGATTTATTTACCTAAGGCCATAGGTGAAACTTTGGGAGATTTTTTTTTCATATTTAATGTATCTTTTGGAAATGCAGGCACAGCAGCAGAAGACCTTTAATGCTGCTCTACAGAAGCAGAGCAATCTAAGCTATGGGAGAAATATGTATATAAATAATGATGGTGTTCCAGAAACAAGGAATGAAATGGTTTTCAAGCAAACCCTTGAAGAAGAAGAGGAACATGAAGACGAGGTATTTCAAATAATTACTTCTTAGCTGAATTCTTTAGTTTCTCCTGAAACGTGGTAGGGAGGGGTACTGAAACTTGTCAAGTGGTTTTTAGATGCAGGAAGGCAGAGGATCCAAAGAGTTACCAGGTCTCCCGTAAGGGGCTTGCGATAGCCCAGTGGAATGTGTAGTGTTTTTTCTCTGAAAAGCTGTTTCCAGACCACCTCACCTCAGATTTAAAAGTAGCTTGCATTGAGAAAGAGGGTGAGGAAGGAAGCAACTATTTAAGTAAAACAACTATCATGCTTGGCTAACACATGCAGAAGAACGCTGTAGTAGAATGAACTACTCTACCTAAGACTGCAGGCGGAAGCTCGCATTTTGGAATACTCTGTATTAAACGCTCCCTACAAGTGGAAATTCAGCATGGCAAGCAGAAAAAGGGATACAGCCTTTGCTCCTGCTGTGCTAATTTTCTGTTTTGTGGGGAGGGGACCTTTTTCTCCCCTTATTCAAATGAACTTTCAACGCCAGGCCTTTCCCCACTAGCTATTTCTGTCAAGTGCAGCCCTTTAAATATTCGGGGTTTGCTCGGTCCTCCACACATGTTTAGGCTGTTTCCAGTTCAGCTTCGGGGAGTCCATTCCCCCCCCCCCGTTTTTTCTGGCTGCTGTTTTCCCATTAAGTTAATGTTTCCGTGAGATCCATTCGCTGCATTGTTAGTGGGGACTTCGCAGCTTTTCGCCCCTCCCACTTCTAAGACCAACCAACAGATGTCACACAAGCCTTCCCATCCCTCCCTCCAATCCCCTCCCTCCCCTTCCCTCCCCTGCCATTTACCTGGTAGAGAACAAAAATGTTTTCCCATAATTTTTTGAAAAAACACAATGTTACTATAACGTTATTCCATAGTATGGATGCTATGCTACAAAGAAGGTGTATTTTTCCTGGGATGCTGTAATGGTGCAATGGTGGCGGTGTTGCGCATTGTAAACTATACTTCATGAAGGTCTTTTAACGTTGTCGTCCCTGCTGATTTTGGAGAGGTACCTGATTTAAGATCACTTTTTGGTGGTTATCAATGTCAGTCGGTCAGATTTATTACAGCAATTGCCAGTAAAAGAGTACGAATATACATTATATACATTATAAATACAAAATAAACAGTTAATAAAAAGCCAGATAAAATATTCTCTCCCTAAAAATATGGCCTAACTTTTAATAATTTAGGATTTAAGATTACTGGCTATGGCCACCCTTTCTGAACGAATTTTGATCACTACAGAACAGAATTTAGCTACCTTAACAATATATTGATCTGAATTCCGAACTCTAATTTGAGTTGTAATGCAGTATTATATTTGATCTTTTCCCCCCTTTCATACAGGTTTTGACAGCTCATGATCTGGTAGATTTTTCTCCCGTGTACAGATGCTTGCATATTTATTCAGTTCTGGTATGTGTATAGTTCTTAATTTGTTTTGTCCTTTGCACACATCTGATAGTTGATCTTTTCTGTGGGAAAGCTACCTGTGAATTCCCTAAAACCTACCTACGCGCTAAAAATATGTTCAAGGGTGCTGCCGCATCTTTGCCAACCACGTTTAAGGTACTGTGGTCTGCTCTATATCAATGAATTCTCCTGCATCCATTGTAAGGGGGAGGAGCTTTGGCTCAGTAGTAGAGCCTCTGCTTGGCCCCAGGTTCAGTCCCCTGCATCTCCAGTTAAAGGGACTAGGCAAGTAGGTGAATCGACCTCTGCCTGAGACCCTGGAGAGCCGCTGCTGGTCTGAGTAGACAATACTGACTTTGATGGACCAAGGGTCTGATTCAGTCTAAGGCAGCTTCATGTGTTCATGTGTACCCTGGAAGTGTTTGGAGAGAAAATGCCTTTGTTCATAGGAACAAAGAGAGAGCCGCTGCTGGTCTGAGTAGACAATACTGACTTTGATGGACCAAGGGTCTGATTCAGTCTAAGGCAGCTTCATGTGTTCATGTGTACCCTGGAAGTGTTTGGAGAGAAAATGCCTTTGTTCATAGGCCTGACATGTATAAAGGTTTATTTGAAAACTGGGTAGTAGGAGACCCCTTCTACAGTCAGTCTTCTCAGGGCCTGAGCAGCAATATCAGTCGCTCCGTTCCCCAAGCCCTTTTTTCCTTGCATGGAAATTCTTTTTTCTCCCACTGCCCTTAACTATATTTCAGTGTTATGTCTGTATCAGTATTGTAACTGTAGCTATCACCAGAAATGAAGTAATTATCCTTTATGACACATCAGCCCATAGCCATCTACACTGCACAAGTCAATTGAATTCATGGCTTCATTGTTTCATATTACTTATGTGTAATATGAGCTACAGTTACAGTTCGAAGAAGGATGTTGAAACGGGATACTAGCCGGCAAACCTGTCACTTTTATATTATCAACACTTTTGTTTTTTGCTTTTGCTCATTATTTGTATGCTCTAATACATGCTTGCAATTTAATTGAACTTTTGATGTTACTATTATTTTGTAATACTTTGGAGTAGCTAGAAGTGATTAGATAAATGCCTTGTAACCTCTGGTGCTTTGTGCATTTTTTTCTCTGTCCCCTATCAGCCGTTTCTGCCCCCTCTTTTTCACTGTATCAGTATTGACCATGGTCAGTGCTATAATCAGGATTTATTTATTTATTTACATTATTTATAGTTCGCCTTTTTCACTGTGATTCAAGGTGGATTACACAGAGTGAGTCAATGAAATCAACAAGATGGGACATACAATAAACAATGAAGTAGGATTTGGGTTGTATTGTTGGGGTTGTATTTTTTTTTAATGATATGAAATTTGGTGGCAATAAAGGGACCCAAGAAAAGCGGATCCTGAATAATGCCAATTTGGGGGGGGGCATTATTTGGGCCGCTTTGGCCCCACTGCCATTTTTCCCCTCCCTCCCCCATCTTCCCCCTTACTTACCTGCCTCTGACACCAGTCTGGTCTGTCCCGCTTCTCAGGAACCTGGGAAAGTGGTGTGTGTGTGGATTGCTTTTAGATCTGTCCCGCTGGCCTTCTGTGGAACCCGGAGAAGGCTGGTGAGGTGGATATGATAGAAATCTTCCCCTGCCACTTCTCCGGGCTCCAGAAAAGTACATGGGCTGGATTGGTGTCAGAGGACAGCAGAGAAGGTCGGCGGGGTGGATATGACAGAAATCCACCACCTGCAGCTTCTCTGTAGCCCGGAGAAGAGTATGGGTGTGTGTGGATTGCTTTTAGATTTGCCCTGTCAGCCTTCACCAGACCCTGGAGAAGGATGGCAGGGCAGATCTAAAAGATTCAGGTTTATTTCATTATTTTTTAGCTTCACGTTTATTAATCTGAAACTTTTCAAAAAATCTGGGGTTTCTGGAATTTTTGAAAATTTCCTGGTTTGAGAAACCCGAAGCCAAAAAATACCGAAAAAATTGCCTCACGGCCCTACAATTTAAACAGCCACATCCTACCCTTGCATGTCAATGAAAGTTCTCAAGGAACTTGCAAGTGCATTGACGAGCTGAATATTATATTAATAAGAAGTACTTTTTTTGCTCTGAGTTTACTCATTAATGGAAAATGAAATAAGTAAGCTAGCCACAACAGGGGTAAAACTGAATTTATGCAGTTTAGAATTTGATTTTTTGTTGTTGCTTACATCAGTATGTAGATGAGTCAATTTTGTTGCAGTTTTAAGCAGACAGATGGTTCTTTCTGAATGAATCATCTTGATGAAAAAATGGGTCCATCACTCTGAGCTCTTTATAACATCACAAAATATTTTTGTATAGAAAACACATTCCGTGTCTATTGAAGCAACGCAAACTAGTTCCACTTCACTATTGTAAAAGAGTACTTTTGAAATATTTCTTTCCTGTCTGCATCTGAAGGAATGAAAAGATTTCTCTCTTGTTTTCTAAGGAATGTTAAATTAATTGCAGCAACATTTGACATATAGAAAGCGAAAGAATGCTATTGGAGGAACACAACTGAAACTGTTCTGAATCATCTTTATTATTTAACTTTTAGTGCATTTAGAAAATATGTTTCACCGTATTACAATTCCACAATTAAAACAAAAGGCTATTTCTTTGCATTCTCAAATTAGGAAATGGGGGAAAGATAGGGATTATGTATTTAGGCAAGATTCCTTATTTATGTTATTGTTAAGCCAGACTTGCAACAGCTGTTGTGAACTCAGTCTGGGGAAGGGGAAGAAGAAGAGTTGGTTTTTATATGCTGACTTTCTCTACCACTTAAGAGAGCTGTGACTAGCCCAAAGTCACCCAGCTGGCTTCTTGTGGAGGAGTGGGGAAACCAACTCGGTTCACCAGGTTAGCCTCTGCCGCTCATGAGGAGGAGTGGGGAGTCAAACCCGGTTCTCCAGACTCCACCACTTCAAACCACTGCTCTTAACCACTGCACCACGCTGGCTCTCAAGTTTTAGTCGGCAAACTATTTCTAAAGAGTTGTAAGATGAACATAAAACAAAATGTTTGCAGCAGCTTGTATCACACCTTCGACCAGCACGAAGGCACAAAAGATTTCTGTTTGAATAATGGCTCTGTACTTTAATGTTGTAACTAAACCACAATACAGTTTACTTATTTATAATATTTACATCTCAGCTTTTTAGCGTTTGCCTCTTGTCAACCAACGACAATGACCGTTTTAGACCTCAGTAGTTCTCAACGCCCTGACCTGGATGGCCCAGGCTAGCCTGATCTCGTCAGACCTCAGAAGCTGAGCAGGGTCGGCCCTAGTTAGAACTTGAATGGGAGATCACCAAGGAAATCCAGGGTTGCTATGCAGAGGAAGGCAATGGCAAACTACCTCAGTTAGTCTCTTGCCTTGAAAGCCCTACTGGGTTGGCATAAGTTGGCTTGACGGCACTTTACACACACAGTTCTCAAGGGGGAGCCTCTGAAAACCAAGCATGCTCCACCTCCTCATCTGCATAACCATTCCATAGGTTTCACTTCTCGGTGTCTAATAGGAGGTGCTATGCTGTGATAGGAATTTGCTTAGTTCAAGGCTTGGTAACAAGATGCTGCGGGTCATACCCAGTCTCAATACCCTCACATTGAATATCCTAGAGATTCCACTGATAGTACATATATTGTAGAAAGAAGTCAAACAATTCTAAAGAATCAAAAGGAAAGCCGGCATGGTGAAGTGGTTAAGAGCGGTGGACTCTAATCAGGAGAACCAGGTTTGATTCCCCACTCCTCCACATGAGCGGCAGACTCTAATCTGGTGAACTGGGTTGGTTTCCCCACTGCAACACATGAAGCCAGCTGGGTGACCTTGGGCTAGTCACAGTTCTCTTCGAGCTCTCTCAGTCTCACCTACCTCACAGGGTGTCTGTTGTGGGAAGGGGAAGGGGATTGTAAGCCGGTTTGGTTTTCCTTAAAAGGGAGAAAAAATCAGCATATAAAAACCAACTACACTTCTTCTTCAAAAGCGGGCAGCAAGCGCAAAGGAAGACTCAGGTAGTTTGTTTGTTCCATTTGCCATCTCTCCCCACCCCCAGTAGCTTATGTTAGTGTGGCCACTTTTGGGGAACTGATATTTATTGCAACTTCAAATCAGTTCTTCCTTGTGAAAATATAAGTCAAGGCTTTTTGTACAGTTGGTCCAGTCCAGCTCTAACACATGGCAAGGGAGCTTCCATATGTGCACGAGTGCGTCTTGTTGAACCAATGCAAAGTTTGCTGCGATAGGAGTAAATAATAGTTGTGTTGTTGTTTTTTAACGAAGTGAAGATGTCCTAAAATTTGTGTGCATTGTTTACCTTAGGCTGATGCAGAGACATTTGAAAACTACTACAGAAAACAGAGAAGGAAACAAGCAAGACTAGTATTACAGCCACAGTCAAACATGGTACTTGATTGTTGTTTCTTTTAACAAACTCCAAACATGCATGACCACGGGACTAGTCTGTCTTGAAATTTTGCGATGATATGTAACTTCACCGTTGAAATGTGTGTTCTTTTCTTAAAGCACGAAACGGTAGAAGGCTACAGAAGATACTTCAGTCAAATTGTAGGGTAAGTCCCCAGATAACTAGCTGTTGTTCTCCTAAGCATCACAGCTTTCATTGGGAGGCTTTTCCTCATCGTAATGTATAACTGTTCAGCATCTGCAGTGCTGACTTGCAGGGGTGTTCCAGTATTTATGAAAAACCATTGCTGCCCTGTTATAGACATTTTCAAACATCGCAAACGGCAAGGAAGAAAGATGGGAAACAGCAGATGACTTACGTTTTCTCCTCATACCTCATAACAGCTAAGCTGCTTTGAAAGGGAACCCTGGGTTTACCCAAAGGGTTGCCGATTCTGGATTGGGAAATTCTTGGAGATTTGGAGGATGGAACCTAGGAGGGTGGAGTTTAAGGAAGGGAGGGACCTTATAAGGATATAACGCCATAGAGTCCACCTTCTGAAGCAGTCATTTTGTCCAGGGGAACTGAGAGCCAGCGTGGTGTAGTGGTTAAGAGCAGTGGTTTGGAGTGGTGGACTCTGATCTGGAGAACCGGGTTTGATTCCCCACTCCTCCACATGAGCGGCGGAGGCTAATCTGGTGGACTGGATTTGTTTCCCCACTCCTCCACATGAAACCAGCTGGGTGACCTTGGACAAGTCACAGTTCTGTTAAGAGCTTTCTCAGCCCCACCTACCTCATAGGGTGTCTGTTGTGGGGAGGGGAAGGGGAGGTGATTGTAAGCTGGTTTGAGTCTCCCTTAAGCGGTAGAGAAAGTTGGCATATAAAAACCAACTCTTCTTCTTCATCTCTGTTGTCAATTGTAATTCTGGGGGATTTCCGGGCTCCACCTGGAAGCTGGCAACCCTATTTATTTTGTATTTGTAATACAAACAAGCCCATATTTCTCTCCTTCTAATCAACATACGGTATACACTACTGGACTGTTGCTTGGGATATAAGAAATGTGTTCCTTTTGGTCTCCTCTCATGTAGTCATGGCTCCTATATTACTGCCACCGCAGCTGAGGCACATGTTTCCAAGTAAAATGGCAGAGGATGATAGAACTACTTTGCAAATTCTGTTAAATCCCCTCTAGTAGTAAAACCCATAAAATTCAGGGGAAATATTTTGATTTTCTTCTTTATTGTACGGCTATAGTTTAGCTCTGTTAAGAGCAATATAGCTTGAATCAAGTATGTTATTTTTTATTTATTAAAATATTTATATCCGCTTTGCCTCATTGGCTCAAGGTGGCTTACAAATCACACTTTAAAAAAATACACTCAAACTCCAGAGAACTCCGTCCCACCTAAAAGCAAACAAAAAACGCTTTTAGCCTACACCCCATGAAAACCCCTAGCAATTGAGGAGGGCAAGACCAGAGTTTCTTTGCTATATCTGTTACAGAAGAATAACAATTATTTCACTGTTAAATCTGTTTTTTGTGTGTGTGTGTCAGCTTTTTTGTAGTGGAAGATCACATTTTACATGTAACTCAAGGGCTGATAACGAGAGCTTACACCGATGAACTCTGGAACATGGCGCTATCAAAGATTATCGCTGTCCTTAGAACTCATTCGGTAAGTGGCAAGGCCTTGTGCCTATGACTTTTTAGTTCATTTACTTAAGGAACTTGTCAATGTGTTTTGGGGAAGGGTAAAATGTCAAAATTGGGGGGGAAAAACAATTCTATCTGTGAGGGATTTTTTTTTTGGTAATTAAAAAGTTACTCCCATTAGGGGAATACCTTGCCAAGCTTTTGTTTATCCCAGAAGTATCAGGCTGTGAGCCACAGCCGTGGGCCATCTGCATAATCCTCTACTGATTTACAACTCCCTGGATCTTCCAAACTGTGCTCTTAGTCTGGTAGTTTGGAATATGCAGAGTTAAATCTGCTGTTATTATTGCAATCTGTCCTAATTAGTTTCAACTGACCTCTTCATTAGATCAGATTGAATTAGTTTAGCACTGAAAGCCACACCAGGAAGGAGTTCCTAATTATCATTCCAAAAACCCTGTTTCCAAAATAAACCTCCTCAGTAAAACCTTTAGAGCTGCCTTTTGGTACTCCCAAAGCATTACATCTGCGTTGTAAGGGATCCATTGCTAGCTACTTAAAACTGGGCCATTATTGTAAATTTCCTACTAGCTAGATTTCGTTGTGTCTCGCTTTATAGTGTAAAATTGTCTTTGTTTAATCTACCCCGTTGACAATTGGATGACAAAAATAGTAGTTAGGACAGCTTGTACTTGACCCTTTTTAAGACTGCCACTTTTTAAAACTAAGCTTGGCATATTATTTACTGCGGTTAAAACTAGCAGGAGAAAAGAGCAAGAGTCCAGTAGCACCTTAAAGACTAACAAAATTTCTGGCAGGGTACAAGCTTTGGTGAGCCACAACTCACTTCTTCAGATAACAGCTGGAATGGTTAAAACTGTACATCTACCTAAGAGATACCAAGCGAACAACCTCTTATACAGTTGAAATAATATATTTCCATTTCTTTCTGCTTATTGCAAGGGCCAGCACTTCGGTTTGGCTCGGATCTAGAGTGAAAACTAGGTGCAAAGAGCTCTAGAACTCTCCCACCACCCTGTTTTCCTGTACCTTTTTTTTGCTGGGGGTGGGGGGAGATTGAGACATAATAAAGAAGAGATTTGTCTGCTTTTCTGCTATGCAGACCATTATTTGAGCGTCAAGGGTGCATGGGAGAGCCAGCGTGGCGTAGACTTCGAAGTGTTGGACTAGGATCTTGGAAACTCAGGTTCTAATCCCTACTCGCACCATGGAAACTAGGTGGCCTGGGGCCAGTTAAGTTCTCTCAGCCTCTACCCTGGCAAGTATTTGGATGGGAGACCTCCAAGGAATACCAGGGGCGTGATGAGGAGGCAGGCAATGGCAAACCACCTCTGAGTGTCTCTTGCCTTGAAAACCCTGTGGGAGGGTCACCATAAGTCAGCTGTGACTTGATACCAAAAAAAACAACAAAAAAACAGGGGGTGCATGGTGTCTCTTCCTGGCATGCTGTTCATCTTCCCCCAAGCTTGAGAATAAACAGTTGGAAGTTTTATCTTATAGCGGGTCATGGTGATGGGGTTTGGCTACCTTTATCTCTTCCCCACCCCACTCTTAAGATTGACTTGTTGATAAGGTTAGTTGCTGACCAGGAAACTGCATAGCAAGTCACCAGAACTGAAAAGTACATTTGCTGTTTTGTTAATTTTTTAAAACGTGATTTTAACTTTCAGTCCTATTGCACTGATCCTGATCTTGTTTTGGAGCTGAAGAATCTGATTGTTGTGTTTGCTGATACCTTGCAGGTTGGTAGTGTGTTTAGCGATGGAATTAGACTGTTGTTTCAGTTTGAAATAAGCTGGGCAGCAAAAGGATTCCAAATGGAACTCTAAGGCCATGGAACTCCTAGGCCCTATATCAATGAGTTCAAATGCATGTCTCATGAACAAAATTAGAATTACATGCTTTAGGACAGCACCGTTTGGCAGAATACATATTTAGGCATTCCCTGAAGACAATTAAAATATACACCTAAAATGTAAGAGTGTGGAATGCATGTATTAAAACACATACACCATACTGATTTGATTATTAGTAAACCATTATTAGCAACAACTTTCAGTTTAACAGAGTCTTTATGGCAAGCTCAGGTTTACTTCTGTGTTACATGTGAAATGGTGTTATACTGCACACTTCAGTCTCAACTTGTGTTCCGCCTAAAATACCAACTTTGTTCTTTAACTGGTTCCCAAAGCCCCCCTGAACCAATGGCAATAATTGCATTGGAACTGTATGTGTAGTTCAAATGCCATTGTCTTTTGACTTGACGTCAGAACTACATTTCTTAGGGGGTTACCGCACTTTGTATTCCCAGCGATGTATTAAGAGTTTGAAAATGTTATAAAAAACATCGCTTTAAAAGGGTTTTTGGATACCACAGCTTATAAATGGTTGGAAGACGTCTTCACAGCTAAAGGGGCCAAACAAAGTGCGAATAGTATTTTTTATAACATTTTCAAACTTTTAATACATCGCTGGGAATACAAGTGTGGTAACCCCCTTAGAGTTCCTTGGGTGAAAGGCATAGTTCTGAAATCGGTTTCAACCTGTAGTTGGTAATTCCATCAGCTCAATACCTCCTAAAAATCTTGGGTTTGCATCTCCATTTTCTGCTCCCCTCCCTGTGGAAGACGGTTAATGGGGAGAGTGTATTCAAATAAATGCAAAAACAACAACAACCCTGTTCAGTCAGTAACTTCTGTTCTTGGTGAAGCAAACAAAGGAAAAGTAGGAAGGAGATATTTGCAAGACCAGGATCTGCACCAGTTTTATAGGAAATTGGTGCAATACTCATTGAAGTCCAGTGGAGAACAGGGCTGTGGAAGGACAGCCCCTATTTTGCAGAGAAGCAGTAACTGGGGGATGTCCCCTCCATTTCTGCTTTATCATACATTTTCAGCCCTCCCCTTTGCCCTGTGGGGCTTAGGAACTGAGCGCCCCCCCCCGACTGCAAGGTTTTCATCTACACATAGATTACCTTAGGTACTAGATCACTATGGGTAGCCGTGTACAATAGCAGTAGAAAAGAACAAGAGTCCAGTAGCAACGTAAAGACTCACACAATTTCTGGCAGGGTATGAGCTTTCTTGAGCCACAGCTCACGTCTTCAGATACAGCTAGAATGTGAGTCCATCTATCCTTAAGTAGAGACGAGTGAATTAGACACACAATAGCAATGTAAATGTCAAAAGCAAGTAAATGACTCTAGCAGGCATGATTGGATTAGCTGTGATATGCAGAGGGGTAGTAGGCATGGAGAAATTAGCATTGGTAATGAATGAGACAGGAATCCCAGATCTCTATTCAATCCAGGAGAATGCATTGTCTTGAGCTTCGTTATTAGTTGTAATTCAGCTATCAGTATTAGTCATATCAGTAACTAGGTACTGTTTGCCAAGTGGCATGCAAGTGCAACAAAGCGACACAAACAACAATAACTGATTGTTTAAAATATAAACATTTGGCCTACCAAATTCTGTGAGTGCAAGGCAGCTAGGAAAAGATATAAAAATAGTTTCTTGTGCTTATGGCAGTGAATGTTCATCGCACCCAGAGCATGTCTTGAGAGAAGAGAGAGATGAAGAAATCAGCAAGGGAGTGAAATGAAAAAGAAGCATGGGCGGGGATATAAATTCATTTAGAATAAGGCAGGAAGAAAACCCTGGCTCACCAGTTGGCAGTGACAGAAGTTGCCACCATCTGCCTTCCACATTTCTCACCAAAAAGGAGGCCTTTTGGATGGTCTTGCGCAGGAGTGCTTGCCACAAATTCATAAGATCTCTCTCCACAAAAAATGAGCAATCATGCAATAAGATGCAGTGAGACATCATTGTGGCTTGCAGTTACTGTGAGGATGTACACACTGCCAGTCCATAAACCAGGGCATAGGATGCAAGAGTGTAGGGAGACACATACATACAAGAGAAAGGTAGCAGTCCTCATGCATGGAGGGAAGGGATTATCTTTTGTTGGGAAAGGAGTTTTGCCTGATTCATCTGATTAGCTACATTTTTGGCATCCTGCTTCTAGGAGCCAGTGTGGGGTAGTGGTTAAGAGCTGTGGACTCTAATCTGGAGAACCAGGTTTGATTCCCCACTCCTCCACATGAGCAGCGGACTCTAATCTGGTGAACCCAGTTGGTTTCCCCACTCCTACACATGAAGCCAGCTGGGTGACCTTGGGCTAGTCACAGTTCTCTTATGCCTTTCTCAGCCCCACCCACCTCACAGCTTTCTCAGCCCCACCTCCCAGGGTGTCTGTTGAGGAGAGGGGAAAGGAAGGTGATTGTAAGCCGGCTTGATTCTCCTTAAAAGGTAGAAAGAGTCGGCATATCAAAACCAGCTCTTCTTCTAATCTTAGAATCTTGTTGTGCTGTATGCTCAAGTATTATGATAGCTACTTTATCATGTTTTTCTTTCAGGGTTATGGTTTTCCTGTGAACAGACTATTTGATCTCTTGTTTGAAATAAGAGACCAGTATAATGAAACGCTGCTCAAAAAATGGGCTGTGCTATTCAGGTTAGTATTGTAAAATTTAAAAACTTTCAAAGTAACATTAAATGATTTTGGTTATTTCTTTGATCGATATGCATTGGAATATTTCAGTTTCCAAGTCTTGAGGTGCTGTTGGTATTCCAAAATGTTCATAGTTTAGAGAATCTGAAGAATTAATATCAGCAGAATCAGAGTTGAAGTGGCACGTCTTCTGCAGCTCTTTGCCCTTGGCGTAATACCCTGACCTGTGTGTATTCCATATTGTTCTTTAATCTGGTACCAGACACAGGATTCAAGAACTACGGTTTTCAACTTGAAGCACACAAGCTAACAAATTTCTGGTTATTATTGTTATGAAGACATGGTTGAGAGAATGTGTGAATTGCTTGCTGTGAAATCTTCCAGTAGTCTCTGTGCAGGGCTGCAGTGTCCAAACTCTTGATACATCACTAGGAATACCTAGTGCAGTAAAAGCCAGGGTTTTGTCTGCAATATCTGTTTGTACCCACTATTTACTCCACACAAAACGCACACTATTCTATCACAGTTAGCCCTATTATTGTCACTGTTGTGATATTGCTGCCTTTTTGCAGCCCACCAGCAGTTCACACACTTTCTGCTAAGCAGCTCTGTGTGGTGAGTCTGTCTGTCTATCATTTCGATTTCTGACTCACCCTCCCCGGCCAAAGTTAGAATGTTAATGAGCTTTCCATGACACCTGAGCTGGTTTTACTTTTGAAAGTGAGTAACGGGACAAGAATTGCTTACTTTTAGTTTCAGCTTGCAGGCATACTGTTTCTCTATTGCCATGTTTATAGTGTGTTTGAGAATTTATGTTCCTAACCTGCTCGCTTAATTATGCAGGGATATTTTTGAAGCAGATAATTATAGCCCAATACCTGTATCAAACGAGGAGGAGTACAAAATAGTTATCAGCAAATTTCCCTTTCAAGATCCAGAACTTGATAAGGTGAGTACATATACTTATGCTGCCTTTAAAACGAATTAAGTAGCGTTAGTGTCTGAACAACGTATGTTTGAGTTCTTGAATCTAATTTTTCACGTGTAAATAAACTGCACTACTTAGACTAAGAATTCAGTGATTGAACTGTCTTAGGTGGACCCTCACTATGTTACCTGATACGTTTTGACATGGTATTGATACTCAAATTAGGGTTCAGGTTCGTTTGTCTGGTGCTGTTTTGAGACCAATCACAACACACACTTAGTGGAAGAAAAGTTTATTCGTGGCCGTGAACAGACTGACGCAAGGGAGTCATCTCCAAATCTTGTGTAAGGGGTCAATAGGTATGCACTACATTTTATACCTTGATTAATTTGCCATTTCATTGGTTTAACAACACATAACGTGACATGTTACATCTCATTTCCAACACACCTCTTAATCCATAGTTGGTCATCAGTTCCGCTCATTTGCTTGATCCCAACATCTGGGTCCTTTTCAACTTTGTTATCTGCCTAACTGACCCATTCCCTTTGAAGTACCCATTACAGTAACTGGTACTCATTTCTTCTTGGTCCCTCTCTCGGCGACCTTATCCTTTCCTTTCTGTTCGCACAAAGATTCCTCTTTCCTAGCCTGAATATAGTTCCTTGCAATCACTAACCAATTCTAACATATTGATAAAGCTTTTCATATATGCATACAGCATTGATGTTTATAATACTTCCTACCATTTTACTACATAATACTATCAGTATTGCAAGCTCAAAAGTATATTTTGAAGAAACAAGCCATGATTCTTTATGATGATTCGTCCTATGTTCGATCTGGGCTCTTCTCAGTCATTGGAAGGTATGAAAGGCTGTCACCTGGGAGGGCTTTTTGTTCAGGCCATTCTTTTCTGATTAATGTTGAGGGCTGCATTAGGATTGTAATTGAATTTTATTATGATTGTCAACCCTATATCAATGTTGTTGACTTACATTCTCCTTGTTTATTGTATTTCGTGCCATTTGGCTACTTGAACCTTTGGAGACAGGCAGGATACAAATAAATATTAAATATTACTCATTTGTAATTAACTCTGGGTGGTAGTAAATTGTGACCATCTTTGTAAGAGTTTCTCTTGTATACTGTGAGTGCCTTCCATTCTCAAAGAGGGTGTCTGTATTCTGTCCAGCGTGTCCTCTTTACTGTGCAGATACCCTTTTGGGCCAGGGTGCTCATCTATTAAGAATTCAAGTATGGCTTGTGGGATTATACAACATGCTATCCTATCTCATCCCGACTTCTTTATGTGTGAATTTCCTTTATCCTAATATTGTCGAAGGCTTTATCCTACTTCACCATTTTCAAGCATTACATTGGTAACAGTAGCTATGAAATTTTTGGAATCTGATCTTTGGTACTGATTGGAAAAGCAGTAGACAAAAGTGGAATTTGATACCGGGAAAGTATCTGAAGGAATTGGGGGGAAGGGAGAACCTTCCATACTGGGTTCTGTTGTTCTTTTTTTGTTTATGAAATTCAGAACATGTAGCTGTATTCTTTGTAATTTGATAGTAGCCATCGTTCCAGCTATGGAGACTTGTAAATACTAGAATATATTTTATATGGAGAAAATATTATTAATATGTTTTGTGCATCACATTTCAGGTATGGAATATCTCTTTCTGTGCTAAGAAGAAAAGTGTGAACCACAGATATGTGCCATCAGATACAGGTTGAGTATCCCTTATGTGGACATCTGATATCCAGACTGATCCGAAAACTGGACCTTTTGAACTGGCATGCAGACATTACTCACAGGTCCTCAGCAACACCATTGATGGTTCAGTGTACACAAAATTATTAAAAATATTGCTTAAAATTACATTCAGGCTATGTGTATAAAGTATATATAAAACATAAATGAATGTTGTGTTTAGACTTGAGTCCCATCCCCAAGAGATCTCATTATATATATGCAAAAATTCCAAAATATTCCAAAATACGGAAAGATCCGAAATATGGACAACTTCTGGTCCCAAGCCGTCCAGATAAGGGGTACTCAACCTGTATAGTTTAACACTGGATAACCGTGTCGTTTTCCCCAGTCATTTGAAGCTGAGTATAACAGGGCACGGAATGTTTTGTTTCCACAGCAGTGTTTTCCAAAGAAACTTCCAATGTCTCAGTCCGTGCCTCAGATTTATATCCAGGTTAAAGAATTCATTTATGCAAGCCTTAAGTTTTCGGAATCACTTCACCGCAGGTAAGCGTTCACAAAAGCAAGTTGTACAGCTAATGTAGTATGAGTGTGATGTGATGTTTGGTACATAATAGTGACAGTACTGTGTCACATAAAGGTTTTAAAGCCTAGAACCAACTCATATAGCTGGTAGCCCCCATGAAATCACCCCAGGAATACCCAGAGTTACCGATGAGCTTGTGGCATGGCTGGGATTGCATGGAGCCATCCAATAGTGTGATCTGGCACTTCAGTATGCAGCTGTGTCTTTGACCCCAGGATGCACATGGTGCTCCCTTCCTGGTTTTGTCCTTGCATTTGTGCCATTGAGTTGTGGATTGCTTTTTCTTTTACTTTCAGAGCTGTTTTTTTTTAATAGCTGTCATCTTTGATACACTCGTGGAAATAATAGTTTGCCCTTGAGTTTAATGTTAAGAATTATCTTCATTTCTATTCAGAGCTATCTTTATTTCCCCCGTTTAGTACCACCTTTTTTTAAAGCCATTCAGAATAGTGAGGGATTTAATGTCCAATAGATGGACAAAGTACATATAAAGAGGCCTTTACATTGCATTAAAGGTTTCCATTTTAGCTGATCTTAAAAACTCGCCTTTAGCTGGACAAAACGCGCAGTTCTATTTTGCTTGCCGAAATCTGGAAGCGATTTCCACCTCGTCATCCAGCTGTGCACTGTTGACAATTGTAAATTAGCTTCCTTTCACACATACTGAACTAATAAGGGGTACTTACTAAGGAGTGCCTGTTGGTCTCCATATCTAAACAGGAACTAATTAACCATACAAATTACTCTTTCCCAATTATACTGCTAACAAATGTAGCTCATATTACAATCATGCATGTATTAAATTTTGTCAGATTTGTTAACAAAGCGTGGCTGAAGTGCTCTCCTGAACAGTTTCCTATGTGATTACCAAAAAAAAAAAAAAAAAAAGGGCAGAAAATGATTTTAAAAGATCTTTCATTGTGCCTATGGAAATCATTCAGTATTCATATCTTTAATGCTATATGTAGTTCTGGTCAGCTCCACGAGGATATAGTAGGAATAGAATACCACTGAATTTTGGAAGGGTAGTCATTTGGGCTTTCGTGATCAACTGTATGTGTCTTTCTAGTTGTTTTCTCTTGGGATATCTGTAATGGAGGGATTAAACTAGGGATTAAATTTGTGTGGTAATGTTTGGGCTTCTGCTCTTCTGAGCAATGGTTCCATCATATTGAGCCCTTCAGGATCTGGGCAATAACATCGGATTGATTGGGGTAGGGTAGGGTTGCCAACCTCCAGTTGGTGGCTGGAGATCTCCCGCTATTACAACTGATCTCCAGTTTCCCTGGAGATCAGTTTCCCTGGAGACAATGGTGAATTCCATGGCATTATACCCTGCTGAGGTGCCTCCCCTCCCCCCAAAAAACCCCTGCCCTCTGCAGGGAACACTCCTTTTTTCCTAACATTCTCAATCTTGGGAATGGGGCCTGTGCATATACAGTTTGTATGCACGTCGCTCCTGGCCCACAGATTGTAGGGACTAAGTCAGGCCAGCAATTTTTTTTCATGCTTCCCCTCTTTGTATGTTGACTTTGATATAGATATGTTATCCGTACAAATTAAATGTGTACTGTGTTCTAAACATTACCTGTATGGAAACAGAGGACTCATATCCATCTATTTGGAAGCTTGTTGCTGTTAGCTTCCTCTACTCCCTATAATTACTGTGTTTTTGGTGTTGATGGGGGATTGTGGTTGGTACAAGCTTTGACATAGCCGCAGCCAGCTAACTGGACCATAGGATAAAGCACCATTTAGCTTTGTCTTGAATGTCACATTATTTACAATGCGATTCTCATAAGTATCAAGATTACGCGATTCCAATTTTTAAAGTGAATTGCTTTAAGGATTGCCCCTTTAAGCTAGTACCCGTTAGGTTGCATGTGTTCCTATTTCACAGTGAAAATATGCATTGCGCTGATGGATGTCTGAGCATCCATTCTGAGAAATACGCAAATTCTCTTATTCTGACCCACACCCACGTGGGCATGCACAGCTTTGGAAGTAATTTTGGCCCTTTAATTTTGGCCAGACAATTATTTAATGCAGGGGTGTCAAACTCAATTGTTATGAGGGCCTGATATGACATAAATGTCACTTGGTTGTGCTGGGCCATGCCTCCCCAGCCCAGATCTAGAGTGGTGGTGGTGGTGGTGGCTGCCTCGGCTGGCTCGTAGGCCAGATCTGGCCCGCGGGCCTTATGTTTGAACCCCTGATTTAATGGTTTTGTTGGCAATTTTTATTGTGCATTTTAACTCAGACTTTGTTTTTCAGTTCAACAGAAATAGATGACATGCTTAGAAAGTCTACAAACTTGCTGCTGACCAGAACTTTAAGCAGTTGTTTACAAAACCTCATCAAAAAACCGCACATAGGTTTGACAGAGGTAAGTTTAGGGAGAGACATACCTTGGCATGAAGTGTGCTATTGTGCAGTTCACTGGTTTTCAGAGTATTTCAGAGAGTTTTCAGTGTATTTCAGTGTATGGTTCCTCAGAAATTTCTCAATGACAATAAAGGATGAAAAGCTCCCTTGCTGTGCATTTGATATTACTGTCTTTGGAAGAGTTTTGGGTTCATTCTAGAATATGCCCTGAATTCACACAAGGTGAATAAAGCCCAAGCAGTTACCAGCATCCCATAGGCACTGAATGTAAAATGTAGGATATGGTATCTCCTGCAATACGTAGGTATTCTGTGGCAGAGACCTGGAGGTTCTATGGTAGATAAGTCCATGTGGAATGAGTTCCCTGAAGACAGTCAAGTTGAAAACTACTGTCTGGCATCTTCTTTTTATTCTTTAGGATAACCCAGCGTGGTGTAGTGGTTAAGAACGGTGGACTCTAATTGGGAGAACTGAGTTTGATTCCCCACTTCCCCACATGAGTGGTGGACTCTAATCTGGTGAACCGGGTTGGTTTCCCCACTCCTCCACATGAAGCCTCCTGGGTGACCTTGGGCCAGTCACAGTTCTGACTGAACTCTCAGCTCCACCTACTTCACAAGGCATCTGTTGTGGGGAGAAGAAGAAAAGGAGATTGTAAACTAGTTTGATTCTCCTTATAAGGTGGAGAAAGTTGGCATATAAAAACCAACTCTTCTTCATTCAACTTTGGAACTTTTGCATAAGATATTATCATTGATAAAAAAATTATAAATATTCTCCCTGTGAAATTGTCGTTTTCACCTCAACTTGCTCTTGTATGTTTCAGCTGGTACAAATTATCATAAACACAACACATTTGGAGCAAGCATGTAAATACCTTGAGGATTTTATAACAAATATTACAAATATTTCCCAAGAAACTGTTCACACAGCAAGACTTTATGGTCTTTCAACATTTAAGGTATGTGAAATGTTGCCACTTTAGAGTACTAAGGTTCCAGACTTTGGAGCCCTTTTCTTCTTTCCTAGGTGCTTCGCACTTTGGCTCTTCATTTGGAGTATGAGTTTCAAATGCATCAGATGACCACATTACAATGCTATTAAATGCTTCTAAGGCTTTAAGGAGAATAGCTGCAGCAAACCTCCTTAGAGGATGTACACGTGTGGTTATCACGCACTGGCTTCCTGGGAGCATCTGGAAAACTATTGTTGAAGAGAGGTTTGGATTAATTTAACCTCTGGTCTGGACTGGGAGGCAGCTCTTACATTCTAATGACTTCGGACACCTTGACCAACATTTATTTATTTATTTAGTATTTTGGGCTTGTATCCTGCCCTCAGTCCCTGGCCAAGGCTGGCCAGGCTTATATGGAGCTGGCCATAAGGTAATGCTAAGGTAATCTTAACTTGAGCCTCCCGGATTCAGTATGGAAGGGGGAGTGCTATGTAAAGGTTGATAATGAAGTGTAAGGAGGCTTAAGGCTGAAATTCAGAAAGGAACATCCACATTTTGGGGAAGTATAACCTCCCCTCTCCCCGCCAAGAACCCCTAAATGGCATTTTAACATTCTCAGCTCAACACCCTGATGTGGTTGGTCCAGGCTAGACTGATCTTGGAAGCTTAGCAGGTTCAGCCCAGGTTAGTACTTGGATGGGAGACCAACAGGGAAGTCCAGGGTCACTGCACAGAGGCAACGAAAGGCAAAATCACCTCTGTCTGTCACTGGCCTTGAAAACCCTATGAGGTCACCATAAGTCAGCTGCAACTTCACAACACTTCAAAATATACACAATTCAAAATAGTCTAGAAAACATATTGGGAACCAAAGCTGGGAGTCTTTAAAGCCTTTCAGGGGTTCTTTGTGACAGCTGGTGCGGTTAACTCCACAGTTTTTTCTTTGTGGGTGGTGCGTGTGCATAAAGCGGTCCATAATTGATATATAGAACTAGCGTAATCATTCAATTCCCTGCCAGTTTACTGTACTGTTGAGGACAAGAACAGCCAATTCCACAGTGAACCTAAACAGATGATGAGCTCATCATTATTATGACATGCATGTCATCGCTTTCAGAGTATTGGCTCCATTTAAAGTGGCATAATCTCATTAAGGTTAATCCATGGTAAACTGTGTGTACCATCTTAGTTATCAGTGGGGTCATATTTGGGAGGAGGCAAGCTGGGAATCTGTTTTTGCCCAACATCTTCCAAGTTACACCTACACATTTCTTAGACTTGATCATACATGTTGTTCATTAACTAAGAAATGTACATTTTCAAAGGCAGGACATTGTGAAGTTTCCATGGGAAAGAATGTCGGTGGGGGGGAAGGTTGCTTTAAGAGCAGCAACTTTGTGTTTAGGGACTGTAAGTGGGCCGCTGTAAGGAGCCTTTGAATTAAAGTAGGGTCTAGTGGGATTATTGTTCTGGCATTGCTTGCCTTATATAGGCAGACTTGCTGATCCCTTTAGACCTGCCCTTTGCACTGGCTGTTTGCAGCTTTCAGCCTCGTTTCTTCTGGGGTCAGGACTTGGGGAAAGATGTGGTCTCTGATCCCTTGTCCGCAGAAATGATTTCCACTGGCATGAAAGTATCTCGGGAGTTGGTGGGGTTACTACAGAACCTCTTCCCTCGGAGGCATTAAAAAAAATTCTGGCAAACTGTTCTCAAGAGGAACTGAACACAAATGGTTTTCGCCATCCTGGCCTTAAAAGGCAGTGCAATTTTTTTTTCATTTACTACAAAGTAATTGAATTGGGATGAAAATTGCTGGGGTGTACACCAGGGTTTTTGATTTTTTTACGCATGCAAAATGATGTGATCTGGCGCCAAAATAACATGACAGGTATAGATAATGAATAATCTGGAGATTCTGAAAACGGCTCGTAGCTCAATCTTACATATGTTTACTCAGAATTAAATTCTTCCGTGTTTTATGAGATTTACTCTCAGGTCAGTTGGCATAGTTTTATAGGCTAATTCAATAGGCTTGTGTTAGCCCACCCCCCATCCACCAGCTCCTTTTGAAACGCCTCTCAGTTCTAAAAAAATTCCAGGTAATATTGGGGGAGGTGACAAAAAAATCTGTAGTACTTGGTTATATTTATTTTATTTTAATGAATATTTATCAAATGACAATGCAGTGAATAGTGTAGTTTCATGAAGTTTATGCCTATTTTTATTCTATGTATTTTAAATGTTTTGTAACATAGAGTTGTTGTTTTTTAAGCTTCAGTCAGTTCCAGGATATCTGCAGCTTAAATTCCGAGTCAGTACATTATTGTGAATACACCCAAACAGGATAGGATTTCACAGACTAACAAACTAAAGAAGATTATTCCTTTTGAGACGAGTCCTGTCTTCAATACTTTTTATTTTGTAACTAAATGTCAGACGAAACCTATCAAATTCCATTGCTAATCTCCAACATCAATATTTAAAGAAGGGTAAAGTTAGGATAAAAACATCCTGCTTGTATTTAACACGACACTTATGTATTTTCAGCCTTGGGGATATTTAGCATTACCACTCTAATGCTGCAATGAATTTTAAAACTAGGGCAAACTGTAAAGTCAGTGAAGAAGCCTGAATAGCATTCATATGACAGTGTTCTTGTGCAAGAGATTCATGTATTGTAATTGTTGTAATGTGGTTTGGATGCCCATATCTGTATGGTATAAATTATATTGAAGGGTAAATACAGTATTTGTATCCAAATAAAAATTACCCCTATCTGTGGAGCCATGCACAGACCTTTCCACAAACTTGAGAAAAGCTCCAGGTTTGCAGAAAAATCTGAAATCTAAAAAAAAAAAAACCCTAAAAACCCTGCATTTGGGGGTTAAAACTCCCCAAAATAATAGAGTACCTTTAAGAAATGAATGCCCTCTACAGTGGCCATTGTGAGGGCTGCTAGGCAACCACAACAGTATTGCCAGCCTTCAAGCCTTGCTGCTATCAGTAAAAGGCAGGGGAGAAGGGGCAGCGCCCTTTCCAGGCCTATTTTGCCCGTGAGGAAGGATTAATTGGGGCCAGGCATGGCAGCAACTACTGGAAGGCCCAGCTGTTTGCTACCATTCAACAGCGGCCACTGCACAAAAGCCACTAGGTGTAGTGGCTAGAGTTTCAAACTAGGTGTGAGAGACACAGCTTTGAATCCCTACTCTGCTATGGAAGCTTGCTTGGTGGCCTGTCGCTCATTCTCAACCTCACTTGCCTCAGAGGATTGTTGAATGGATAAAATGCAGGAGAAGAGAATGATTTAAGATGCTTTGGGTTCCCACTGGGGAGAAGGGTGAGATGTAAATGAATTAAATAAATATAGCTGAGTATGGTGGCAGATAAAAGGTAGGTTGGCTGGTAGGAAGGAGAAAAGGAAGCTGGGAAAGGATATGGGGGCAGCCAGGATGAGGGAAAGAAGAAATAATGGAGATGGGGATATAGGAGGAAATTAGGTGGACTGTAATCTGGAGAACTGGGTTTGATTCCCCACTCCTCCACATGAGTGGCGGATGATAATCTGGTGAACCGGGTTGGTTTCCCCACTCCTACGCATGAAGCCAGCAGGATGACCTTGGGCGAGTCACAGTTCTCTTAGAGCTCTCTCAGTCCCACCTACCTCACCAGGTGTCTGTTGTGGGGAAGGGAAGGTGATTGTAAGCCAGTTTGATTCCTCCTTAAGTGGTATATACAGTCAGTATATAAAAACCAACTCCTTTTTTATCATCATCTTATACTCCACATTTTGAGAAGTTTGTTTTGAAAGTTGCTGTCATATCCATTGCATAGTGCTTGTGTAAGTATTTGTTCAGTGGAATTTTGGGGCCCAGATCCCAAATTTTGTTTTGATAAAGAAACAATCACTACATGTGGAAGTCATTGGTAGCAATAATTGTTATTCATCATTCAATAAATATTTTTCTTTTCACTCTGTAAAGATTATGTATACTGAATGTGAATATTCAGATTATGTATACTGTAAAGTACTCTGTAATTATGTATACTGAATATATATATTCAGATTATGTATACTGAATATAGTGTATGTATACTGAATTATGTATACTGAATATATTATAAAGGTTATATAGTATAAAGATTATGTATACTGAATATATAGGAGCCCCGTGGTGCAGAGTGTTAAGCTGCAGTACTGCAGTCAAAAGCTCTGCTCACGACCTGAGTTCAGTTTCGTCGGAAGTCGGTTTCAGGTAGCCGGCTCAAGGTTGACTCAGCCTTCCATCCTTCCGAGGTCGGTGAAATGAGTACCCAGCTTGCTGGGGGTAAAGGGAAGATGACTGGGGGAGGCACTGGCAAACCACCCCGCAAACAAAGTCTGCCTTGGAAATGTTGGGATGTGACGTCACCCCATGGGTCAGGAATGACCCAGTGCTTGCACAGGGGACCTTTACCTTTTTACCTTTATACTGAATATATAGTATAAAGGTGATTATTTCTACGCAATGGTTTAACTTTTTTTTTCATTCTGGGTTTACATAGTAGCCTTAAGGAGATCTCCAGTGTGGAACGATATATGCGTTATCTAATTTTCTTGGGTCCTACTGTGGCTGTCCTTGGTGGTATCTAAGTGCCTGGGGGATTAACTGCTTACAAACCCAGCTAGGTTATAAGGGCGCACCCTGTGCAGGTTTCCCCCCTCCCATTGCACTCAATATTACTTGAACTTATTATTTTTATCTCAGAAAATCACAGCCAATGCACATGCTTCGCTTGTCATTGGAAATCCCTTTTTTATTGATCCCAGTGTGCCTTTTTAGGAAAAGCTGAGTCCATTAAATGAACCTTGCCATCCCGCAGTTCAGAACGCTCTGCTATTATTAACATTTTCATAGAAGCGACTTACGTTAGTATGCTTAGAATAACTGAGAATTTTCTTTTGCTATCTCATTTATATTGCCTCACGCATAATACTGTCCTCTGTTTCCTTAAAACAAGGTTTACAAGCTGTAGCTTTGTTTTCATTGTATGTTTAAAGAATTAAAGAGGTCTTATTCAGATACTATCTAATGTCATTGTTTCCCTTGGATCACAGGAATTTGGTAAGGAAGCATCCTAATCAATATACATCAGAAAACAGTCATTATTAGATCTAAAAGCAGTACTTTTTGAACATAATTCCACACCACAATCTGACAAATTAATGTCAATCAATACAGAAAAATTATCTTTTGAATAGATTTGGTTTTTTAACACTATCCAGCGAAAGGTCAAGTAACATTTTTACAAGTATTGTGGTTTTTTCCATGCGCTCATATGTGCCCTTTCCAACCCAAGACTAAAATATGAAGCATCTTAGTAATAAAGATTTGGTTATAATATTGTGACTGATTTCAAGCAATGTATTGCAATACGGATCAAATAATATAATTAATGGGGTTTTCCTTCTTGGGTCACGTGAAGTCTTTCCTAACTTTTGTAGGAATTATCTCCACGTCAGTAACATTTTGAAATGCGCTTACCGTATCCTCCCCCCCCCCCCCAGGATGCAAGACATGCTGCTGAAGGGGAGATTTATACCAAGCTCAACCAAAAGATTGATGAGTTTATTCAACTTGCTGATTATGACTGGACAATGACTGAACCAGATGGGAGAGCCAGTGGCTATTTAATGGATCTAATTAACTTCTTGAGAAGCACCTTTCAGGTTTTTACTCACTTGCCTGTAAGTATATAATGCTGGTGATTGTAGATTCATTTGTCCTGGTATGCACCAAGCGAGGATAATCTGATGTAGCAGATAAAAAAATAACTTTGTCTATCTGTTACCTGTGGTTAAGAGAACAGGAGTGAGCCACAGATTTGCACAATCTCTCTTTTCCCCCATGTAATCTGTCTCTTCCTTTTTCAGTGTTAACTATGGTGTAGTATTATATCCGTACAGAAGCTCACCAAGGGTGATTTGCAACCACCAGGGTTAACTGGTGGGTAACTAGGATTTGCGAACCAGAGTCAAACTCTGGTTTGAAATGCTGGTTCTAAAACTAATACTGATTGGCATCAATGCAGATATAATACTATCTTAACAATGACAAGGGAAGGGGGGAAGGATTTTTTTTTTTTTAACAGAGAGAGGACAGGTCTGTAAACACTTCACCTTCTACTAGTTTTTAACCATGACTAAGAAATGGTCATTTTGTATCTGTGTTTGGACACAGAGAACTCAGAAGCTCCCAATCATGTAAAAAGGTTCTAGATTATATTGTTCTAGATTATGTTGATTGCTTCCTGATCAATCGGGGTAATATTTCCAGGATTCTTTCAAGCCACTGAAAGCAACCTGGCTCTTGAAGAATACTTTTGCTTCCATAAGTAAGCTTTTATATGGCTTCCTCAGTAGTCTCGGTTAATGAGAGTAAGTAAGGTCCAGATCATAAACGGCAGTAGCCCATGCTATAAATATATAAATATAAATTAATAGATACATTTTAAAAACCTCGATGACTAGGCTAGGTCTCCTTTACATTCAAGTGTATAGGGATGGTATATTACATTGTTGATGGTGGTCTATCTGGATTGTTATTTAAAATTTAAATTTTACTTCATTTAAGATATAATACAGGTGCTTTACAGAGGCAAGCAGTGGCAAACCACCTCTGTTTGTCTCTTGCCTTGAAACCCCTATAGGGTCATCATAAGTTGACTGCGACTTCACAGCACTTTTTATTTCCCCCAAGATTCTTTAAAAACAAATATTATGCCTGTGATACATTGGTTTTAATGCAGCCTGTTTTCTTGTCTTATATGAGAATAGTTAGGTGAAGTGTCGGTAGTATTACAATGAAGGATTTTTGAGCAAGGAATCCTTCGGAGGTTTGTTACAAATATATAATCATATGATACACTGTGGCACAAAACGGGGACCTTAAATTTCCTTTGTCTCTCACTTATGCTAGGGTTAATATATCGTCCCATTTAATTACCTTTGGACATGCCGTTGCTTGTGAGTTTTCTGCAAGTTAGTGCCTTGCCAGATGAGCTTTGATACATATGCATCCATGGCCAGTGAAAAGCGTTTTAGGGGCTGTGCAGTTGTGGGGACCCTAGCCCCAGAAACAGTCCTCCAGCTAGGCCTCCCAACGTTGTTATCTTTTGTCGCAGGGCTTGTTCCCATTGAAGGCTGCACATGTTGTCTCTGACCTTACTGGGTAAGAGTTCTTCCCAGCTTCTACTGTGATGATGCTGAAGAGTTAGGAATGTATTCTTGGGCCATGTGCCCCATTCCCTTCACTAGCTGTGTCTTTGTTCCCCACTCCAACACAGTTGTGGAGTTATCCTAGAGCATCATGGGCTCCCACCAACACCTTTTCTGGTGCCTGCCAAGTGTATTTAGGCCCAGCATCTAATTACATTATCTGCAATCCAGTGTATATGCACACCACATTCAAAGTGGCAAATTAGGTTCCATGTGTATAGAGTGATTCACATTTGTGGCAAGAAATCCTGCCCCTACATATGACCTGATAGGGTCTGAACTGGCATTGATTAACAAGGTCATGATTAGGGTTGCCACCCTCCAGGTACTAGCTGGAGATTTCTTGCTATTACAACTGATCTCCAGCCAATAGAGATCAGTTCCCCTGGAGAAAATGGCCGCTTTGGCAATTGGACTCTATGGCATTGAAGTCCCTCCCCACCCCAAGCCCCACCCTCCTCAGGCTCTGCCCAAAAAACCTCCTGCCGGTGGCGAAGAGGGACCTGGCAACCTTAGTCATGATAGGCAGGTCAGTGAAAATGTTGACCGAGTATGTTGTGGTGGTAAAAGGCAAACTCTATACTGGGTATTCTTAGGAAAGAGATTGATAATAAAGTTGCTGGTATTGTAATGCTCTCTTATACACCTATTGTGTGGCCATTCTTGTAAAATTGAGTAATGTTCTGGTCCCACCTTAAAAAAAGGATCCCATAGAGTTGGAAGAGGTGCAGAAAAGGGCAACATTTTCATTGTGTGTTCTAAACATATATAGTATTGTGCTATAAAAGAAGAAATGCATAAAGCCACTGCAAAAAAAACCCCTAATAGTTTACTGCTTTTAGCTGAAGTTGTCAGAACAAAATAAACAGACAGGTGTATCGGTAGTGGCACACCTAACCTCAGTAGTGTTAAGAAGAACATTTTGGCTTCATTACAAGCGTTGCAGAGAACACGTCTGTGTGCTTACTGTTTTCCTTGTGAATCATTCATCAAGCTATAAACCCTTTCTGTCTGTTGTCTAAGTAAAAATTATAAGTTTGATTTTATATAAAAATGGCAAAAATATATTTTTGCTTTAAGAAAGATTCCCCCCCTTAAAAATAAAGTTATCAAAATAACAAAAGACGTAGCCTGTGCATTCTGCACTAGAAACATCATACCAGTGTAAGTAGGTTTCCCAGTGCTGTAATCACGCAGTAAATCTTGCAGGGCTCGTGGGTTGGATCCAGCAATTCATCATCAGAAAGGAGGTCACAGACCTCCTTTGCCTCTGCCCCAGCAGTCCTTTCTATCCATGTGGTTGCAGTTTGGGGAGGGGGCAGAGATAGGGTTCCCAGCTCCAGGTTAGGAAATACCTGGATATTTTGGTGGTGGAGCTGAGGAGGGCGGGGTTTGGAGAGGGGAAGGACTTCAGTGCCATAGAGTCCAATTACCAAAGTGGCCATTTTCTCCAGGTGAACTGATCTCTGTTGGTTGGAGATCAGTTGTAATAACAGATCTCCAGCCACCACCTGGAGGTGGCAACCATAGGCAGAGATCAAATTGTCCTTTCTGGCATTTTTATCAGCATAGCTCTGCTAATAGGATTGGGGGGATTTCTTCCATTTCCCCCTCCCCACTGAAGTATCTCAACCAGTGTGGCTATTATTCTATGTGGGTACTGCTGCGCTGGGAATAAGCTATTCTGAGGCCAGAAGAGAATGTGGGGAAAGCTCTTGGGATCCGTCATATCCCTGGAGAGCTAGATCGATCCCAATTAATGTGTGTCATTTGCACAGTTCTGATTTCCAAATCTGTTACTCTGGTGTAGACTGGATTTTGTTCAGAGCATTAAAAATATAATTCCCCCAACTTGCAGTCTGAACTGGTGACGTCCCATTTACGGTAGTGACGCAAATGCAGATCAAGTTCTGAATGTGCTCCAAGCATGAAGAATGTTTTGTTCTTGCTGAACTGTGTGTGTAGATGTATAGTCTTTGTTCTGAGACGAGCAGAACTGGGACACATGGGCTGATGGTAGGGGTGCCAGGTCCCCCCTCTTGATTGTCAGGAGGTTTTAGGAGCTGGAGTGGCTGCATGTGCACGAGATGTCACTTTTGGTTTTACTGCTGGAAGCGCCGCATCGTCGCAGCCAATTTAACACTCAAACCCCCAACGCCACGGTGATTCATGCTTCTGGAAGTAAAACCGGAAGTGACATCATCACGTGTGGGCAGCCGTGAGGATTGACGGGCTATTGCCCACCAAACCATCCACCTGGCAACCCTAGCTGATGGGAACAGTGGGAGGTTTGGTGTTTGGGAGCTTGGTGGGTAAGTTAAGGAGGTATCTGAGGCAGCTTCATATATCTGTGCAAAGTAAGAAATAGGGCTGTTTAGCTTGGAAAGAAGGCAGTTAAGGGGAGACATGGTAGAGGTCTACAAATTATGCATGGTATGGAGAGATTGGACAGGGAGAAGCTTTTCTCCCTCTCTCATAATACTAGAACGCAGGGTCATCGGCTGAAGCTGGAGGGTGAGAGATTCAAAACTGATTAAAGGAAGTATTTCTTCACGCAACACATATGCTAACGGCTATGCAAATTAACGAAGGGGCAGGTGAGCGGGGTGGTGGTGGAATTTCTCCTTTTGCGTTGGGACTGTGAATAGGCATTTTTAAAGTTGCATTTTTAAAAAGAGCTTTGAACGAGCTTCAAAATTGACCATGCATAAATGGCCATAGTTAAATTGTGGAGCTCCCTGCCCCAGGATGTGGTGATGGCTGGCAACTTGGAAGGCTTGAAGAGGGGAGTGGACATGTTCATGGAGGACTGGACTATCCATGGCTACTAGTAAAAATGGATACTAGTCATGATGCATACCTATTCTCTCCAGGATCAGAGGAGCATGCCTAATATATTAGGTGCTTTGGAACACAGGCAGGATGGTGCTGCTGCAGTTGTCTTGTTTGTGGGCTTCCTGGAGGCCCCTGGTTGGCCACTGTGTTTACAGACTGCTGGACTTGATGGACCTTGGTCTGATCCAGCATGGCCTTTATGTTCTTACCACATATCCCAGAAGTCGTGCCAGGCCATGCCTCGGCAGCCCAGATTGGGGCGGGCGGGGGGGGGGCTGCCTTGGCTGGCTCAAAGGCTGGATAAGAGCTCTCAAGGGGCCAGATCTGGCCCACGGGCCATATGTTTGACACCCCTGCTCTAGGGTTCTTGCCATTTCTAGCAATTAGGATGATATATATGCCACACATTTCCTTTTCTATAAAGAATGGTTGCTATTTTAATGCAGAAAAAGAGCTCAGCCTTCAATGGGATCTGAAGGCAACTGAGACTTAGAATCACCCCTGTGGGCGAACAGAGAACCCAAACTCTGCTCAATATCCCTAGGGATAAAAAGAAGACCAGAGGGCATAGGGAAGCTTTGTCCTCTAAAAGCACCTGCTAAAAACTTGAAAGCATGTGACTGTCTTGTGTTGTACGGTGGACAACCACCTGTTGACATCTGCTTTACAGGATAGATTTGGCTATGGCAGCATGTACATCAAGAAGAGAGGAAAGCCCCGTAGTAGTTAGACATCTTTGTATATCAATTATAGAAAGAGTAATAACCAGAAATTTAGCCTTAACATTGAAGTCTGCCAGAAAGCAAAACTACTAGCACCACGTACTGTTCTGTACCAAGCATACTCTTAGGACAACGTTTCTTTTAAAGCCACCAAATTCTAATCATATGCTTAAAATTAAGTCACACTGAGAATAATGGAAAAAATTACTTACAGCAAACATGTTAAGAGTTGAACTGTAAGTTCCCAGGCCTCCTGGCTGTATGGGGGAAATGTTTACCAAATTTTGACTGGTGAAGTAGGCGAGTGTCCACTAGTTGAATGCCTGCTTGCCCATGCGGAGGGGTGGGGGGGTCATTTGGGGCAGCTGCCTGCTTGGGGCTTGGTCGGCTAATTTTTAAGTTGATAATTTTGTATGTGCAGGGATTTTGTCACTTAAAGGAAGTGAAAAGTCAAAGAGAGTCAATGATATGGAAGAAGCAGTATTTGTAGTATGTGGTTTTGACGTTTGCCCACAAATGTTTAGTTAACTTTCTGTGTGTTATATGTGGTGTAACTTCAAAAATGTTTCTGTTTTTTAGTGTTCTGTGGAAGACAAGTATATATAATGTATTAAACCTTAAAGAACACCCACATAAAACTACCTAGCTGAGTTGAGTGAGCATTTCTAATAAAGGCACAAGGCTCCTCTTTACTGCTGTGGTGCCAGCAGATTCCCTGTTGTGTGTTTCTTCAGCTTGGTTTCCTGTAAATGTTTGTTTAGTGCATTGTTTGTTAGGTTCATCATGATAAGAGCTTTAGTGTAAAAATATGGCAAAGGCAACATCTTGCTTTTTTAATAGCTGCATTGATCAGTTTAGTTGAATATTTTTGTAAATGTCACTTGCTGTGACTTGAATAGACACAAAACAAATTCCAGTCCAATTCATATTTATTATGGTCCAGGTCCATAATATTCACAATCACAATGTGAATATGTGGGATATTATATATTCACAATCACAGTCTGAGAATATATGGAAAATTAACTGGAAGGAGATAGAACAGGTTCAACATTATATTCCAGGCATCGCAAGCTAGAACTGCTCATATTAATTACATTGCTTTAAATGCTGAGCATTTAATACTGAGCATTTGAAGCAATATACCTGTCGTATCTCCTTCCTATTAATTTTCCA
Organism: Euleptes europaea; assembly: GCF_029931775.1. NCBI lineage: Eukaryota > Metazoa > Chordata > Lepidosauria > Squamata > Sphaerodactylidae > Euleptes > Euleptes europaea. Next base: position 80,632,035 of record NC_079316.1, read on the forward strand.
TATATATTGTTTTGGCACATATAACTTTGGTCTTCTCAACGATAATTTCTAGCGTATTATCTTGACAATAAAGGTTTAATGCAAAAAAAAAAATTCCCACGTATTTTCAAGAAATGAGCTAAAGAACAGGCTGATGATAATGGCCAGGATCCAGTCCCCCCCCCCCCGTTCCCTGTGCGTGAAATAAAAGTGCCTCTGTATACGCATGAAAAAGGGAGCGGTGTTCTTTGAACGCTACATGGAGAGCCGCTCTTGGAAGGCCCTCCAATTGTCTGTGTATGTGGGAAGTGGGAGACCTGCAACTAGAAAGAGGGAGCTTATATCTGTATGCATAAGTGGGGAGACAACTCACAGCACATCGGGTCCCACTGATAGTATTTGGAATCACCTTGATTATTGCATTTGATCCAAAACCTTTTCTAACCAAGTGTTTTCAGAGTGTCTTGTGAGACATACCGTTTGGGTAGAATAAGCTGGCTCTTGCTTTTGTACTGTGCTTTGCTATTATGACTTACTGGAGAGTTAATATCAGTTAATCCTTTAAAATGTGTATCTGTTTGGTTTTTGTAACTTCAAACAGAAGACCTGTTTCACTTTATGAAAGCTTTCTGTTGAATCAAGGCACTTTGGGTTTAGTTTTATTTTGATTGTTTTATTGCATGATTTTATCTTGGTGCTCGGTCTCGAGAACCTTATGTCCATGAGATGGAAAAAGTGATTTTTGTTCTTAATAATATATGTTAAGTGTAACTTTCACCACTCGGTTTATTGGAAATAAAGCTTATTAAGCAGGCTTATTGCTTATTTTCTCGAGACCTCTTTCCCTTTCTGACTGCTACCCCAATGCCATCTGATGTTGACAGTGCTTTTTAATTTTTGTTTTGTTTTGTTTTGATTGCCTTACTGGTTTCCTTCTCAGAATAACAACAATGACCATGCAGCTATGTCGGTAAGTAGACACAAGCTCTAGAAAAAAAAGCATGCACACGGAAAACTTAAAACTATGAACTGCCTGCAGGCTTATTGCTTCAGTACGGAGTAAACTATTAAAAAGCCCTATATTCGAATTGATCTACTCGCTGCTAAGTTGTGTAGCTGCATGCAGAATCCAAGTTGAAGACTAACCTTGGTCTTTTGGACATCAAGACAGAAGGAACCTTTTAAAGGCTCATAGAAACATGATAGGGCATGCATTGCATCTGAAATGAGATCATTCAAAGGAAACATAAGACCTATTGGATGTGAGGTCAGGTGTCAAAATGCAACTATGAGATCTGCATACGAAATAGGGTTAAAATGGCCAAATAGTGGCTGAGAATAAAGAGCTGGTGAAAGTTTCCTAGCCTCTTTCAAAAACATACTTTTTGAAGTTAGGAGAATGTCTGCACCCAAATGTATTTCTTGAAAAAAAAGATGATGGATTTCTTTAAAGGATTCATGCCCCAATTATTTTCAGGTCATCAACTTATTTTAAGAAGTTTATTTTAGTCCAACACAAATATTTGCATTATAATAAATAGTTGCTACTTTTAAAATAGAATTGCTGGCTTTTTGAAAATTGGGTTAGGGAAAAAAACCTCTCTTTTTAGAGTTTTCATTTGCCCGCAGCATGTTTTTCACCTGATAGCAGCGTTTCATACGATAGAATATCGTGTAAAAATTATCTGAAAGTCAAACTGGTTCCATATCTGTTATATCAAATTATGTACACATGCGCATATATTACTTGAAGGACTAAATAAAATTCAGCCTGTTTATCATTTACTCAAGAGTACAAATGTTTACTGACCGGCAAACAGTTAAGAGGAAGAGTGAAATGCTCTTGCAAACATGCAAAAAACTTAAAGTATATGTAGGGATAGATAGTAAAAAACGAAGGGGAGGCCGAAAGCTGCTAAACAGGAAGTAGCAAATCAGACATCAGTGAATGAGGCAGGTCAAAAATGCTTGCAATGTGGCCATCAAACTTGGCAAATTTGTGCTCTTGAGCTCATTCTTTCATTTGTTGTTAAAGAATGATTGAAACTTTACAGTGTGAACACAAACATACGAGACTTGGAGTATAATGTGCCTTAAAACTGTGCAGTGTGAAGTACTCACTTGTGCTTATCTCAGTGCAAACATGTTGCAGGAGCAGCATCCATCTGTTTTTCTTTTAACGATTTTAGAACAAGCATATTTATGTGTCCTGAAGCCTTGAATCTGAGGGAACCAAGGAAAGAAGGCATCTGGGGGAACCAAAGATTTATTTCACAGTCCCATATCATTCTACACTGTTTTTTTTTTTTGGGGGGGGGGATCAGACAAATCATTCAGTTGGATCCCAATGTTGATATCGCTAATGGGAGGCATTAAAGGTAAAGGTAGTCCCCTGACCCATGGGGTGATGTCACATCCCAGTGTCTACTAGACAGACTATGTTTACAGGGTGGTTTGCCAGTGCCTTCCCCAGTCGTCAACACTTGACCCCCAGCAAGCTGGGTACTAATTTTACCAACCTCGGAAGGATGGAAGGCTGAGTCAACCTGGAGCCGGCTACCTGAAACCGACTTCTGTCGGGATCGAACTCAGGTCGTGAGCTGAGGTTTTGACTACAGTACTGCAGCTTTCCGCTCTGTGCCACAGGGCTCCCTAATGGGAGGCATTAGTAGAGTAGAATTTCCCTCCCACATCAGCCCACTGTTCACCCTTGAATGCAGTTCCTAGGGAATAGGGGACCACGGGACAGCATAAGTGGTGAACCAGAGGCTTTTGCAGTGGGATTTGTCCTTCCTTTATTGATAGAAAATATAATCAGGATCCTACCCACAATTTGGTCTCCTGGAACCTTTTCAGTTTGTATGTGTGTTGCTGCTTGTAGAGAGCATGAGGAAAACGTCCTCCGGCACAAAGTCATTAACGTGCATGTTTAGGTTCATGTATGAAACAAAAGATAGATTTAGTGAAAGTGAGGAATGGCTTAGTCGTATCCTCCCCCCATGGTACAGGTTGTTTACATGAGGTATGTCAGATTAGTTGGCTGGAAACCACCATGGGGTACTAATTGCTTGAGGACTTTACCTTGTTTTTATTTAACTCTGAAGCAGCTTTAGTGACACTTGCATAATAAATCAATTAATTCAGTGGAATGTTATTTTATTGGGCAGAGTAACATTCGTAAGAACAAAATTAGTCTAGCAGCACCTTTAGAGACCAACAAAATTTTCCAGGGTATAAACATTCAAAGGATTATCTGCCAAAGTAAGCTTTGACTCAAAAAACCTTACACCCTGGATAATTTTGTTGTCCTCTTAAGAAGCTACTGGACTTGAAGTTTGTTTTGCTTCTTCAGACTAACATGGTTACCAACTTGAAACTATCTTCCTTAGAGTCTCTGGCAGCTATCTAGCCCAGAATTTACATATGGAATAAACATAACCAAAAGGTACCACTATCCCAGCTTCTGACTTACTGACCTTCACAACACTCCATTTCCTTGCCCATGGGGATTAGATGTATGTGTGGAGATGAAGAAGAAGAGTTGGTTTTTATATGCCAACTTTCTCCACCACTTAAGGAAGAATCAAGCTGGCTTACAATCATCTTCCCCTCCCCACAACAGACACCCTGTGAGGTAGGTGTGGCTGTGATAGCTGTGACTAGCCCAAGGTCACCTAGCTGGCTTCATGTGTAGGATAGGGAAACCAACCCGGTTCACCAGATTAGCATCTGCCGCTCATGTGGAGGAGTGGGGAATCAAACCAGTTTCTCCAGATCAGAGTCCATCGCTCCAAACCACCACTCTTAACCACCATGTTGGCTCTCCAGACAGATGCACACTATAATACCTTATAGCAAAAAGGGGGAACGCTGGGTTAGAATCAATGCCTAAGTTAGGCATTTGCTTTGGAGAAAGATTCCTACTATTGGAGGAAGGACTTCCAATGAAATATTTCTTAATTAATGGGAGGAGAACCATTGGATCCAACCTATTGTTAGATTGCTCTCTACTGAGGAAAAGGAAGTGAGTTGTTCTCTGCTGAAGGAGCTTGTATGCCGCAGTTAGTAATTGATCTTCGGACTTCTTACCCAGTTTCTCAACTAGAAGTTAAAACCAATTTACCCTTTGAGGGCTGCGTAGTTCTTATGGGCCCTTTGGTTTCTGCTGGCTCTGCTAATGATTTGTTAGTATGTTTTTGCTCTCACCCTGGAGTTCTTAAGAAATAAACATACCACAAATTGGTTTATAATGATGGAAGAAGCAGAGAGAAAATCAGTTATAATCTTCATTTCCTATGTAATCCTATTCTTGCATAATAAATGACAGATTTTGAACATTTGGAAAAAAATTTCTCGTGCATGGAATGAAATATGTAGTTGGTAAATGAGATTTTTGTGGGAAGAAAAAGTATGGTTGGAAACAAACCCTTTCTAAGATCCATCATATTCATTACTCAAAAAAAATTCTCATGGAAATAAAATTTTCATTCCTAACATCACAATCTAGCGCTTAAAATGTGTGAGCCAATGCATCTGCCTGCCTGTGATGTGTTGATTCACGCAGTACCTTAATAATTTATTAACTGGTTCATAAAATGTGTATTTTATTTGTTTACAAAATTTATATCCCACCTTTCTGCCCAATCAACACCACCAAAGCTCCTGGAAACTGGATGTTAGTCTGAAAATCTTAATTAACCACCTCTGTAGAGGAAAGGCCTGAAGGAAGCATTGCAAATTTTTCCAGCATACAGATTGAGGTAGTACATTTTGATCGGTCATCATAAAGCAATTGATGATCATTCTGAGGTTTTGTGTTTTAATGGAAAGTTGAAATTTAGTGCAGTTGAACAAACTAAGTTTTCTTTACATAAAAGAGTACCTACCAGCATAGTAAAATGTGTTTGAATTAAATGTTGGATTTGATGTATTAAAATGAAATCTACTTAACCCTTGCTTCAGTATTGTTTAAGTATGAAACTAGACTTTCGAATCTAGCAGATAACTTTTGTTGTTTCCTGTTTGCTTGGGGGATTGTCTTATTGTTCCTGTGATTGGCAGTAAAAGCCGCATTTCACAGCTTGCAGTGAGGAACTATTGGATAAAAGGCTGCGGTGCTCCGCAAGCGATATTCAGAAGCTGTCAATCAAAAGCCCACGTAGGCTCCTTAAAGAAAGAGGTTTCTTACTGATTCTTCCAAATGCCGTCTCATGCTGTCCTTGATTGGCACAGCCTGGCAGGGAGGATGGATGAATCTGTCACCGGCTGGTTAATTGTGTTGCTGGTCTCAGTCTGACATCAGGTCTTTGACTCTTAAGTGGCTCAATACAAAACAAATTAGCAGATTGTAGTCATATTTCTCATTCTATATGCTTTGACTTTGTTGAATGCAGTCCATAAATCATATTGACTGACACCCTAGTGAATGATGAAAGCTGCTTTTGAGACAGCTAGTGTGGGTCTAGAAAGCTGCACCGTGAAGGTGCCATGGAAGGATGCATATGGCTGACCCTTTGGGAATTTCCTCGGAGCCAAACGTCTCTTTACAGCAATTGTTCTTAAGAGAAAAGCTTTTGGATACTACAGAAAGGATTTAACATGTCAGCAGATTCTCTTTTACAAACTCCTTTGAAATATAAGAAGTTTGTCTAAGGGTTTTCTCTTTTTACAAACTTGTATTTCAGCAAATGTGGAAGGCTGGGTAAAATGTAGATGCCTAACTCCTAGCAGGTGTTCCTTTTTATATATGTATAAAAGAATCCTTATTTCTTAAGCTTTGGAAAGTTGGAATACAAAATACGTGTATTGGATGAATGTGTTTAATTTGAGGAAGGAAGGCAAAAAGTGTTAGTAGCTGTAGGGCATGAATGAAAAAAAACTGGGTTTTCCCTGGTTAAATATGTTTAATTGATGTGGCTATGTTAAACAATATTCTGATGCTAATCATTAAAGAGGATTTCAAAAGCAGCTGAACAATTTTAATTCAGTGTTTTAACTGATGATGATTGTGCTATTATACGTCCTTGAAAAAATGTATTTAAAAGAAACAGGAAGTACTGGTAACAAAACGTTTAGCTTGCTGCACTCTATAAACAGCGCTTTATTGATGAATATGAATTTGAATGAGTATCACATTAAACACAAATTTGGTTTGCCAGTTTTGTACACTTTCAGCTTGGAAGGGCCTGTATTTTGCCAAGTACATCTTTGAAAAGCCTTTGGTAAAGTGAGCAATAAAGAACAATTTCAGGTGCAGCTAAAGCTCAGAATTGCCTCCTCATCTTGCTCAAAAATGTAAACCAGAGACTCTGAACAATTCTGTTTCTTTCCCCTCCCTTTTGCTCTTCTTTGACTGTGCCCTGAGAGCAATAAGCCTGGAGTCCGAGTGCATAGTTAAAAGTGGTTGTGTTGATTTTTTAGGGTGTCGGCATTTGTGCATCACTTATAACAAACATTTAATACATTTGAATGAAAGCTAACAAAAGGAGTCATAGAAATTCACTTTCATCTTGAATCTGTTGTAATCTGTACTTTGTAATCCAGACCTATTGGCAGCTTTAAACTGCTGAAACGCATCGGTTTGGTGAATAAAGTGAAATGGAACATTGTACTGCAGTGCCGCCTACAACATGTTTACATGTGGGATTGAATTGGATGTTAAAATATTTTGATCTTGGTAGCTCAATTAATCAGCTTACTGTTATTACATTACAGTGGCACAAAAAATAGGGCACGGAGCCGGTTTGATGAAGCACTGTATGAAACCCAAATGCAGTTGTTCCATTAAATCAAAATGACATTTCCATTAAGTGTCTTAAATCTGCTACATTATAATTGAATTAAGTTAATTGGTTTGTTCTCCCTTCTCTCCCCCCCCTTCCCTCTTTCCTTTCTTTCCCCCATTCATATTGATATTGTTCTTTTTGGGGAATAGCCTTGCATGTCTCCCAGTGTGTAATTACCACTGGGTTTGGGAGACGTCGAAGCATGCTGGCTGTGCTTTGTTTCTTGCGTTATTTGTTGACACTCGGTCTGTTCCTGTCAAAGACATTGGCTTCAGAGCAGAGTTCAGTTTTTAAATTTCTGTTAAAGGATACCCATTAATTGGATGGGTCTACAGAATTTTTCCTTTCACAAATGTGAACATATTGCAACACACAAGGTAGACCTAGAAGTCGGGGGGGGGGGGGAACAAGAGGAATTTCGTAGCACTGACTTGTATGTATTTTTGGTTTAGCTGAACACAACTCACAACAATGTGTTGCCTGCAAAAACTTCACTTCATATGCAGTGAATATCAGGATCTGTTTTGCTGGGCACAGTCCTTTATCTCCTTTTGAAGCTTAATATTTATTGTATCAAAGAATGTACATACCATTGACAGATGTTATTTCTAAATAAAAACAGCTGTAGTACTCTAACTCGTGAACTAGCTACGTTTAATGGCAGCATCTTTTTTTTTCTAATGTGTTTCACCGTCTGAAATGATAGGAAGCCTAACTTATTAGGAACACATCAGATTTAGCTACAAAGGAAAGCTCTAATTCAAATTAAATGTGAGTAAAATGAGCTGGGATCCTAAGGTGTACGGATGCTTACTTGGATTAAACCTCATTGAACGTGATGGGGCTTACTTCTGAGTAAATGTGCAGTCAGTTCCCAGGATGATGTGTTAGCATTTTAACAGCTAGCTCTGATCATTTTTTTTAGAATAACCGCTGACAACAGCAGCTATTATGAATTACACCAAATGAATACCACACTGAAAATCTAGTAATTGGCACGTAGGTGAATTTTGAACAGCAGAGGGCTGTGTATGACTTGGAGAAGTTTGTATGACTTAGAGAAGTTTGTAGATGCAAATGAAAGTGGCAAAGAGTAGCAGAACCGTTCCAGTATGTGAAGGTGGAATGATGTAGTGTTTCAGAATGTCCATGTTGTTGATAATCCATAAGCATGTGTTTTCTGCTGTGTGACGCTGAAATACATAACGTGTCAGTTTTAATTGCTTTTGCATCATGTTCACAAATATTTCAGAGAACATGTATTTATGATACCTTTTGCAGTTATGCTGTTTGTAAGGGTTTGGGTATTGGTTTAAGAGTCTAACAGTGCAATACGCATCAGAGTTACAGCCTTCTAAACCCATAGAAGTGTAACTTCTTAGGATTGTCCTGTAAAGGAAGCTGTGCTGTAAAACAAAACTAAGAGTCCAGTCCTGAAGGGGGGATAGATCCGCGGCAGCCAGGAGTGGCAGAGCCGCCCTGCCTCCTTAGAGGCAGCTCCACCCCCGGAAACGTCCCAGAAACATCCCCCCACGCCAGTGTGGGCTTTCCCTTCCGGGAAAGCACTGCCAGTGTGGCTGTGCTGGTGGTGGGGGCCGGCGGTGCCCAGACGCCGGCGTGTTTGCCCCCACGCCAGCATAGATGCCACATTATTCCATGATAAAGTGGCACCTATGCTGGCATGGGGTCAAGCCAGCTCCAAAGGAGCTTCGCCCCCCTTCAGGAATGGGCTGTAATTGTTTATAATAGAAACATTAAAAATGGGTTTTTTGCCTTGAACTTAGTAAATGTAGGTGACAGTTACCCATTCTGATCCTGTGTACTTGTTTATTCTTGTTACCTTTCTTGATAGGGGAAAGTGGCACAGACTGCTTGTATGTCCGCTTGCCAGCATCTGTCAACTTCCCTGATGCAGATGCTATTGGATAACGACTTAAAACAAATAAGCATGGGGGCGATTCAGCAGTTTAACTTAGATGTCATACAGTGCGAATGTAAGTATGAGACTGAGTACTACACTAAGGTTGACGAACTTGCTTTTGCTTGTTGGATGTCGATCTACAATGTAAATGCCTTATTTGGAATGGGTGAATATGGAGAGTGGGAGAAGATATAATTTATCTTACTTAAGATGTGCCTTTTAGGGTTGATAGATTGACAGATGCCACCATAGGTTATACCACGAAGAGCTTCAGCTGCCCATTCCTCCAGACCACTTGGCAATCAAGTTGACAATCTCTTTGGAGGTTTCAGAGATTAGAATTCCATTGCCCTAAAATCGTTAAAAAAGCACAGACAGATATTCCTTTTCTGTTCTTACTCGGCTGTTTAAGCCATTCCACCTGTTGTCTTCCTCTACCTACTATCAGTCTCTTATTGCTGTTAGGCTAGAGGAAGGATTTTTTGCACAGCAAACAAAAGAAGATGTTAACAATATGTTGACAGCTTGTTCCAGGTTTAGCAGTATATTGCTTTGCTACCCAGTTAAGACCCTTTATCAGATTAGTTAGAGGTCTGGGCAGCAGAGTACCCAACTATCAATGTAAGCGTTTGGTATTTTACCTTTCAAGGATAGACCTAAAAATTTGCAGTACAAATTTTTGCATCATTGTCAAATGTGACAGAAGGTTTTTTAAATAAATAAATAAGCTCTAGGGTGAGTCTTTCCCATTGACCTGCAGCTGTATGCTTGTTTTCGAACCTGAATGTAAAACAAATGTTACAATTTCACGGAATTCTCTTGTTTCACAAACTATAGCCCAGACCCCAAACTATGGCTTGTTTCTTGCTGACAAACCCAGATTTAACCTGGATGCAGGCCTAAGGACTTCCAAGGCTTGCTCATAGAATGACAAAAGTATACATAATTTCATACAGCTGCTATATTTGAAAATCATCTCTGTACACAGTTCAGCTCTGGGAATTATCTCATGTGTACAGTATCCTTTTTCTGGCTGATAGGGATCCTTATCCAGGATGTAGCCAGATTTGGAGTGAGCTCCTCAGGATGTCAGTGGAGAAGATATGGTGGACTCAGATATAGAAGACTAGCCCTACAATCTCCATTAACACACACACACACACACACACACACGTTATATTATATAACCAGTTCATATATATGGAAGTGGTCATAAAAGATTGTGGTCTGGTGAGATTTTACCCCTGGTATAATGTTCCCTATTGTGAGGACTGGGACTGATCAAGAGTGGAAGGGTTGTAGGAATGCTACAGAATAGAACTGCCCTAAAATTTCAGAAGTTGGTGAGCTTTTAATCCAAATTAGTTGGATAACTGAAACCTAAATTCCTGACGACCTGCAGTTATGTCATCTTAATCCTGTTATCAAAGCGCAAGATAACCATTACTAAAGAGTATTATTTTTAATGATGGCGAAACTAGTGAAGACAGAAGTTCTCACCTATACCGAAATACAAAGATTCTCATTTAGAAGACTCAGTAGAATGTCAGTTTTGGTGAGGAAGAACTCACCAAGCAAAGAACGTACTCTCCTGGTTAAAGTAGGCAAAGGACAACCTGGTCTAGCTGATTTCCTGATGGTCTGGTTGCTTTTCATGCAATATACTGAGATTCCCAGCTGAGTCTCCCCCAACCCATGTAAAAATTCTTCAGTCTACACTGACTAAGGAATTATGATTACATTGGCATAGCTCTGATCTATTTGTGTGGTTTTTATATATTTGCATGCACATAGACACATGCATATGTTTAACTGTATCTTTGTGATTTGATCTTAATTGGGGGAAGGGTTTCAGGAGCTCTTGCTTTCTGAATTGTTTTGTTTCTTTCTTGAAAAAAAACAATTTTAAGTAAATCGACAGCCTTGAAACTGGTATTGTTTGGGGTATCTAGGTAAACATTCAGTTTCAGGCAGTTTCCCTCCTCCATAAAATTGTTATTACATACTACCTTGGGAAGACATGACCTCTTGTTCCATGGGCAACGCAATGCCAGAACATTGGGATGTGTATCAGAGAATATGTGCTACCAAACGTTGTTCCTAGAAAGTGTTAGTAGCCTAACATGTGATGGTAATCCACACTATAGTGGAATAGGAACTCGCTTTTGAATCAGAAAAAATCATTATTGTTTACCTGCTTGTTTTACAGTATTTGCAAGTTCTGAGCCAGTACCTGGATTCCAAGGAGAAACCTTACAGTTAGCATTCATTGACCTCAGACAAGTAAGATGTTTATAATACTCCTGTTACTTATACTTGTATCACATTTAATCATTGCCAAGTATTTGATTCATGGGCTTGGGGGATCCCAAGAGCCCTGTGACCAGCAGGAGTGGAGAGCAGGGCTGACTGAGTCATGAGCAGATTCTCTTCAACTATATCCCTTACAATTGTGGTGGGTTCTTGATTCTCAGGAGTGGTGTTGTGTGAGCACGAGCTGCTACAGTGGAAAGGGGAAAAGGAAAAAAGGGGGGAAATCTTGTGCTGTAAATTATGGCAACAAAAAAGAGAAAGAAACAGCACAGTGGCAACAATAGTCTAAACCAAAGCTTCTTAAACTGTGGGTCGCGACCCCATATGGGGTTGTGTAATTGAATGTGGGGGTCACGAAAAAATTGGCAACAGTAAATGGTAAAATTATATGTATACCAAAGAATTGTTTTAAAATAAATTTCTTTATGATTTATTATAACATTCATTTTTGGTGCTATTACACAAGTTGTTTTTTTTTTTTTGCTTTTGCTCCTATTATGGGAACGGTCCCCTTCCTTCCTTTCTGACCATATTCACTGTGTTTGCAGCAGTGTCTGCTGGTGGAGAAGGCAGAAAGAGTAAATAGGAGAATAATGGATGAGTGACATTCATTTATCAGTTATGGGAATTTTTCATTACCAAGGATGCTAATGGGACTTTTCAGGTTGTTTTTTCCATTCCTTTAGTACAAATACACACGCCTCCGAATTTATCACATAGACTTATTGGGATTGTAAAGCCAGTTAGTTTGCATATTTAAGGGTATGAATTTTAATGTCCTGTGGTCTTCCTAAGTAAATAACTTCCACAAATTCCTTTGGTATAGGTATATTATATTTTTACACATTTGAATACTTTGCATATTTATCCAATATCAACAGTATAGCAGCTAGATTCAAGTCTTGAAAGTTCATTCTCTGTAAATCTTGTTGGTCTCGAAGGTGCTACTGGACTTGAATCTAGCTGTTCTATTGCAGACCAATATGGCTACCCTCTGAAACTATCAACAATATAGTTTCCTTATCTAGACTTCTCCATGCCACGTTTCAAGCCATAGTTTGTATAAGTTTTTGCTTTGGTATTCTTTGTTTTTGCTTTGGTGTTTGTTGCTTTATTTGAGATGATCTTGGTGTCCTACCAAAGATCTTATTGAACAACTCCTCAATCTTCTGTACTATAATAAAAGTCTAATTCCTTGTTCAGAATTATTATGCAAAAGGGAAAAAATAAACCAAGCATTAAAACGCCATTACAAATATCTGTGATGGCACTACATTTTGGAATATTGGGTCTGTTTCCAACTACCTCATTTCAATAAGGGTTGTATTGTATCGAAACTGTATTGTATTGTATCGAAGAAGATGAAAGAATTGAATATACTGGAAATAAAACATTAAATTTATGGTACATGAAGCATAAAAATTACGAATGAAATGGTAAAGCAACAAAATTATTGGCTAATAAAATTAAAGGAGCTCAAAAGAAGAAATGAATCTTGGCGTTAAGAATTTCAGATGGTTAATTAATTAATAAACCAAAAGAAATCCTCAATTCCTTTTTGAAATTTTATGATAAATTATATGCTGACAAAGAGATAAGGAAAGAGGAGGTTAACCAATTTTGTCATTCAATAAATATCCCGCAACTGAAACCTGAAAGCCAGGAAATGTTAGATAGAGAGATATCATTAGAAGAGGTGGGAAGAACAGTTAATTTTTGAAAGATAGAGCAGCTCTAGGGAGTGCTCCAGGGAGTTTCACAACCGTATTTTATATGCGTTTTAAGGAAATATTGGCTCCTTATTTAGCGAAATTATTTAATGAAATAATGGAAGGGACTCCTTTACCACCTTCCTGATTAGAGTCTAAATTGGTACTAATCCCTAAACCGAATAAAGATCCTACCTCCAAGGAATTATACCATCCGATAACATTAATGAATTCGGATTATAAAATATTTACTAAAATTCTAGCAAGCAGGCTAAAATCATGCATTGCTTCGGTAATTACACAAGATCAATATGATTCAATAAACTGGAGATATTTTAAAAAGGTTACACAACAGTATGGGTTTGGCCAAAGATTTAATAATGCAATAGAAGCAATTTATACAAAATCCTGGGCAAGCATAACAATTAATAATAATGTCTCCAGGAAAGTAATAATAAATTGTGGCCCCAAACAAGGTTGCCCCCTCTCACCATTACTTTTTATTATGGCTGTAGAACCATTAGCTATTAAGCTCAGAGAGAACCAGAAGATTAAAGGCGTGAAATGTGGTGGAGAGGAAAATCTGGTAACTATGTATGCAGATGATGTGTTATTATCAATAACTGATTTAAAATTGGCAATTGACCCCTTAAAGAAGGAGTTTAGAACTTTTGCCCTTATTTCAGGTCTAAAAATAAACTTTGCCAAATCTAATCTAATGTGTCTAAATATTATTCCAAAAGTCCTATTAGAGGCGTCTCATAGTTTAAAAATACAACAGGTGCAGAAAGGTTTTAAATATTTAAGGATTACTATCCCAAAAAAATTGAATAAGGTATATAATTACAATTATAAGGTACTCTGGAGTCAAATAAATCAAGATTTGAAGGAATGGAAAAAGAAAAATAGTAGTATTTTCACAAGCATTACATGGGTCAAAATGTTTATCATCCCAAAGATATCATATTTATTTTGTGCTGCCATGTCATATAGATGAAAAAAAATTGAGGAATTGGCAAAAACAAATAGATCGGTATATTTTTCAGGTTAAAAATCCAAGATCTGCCAAGTTTTTGAGATACAGTGCACCTGGTAAAGGGGGTTGGGGTATACCAAATATTACATTATATTATACAGCATATCAGTTAAGGCATATTATTCCATTGGCCTCTTTATCTAAAGAAAGAAATAAGTTAAATATGGACCTATATTACTTAGAGAAAGTAGGTGGCCTTCAAACTCTGTTTCAAAATAAGAGAGGGAAGAATTTAAATACAACTCCTTGGTCTACGTTATATAGCCCGATTATAGGAGAGGGGCTGTGGCTTAATGGCAGAGCATCTGCTTGGCATGCAGAAGGTCCCAGGTTCAATCCCCGGCATCTCCAGTTAAAAGGGCTAGGCAAGTAGGTGATGTGAAAGACCTCAGCCTGAGACCTTGGAGAGCTGCTGCCAGTCTGAGTAGACAGTACTGACTTTGATGGACCAAGGGTCTGATTCTGTATAAGGCAGCTTCATGTGTTCATGTGTATGTGTTGGAACAAATGGAAAAAGAATTTATATCCGGCTTATTCCGCATTACTACCTTTTGTCCATCATCCAAATTTTGAGGTGTTAAGAGGCTATGGAAGGGAATTTGAAAAGATTCTTGATAAAAGGATGTTTTTAAAGAATGTTAAGAAAACGATAGAAGAGGAGGGGGAATTAATGGGCATTGAGGCTTTCCTCCCTAAACAAAGTCATTGGCTATGGAAATATCAAATAACTTCTTTTTTGAGTAAGAAGGAAATACAAGAACAAATGAAAAAGCCTTTGAATGACTTTGAGGAATTAGTTGATAAGATTGATGTAAAGGAAAGGAAATTGATTTCAAGAATATACAAGATATTAATTGAGCAGGAATATAAAACAGCATCATCATTAAAGATGATATGGGAAGGGGAGTTAAACACGAATTTGAGTGAGGAGCAGTGGAAGGAAATTTTTAAAAGACCCCCATTCAAATCGATATCCATGAAAATTCAGGAACATGGTATAAAAGTATTGCAGAAATGGCACTTTACCCCACAAAAATTACATCTTATAAATAAGGAAGTAAATAGGCATTGTTGGAGAGGATGTGGGGAAATTGGGACATTTATTCACATGTGGTGGGACTGTCCAGTTATACAAAAATATTGGAAAGAAAATTTTAAGGAAATTGAGGCGATTACCAAAGAAAAAATAGAACCCTCAGTGCAGATAGTTCTCCTGAATCTGTTTTTGAACGAAAATGGGAATTGTACACAGAAAACATAAGTAAGTTATTTTATTATGGCAGTGAGGTTGGTAATTGCCGCGAATTGGAAAATGGCAGAAAATATTACTTTGGACGGGTGGCGACAGAAAATAAAAATGTTCATGATTTTGGAAAAAAATCCTTTTAATTCCAGAGTAATTCAAGGATATAAGGTGGGGGAATAATTTAATAAGGTTTAGGGCAATTTGTTACTTTATTTTGGTAAAACCTATGACTGTAATATAAGTAATTTAATTAGGTAAACCAATATTTTTTGTCCTCTGAGACACCAGATGTTGGGGACAAACCAGAAGGTATCTACTGGCTTCGTGTCATTTGTTGCGTGCATCCAAATACAATTGACTGGCCACTGCTGAAAATCAATAGCTGGTCTAGATGGACCTTTGGTGTGATTCAACTAAATAACTCTTATGATTTCCATTGAAAATGCAGCTGAAATTATTTTTGGATGAATAACAATAATGGTAAAATGGTGAGATAAAAACACTGTAAAGGCTCTGATAGTATTTTTGAGCATGGCTGGGTCTTAAATATAGGAAACAAAATTGTTACTCTTCCCACACTATTAGGTTTCAGTCTTTCCTAAGCATTCACGATAGTTTCTGGAGAACTTCACAAAAAACAAATATCCCATCGCTTAAAGTCTAGTATTTCTATGAGCAAAAAGTTGCGAATTGCATAGCTGCTCAGTGATGAATGTATGCGTATAATGTATTTATACAGCTGTCAACTGGAATAATTATGCTATTATTATATATGCATAAATAGTAACTAGAAGATGATTTAATATTTTTGTAATATTGTGCACTAGACATGTGTGATGATAGGTGTGAATAAATGTGTAGATAAGATAACTGGTAAGAAAGAGTTTGAAAGGGACCATTTGATGTGATTTTTTTTTTAATTTCAGGTTAAAGTTAACTTGCTCCAGCATTAAAACAATCTTTATTCTATAGAATATAATCTTTCCTAAACATTTTTTTTGGACACAAATGTTACTTGAGATTGTTTATACTAGACCCCTTAGGTAGGTGGAAGCAGGAACACAGGAACAACCCTAGTGTTTCTTATTTGGGATTCACCTTTTGAATCCCTTTCTGTTACAAAATCTGATTATTATCAAATTTTTATCAAATAGATGTTCTGTTAATTACTTTGTCATTGTTGTCTACCTTATTCTCGCAACTACTTTGTGAGGCAGATTGCAGTGATAATTCTTAGTTAACATCCCGAAGAGGCTTGTGTGTCTGTACTAAATATGACATAATATTTTCTGTGTTTTAAGTGTTTGTTGGTAAGAGTTCTAGGCACAATCCAGATACTTAATGATAGCGAATCCCATACAACTCCATTTATTTTATTGCACTTTTGGATGCAGAAAGTAAATATCTGTCCCCTTTTTCTTGTCTTACCAGCCACTCATCATGATGATGTAAATCCTTTATAAAGAGCGACATTTAGTAAGGATTTAGTGCTCTTTCCTCCTCCTCTTCTTTATTTATGATCCATTTCTTTCCTAATAGGGCAGATGACAGTTCTTTTCAAGCCTACTTAGAAAGGCAACAGTGTCTTTTTTCAGAAAGTTCTCATAAGAGGTCATGCTTCTGTTTTTTGGTTTGAATTTGATACTGTTTCATGAATTGCAGGGTATGAAAGATAAGGAAGCGGGGTCCGGTGGTCAGGTCTTACCTGCCCACCCGGACTGTGCCCCGAGGTCAAACTCCTGATATTTGCTGTTCAGTACAGAGAAGCTGATGACAGGTAGAGGCTGATACAAGGGGAAAAGCTTGAACCATATCAAAGCTAAATGGCAAGAGAATTGGGGCTCAGTGAGAGACTGTAGCTAAAAGATGGATCAGCAGGATTGCCCTTTTTTTAAAAAAAGGAGCTGACCTGTGAGCAAAAAGACTTTATCGTCCTGCCAATCACATGCTTACTAATGGAAGCCAGTTATCTCAACAACAGCTTACTCCCTCTGTGTGATTTTCACAACAGTGTGCGAGATTAGCAAAAACAGGGCAGTGTGTGCTGGTGCTTTCTGCCACAAATAATAAATGTAACATGCATGATAGCTGGCTACAAAGCTTTAGTATTTAGAAGAAGTACTTGGGGCTGTTTCAAGACATGATAACATTTCCTATGAGAAAAGCCCTGTTGCACAGGAAATGTCTTGATTTATGTGATCTCTGATTTATGCTATCTCTGCAGCATAGCAATGTGCCAATCCACATGCTTGTTTCCATGAAGGAATCTTGTCATGTTGGAAGCGTACCTTCTATAATCACCCGAAATCAAGGCAAAGATCCTGAAGTGAAAATCTTCTAAGAACCACAAAAAATAGGCTCTTCTGCAGTCTAATAATGATTTAGTAGTTGGGTTTTAGCTGGTGCTACCAGGGTTGCCTATCTGCCCGGAATTACTATAGAAATGTTGATACATAAAAAGGGCGATGAATGCCATTCTTTTTATCTGAAAATTAAAAATGGTTAGAATATATGACTTCTAAATATGCTTAGAGCTCCCCACTCCATATTCAGAACAACAAGAAGAAGGAAAGTTCAGTAACTTGAGCACAGGCTTGCTTTCAAAAGGTGAATACTTTTTCTACCCCCCCCAAAGCTTTATGCATCCTGCATTTTGACGGTTCACTTAGTGAGAAAAATTCTTTTCTCTGCAGATAAACCATGAAATGTGTTTCGTAGTAAATGATTCAATTAAACTTGGAATGTCTAAGCCTACTTGTTTGTAGCAGTTGTCTCCGATGGGACATGATGTGGGATTCCTATTGCAAGGAGAGAGAATTTTAAAGTTCATTTTCAAACAGTCTTATTGTGATGAACACCTGCCATTAAAAACTGTTTGGACCAAGCCCCATTCCATTTCCTTTGCAGAGAGAATCTCTTTCCCCATGCTCCTCTTTTTTTTTCTTTTTGTTTGGACACTTAATAATAAATAGGGTGTTTTCCTGCCAATTGAGGTGACCCTATAGAGTTTTACACAAAACCCACTGGAATAAGTGATAGCAACTTGGCAGACACCTTTATGTTTGAGAACAGAATTTATCAGTCTGTACACATGAGCAAAAAATTCGTGGATGATTATTTATGAAATATCTGTTCATTTGCATGAGCAGAAAACTGCTATTCCTAAAAAGTACAGAATATAAATGGAGTGTTTGATTTGATGTTTGATTTTAATACTGTGTACTCAGAGAGTAAAGTTTATTGGATTTATCGAGTACAAAATACGTGCCCCCTTTCAAAAAAAAGATATCGCAGGCTGATCTTGTCAGATCTCAGAAGCTAAGTAGGGTCAGCGCTGGTCAGTATTTGGAAGGCAGACCACCAAAGAATACTCCGTGACGTGGAGGCAGGCAATGGCAAACCACCTCTGAACATCTCTTGCCTTGAAAATCCTACGGGGTTGCCATAAGTCAGCTGTGACTTGATGGCTTGAAATAAATAAATAAATAGAATGGAACATACAGCATCAAGAGAACACAATTACATTAGGAGTGTAATGTGGAAAGGAATACAGAATTTCCCGCTCACAAGGAAACTTGTATGCTCACTTAAGCTGTGGTGTAAGTCACCTTGCATGTGTTTGTGGCTTTTACTTTCTAAGTTAGAAAGAAGAAGAGTTGATTTTTGTACCCCGCTTTTTCTCTACCTTTAAGGAGTCTCAAAGCGGCTTACAATCACCTTTCCTTCCTCTCCCCACAACAGACACCTTGTGAAACTGGTGGGACTGAGAGAGTTCTGAGAGAGCTGTGACTGGCCCAGGGTCACCCAGCTGGCTTCATGTAGAGGAGTGGGGAATCAAACCCAGTTCTCCAGATTAGAGTCCGCCACTCTTAACCTTTATGTCACGCTGGCCTTCTTCTCTTGCTTCCCCACTCCAGGCAAACTGTCTTGTGGCTTAGAAGGAAGAGAAGGATGCTGAACTGGAACCACATCAATAAGTTCAGGAGCAAACTTGGTTTTCTTGCATATCTCTTAAAGACTTCCTATGATCACTCCTGCATGCTGTATAACCATTTCATGTCAGCAACACAAGACAGCCAGAAATAGTTATTAAATAATGATTAATGTCCGTATTTATTAATCTTTTGCTTTGAAGTTGTTTAAAGTTCACATCAGACTTGAATTTTACCGGGAGCAGTCTTGGGCCCCCTTTTTGTGTGTGTTTAATGGGGGATTTGAATTGGTCTTAAATTCCTATAGGAGCCCCTTCTGCTGTCTGTGTTAAAACCTCTGACAAGATAATTGTGTGTAAGACTTTTTAAAACTCTTCAGCTGTTGGTGTAAATTACTCGAAATAAGCTGGTATATCAGCAGTGCCATTCTAAGTAGAGACGTACATAAGTGCCATCAAGTCGCAACCAACTTATGGCAACCCCAGCAAGGGGCTTTCAAGAGGTGATTTGCCATTGCCTTCTTCTGCAGAGTCTTCCGTGATGGTCTCCCTCCAAGTACTGACCCTACTTAGCTTCTGAGATATGAAAAGATTGGTCTATACCATGCCATTTTCCATCCCCTTAAGTAGAATGGGCTTAAATCAGTGGGCTTAGAAGTGTGTAATTCTGCCTAGGGTTGCAGTGTAGATGATAAAACTATTCTTGGACTATACCGATCACAAAATTAATCAATACCTGTATTAAAAACTCTTTGCATATAGAATTTAGAAAGGTCCCCAATTAGTCTTGTCCCTCATTGTGTTGCACTTCACTTTATTGCGCTTCACAGATATTGTGTTTTTACAAATTGAAGATTTGTGGCAACCCTGCGTCAAGCAACTTTATGGTGCCATTTTTTCCAACAGGATGTGCTCATTTCATGTCTTTGTGTCCCATTTTTAGCAATAAAGTATTTTTAATTGAGGTACATACTTTTTAAAGACATAATGCTATTTCACACTTAATAGACTACAGTATAGTGTAACATAATTGTTATATGCACTAGGAAACAAAAATATGTGCGTGACTTGCTTTATTGCTGTGGTCTGGAAGTGATGCTTTTCATGGGGAAGCGTTTAAAACATGCTATCTCCACATATGCTGAGCTGATACAGTATAGGTATAGGTTTTCAGGTTAATCTGTTCTTGTGTATTGTGACCTTGAGTATCCACACTGTACACATTATTTAATAGACATTGAGCAGGCCAGTAGCGTGAAGAGGAGAGGTCAGTAGCATAATGATGCCAATCACAACCCATTCCTTGAGGAGGGCTTCACTCCACTTTCTTTTAAATTGTTTGTGTTAAAAGAATACAATATAGTTTCCTGGCCAAGTTCACATGTTTGCCAGGCATTGTGGGATTTGTACTTATATATTTACTGCTTTTGGGTTCTCCCAAAAGGTTTCATGCTTAGTCTTTTCCCTTCTCACCTATTGTGGTTTTTGTCCCATCATTATGGTCTGTTTTCCCTTCCTATTGTACAATACCTATTTTCCCATTTAAGTAATTATTTCCTGTGTCTATCAGATATCTTGCTGTAGTCCAAACCAAGCAGATCAACTCTGTTTCCCTTGTCCAGAAAACCAGGTTTGGTTTTTTTTGTTTAAAAAGACTAGTCAACCTTTGATCTCTTGGTGTCTTTCATCTCATTTGCCTTTTCCTTTTTAGAAAATTCAGGAAAGCAGCCTAAATCATGGACATTTTGAAGGGATTTAAGTTTACAGTTAATGAAGCTTGCTCTATGAAGTTTGATCCATTTCCCGCCCCCCAATATATCAGTGCCAAACTAAAAATACTCAGGTGAAAGAAGTTGAAAGTTCAAATGATGTAAAATTTATTCCCAGTAAGCTTAATTTAACTAAGGCAATAATACAGCTTAAACTTCTTTTCAGTTCAAATTACTTTAATGAAGGTGTTAATTACTGAGGGATTAACACTGCTTCCAAGTGATAATGGATGTAGTCAATCAATAAAGGGTTAGAATAATATGGTTTTAAGGAACACAAGAAGCTAGCAAAGGATTACTTGCTGGGAATGGATGATATTTCAAAGTAGCTGTTAAAGTAAATCTGAGTAGTAAGTGTCCCTCCCCTCCCCCCCCCCCCCCCACACACACTTTAAATCACAGCAGGTTTGAATTGTGAAATTCTTTCCCTGTCACTAGAGCAAAATATTTCTACTTAGGGTACAGTGACAAGTCAGAAGGGCCAAAGTAACTAAAGTTAACAGTAATCTAGTTTAAGTGGCAAAATACCAAAAAAAACCTCCCAAGTTAACATTGATTTCCAAAGTATGGGTAAAATTAAAATCAGTATACACCTGGATAAACTGGAATGCTGTTTGGACAGAGGGAAAGAGTGCTACATAGAGAAGGCAGTGAATATAAATACCTACTTGAAATGTAAATAATAATTATTGACTACAGGGGACCTTTACCTTTTAGTTAGTATGACTGTAGTGGAACAGTAGGAGTCTGATGGTCAAATTATTCACTGTGAGTTGCCAAAGGCTATAAAAACATTGGTTCACTGGCACATATTGGTGGAACACTGTGATTTAAGACTTGATATTGAATGGTTCTCCTTATTCTCAAGGTTGGTTCTTCTGTACCTTTTGTATGGTGTCCAGTAGGGATCCATCCTGTCTGTCTGTCTTTGTATGCAATGTCTGTATGAGGCAACTTGACGAGCTTTTATGGAGATACCGTATGTGCTGCTGATGAAGCCCACCTGTATTTTTCATCCAAAACATGACCTGTGGTAATCACTGTATTATACAGTGTCTGGCAAAAAGTTTGGGAACGAGAAATGAAAGAGCCACCCAAACATCCGTTCGGATAAAATGGAAGTGAAGACAGTAGGCAAGCCCTGCGATATGGGGGAGACTGGGAAATCCTTCATAGTTCCCTCCCTTTCCCCTTGTCACTCAGATCCACAGTTTTTGAATGCCCCCAGGGACGTTCAGCCACATCTGAAAGCCGAGGGCAGAGGTTGCCAGGGTCACCTTCCAGCCACATTTGAGAAGGCTATCTTTGTGCCAAGGATTATGGGGAGGGGGGCAGTGCTGGGATGCATCCAATCACTGGGCAATAGTCTTCTTGCATATCCATTAGCTCAAGAAGCCTGAGAGAGCGGTAGCAGGAATAGTAAATGCCAGGCAGACATAACGCTTATTCCAACAGTTTATAGTAGTTGCTTCCGACTTGCTAAATAGGAGCTTTTAGTGTTTGCTATACATGTACTTTGAAAAATAATGACTACTGCCTAAAAAGTAGATTCCACACTATTTTCCAGCCCCTTTTGCTGGCCATAATGGCCAAGGAATTCAGTCCAATGCCAGCTCATTTAAGATTGTTGACTAGTAATTAAAACTCTGCCCTTTATGGTATTGGAAAGGAAGATTCTTTGATTGCTACTTACTGACTTCTCTGTCACAGAATAATTGTGAGAATTAATATGACAGTACACCATTAAAAGCAAAGTTCCTTTGAATGACAAATGATGAAGAGAGAGAATCCGCACTCAGAGGTGTGTTGTTTCAGTTCCTTTGACTACTGAAAGACTGACATTCTCCTACGAATCTGCACATCCATGCAACTGTTTATAGTAGTTGCTTCCGACTTGCTAAAGAGGAGCTTTTAGTGCTTTCTGTACAAGTACACTGAAAAATCTAAAAAGTAGAAAAATAGCCAATAAATTATTTAAAAACCCCAAAACGGCACGATTAAAAAAAACTTGTTTAAAGCAATTAAATTAAAATAAAATTGCAATCAAGCAATTTGAAACTTCAATGCATAACAAAACGTTAGGAGAGGAAGAACAGTTGGTTTTTATATGCCAGCTTTCTCTACCACTTAATGAAGAATCAAACCAGCTTAAAATCACCTTCCTTTCCCCACCACAGACACCCTGTGAGGTAGGTGGGGCTGAGAGAGTGTGACTAGCCCAAGCTCACCCAGCTGGCTTCATGTGTAGGAGCGGGGAAACAAATCCAGTTCACCAGATTAGCCTCCACCGCTCAGGTGGAGGAGTGGGGAATCAAACCCGGTTCTCCAGGTCAGAGTCCATCGCTCCAAACCACCGCTCTTCACCACTAAACCAGGATGTTTTTTTAATTAAACACAAGTGAAACTACGGGCACAGATAAGTTAAAACTCTGGTGCCAAGCTGAATAGGTATTTTTATATCTTTATCTAGGGAACATTATTCTGAGGTAAAAAGAAGCTGAGGAAGAAAGATTTTTTGGGAGGAAAAGAAATCTTCATCAGGCAAACCTCTAAAAATTGGCACATATGCTGAACATTTAATAATCTGGAGACATCCTCACTGGGGACTGTCCCCAAGCATGAAATAATATATAATAATAGGAGAATTCAGTCTATTGTACTAACTGCTTCAGTATCAAAATTAACACACTACAAGCAGGATACTCTTTTTCTAAACTATAACATTTTCCCGTCCCCCATTTTTCCTCTTTCCCTTCCCTGAAAGCCGCTATAGCCTCTCCCCTTTCCTGCTTGTGTCTGACCTCCTCACCCACAAACCAACCTGCCTTTATCTGCCCCCATCTTCAGCTTTTCCTCCTTGCTCTTTCTGGCCGTCACTCACTGGGAAAATCCTGCGTGGTTCTGGCCACCAGACTGGGCCACACCCAGCTACATCATGACTCACCCAATGGGCTTCCATACCAGAATAGGGCTTTGAACCTAGGTCTCCCGGATCCTAGTTTGAAACTGACTACTACACCACACTGGCTTTTGTGGGGTGGCTCCTGTTCAACAGTAGCAAGAAGCTGGGCATTTGTGAGTTGTGGCTCTCAAGTGGTATCAAGTTGCCCAGTGGTTGTTGCCAGGCCAATGAATCTTCCTTCAAAGGCCAATGCAGCTCTAGAAAGGTCCCTCTTCCTGCCTTTACTGGCAGAAGCCAAGGCTTGGCGAACAGTTACCAACCTCCAGGTACAGCCTGGAGTTCTCTGATCATTACAATTCATCTCCAGAACAGAGAAATTAATTCCCTTGGAGGAAATTGCAGCTTTGGTGGATGGATTTTATGGGATCACATCCCTCTAGTCTAGCAGTCTGTGTGACACAGCGGCCAGCCTGTTATCCTGGAGGGCCAGCGAAAAGGGCATAGAGGCGAGATAAGGAACTAGTTTCTATGAACATTGGTGTGGAAATAAGCAGATTGAATATCATGCGAATGAAATATTCGTGCACTGGTTTTAAAACTATGATGAAGTACGGTATGTTCTTAATGCCAGTCAAAAGTGGGTTGTGAAAAAATGTGAAGAAATCTGCAGTGTTTTGTGGCCTTTTGATGACAAACATTTTGAGTGGAGGTTGCTTGTGTTGTCTTCACTGATACCTCTGTTGCCTCAATGACTTTTTGCATTTTATTTCTTCTTTCCCCCTTCTTCATGTCTCAATGTAGTCAGTGCTTATGCCTTCAAGCTTAAAAGCTTTGCTTTTGTGTTTCTGATTGTTCTGAATGATTTTTTTTCTGGGAGGACAGAGGGACACTTTTACTCAGGGAAAAAGACCTTATACAATGTTCAAGCACACCCCTTTAAACATGCCTGTCTTAGCTCAAACGCTGTCATAGCTCTTAGTTTCTTGTAAAATGACATCCCCAAAAAGTATTCTTCCCCTTTTGAAAATAATAGTTTCTATATTTTAAAATGTTAGTACCTTTATTGCATATAAATTGATATATGCATATGAACAGTTACATAGGGAACAGTGTCTTTTTGCAGGATTAATAAATGAATCAGATTGAAACAAACTAACTTCATCCAAGAAAACTGAATTGCTATGTTGCACACACTGTATAAAAATAGACTTGGAAGGATCTGAATCTCTGTAGTACGAAACTTAACCAAAATTAGAATTTACCATTCCTAAATGTTGCTGAATATTTTGTCATTGTAGATTGTTTCTGTTTCCTTTTAGTGATATGAGTGAAGCATGAAGTACGTTTAGAGTTCTGGCACAAAGATAAACAGCATCTCTTCCATAACTGTTGTAAAGAAACCAATTTCCATTAGAATTTCAAAAGAAGAATTGAATTTTAAACATACTTAAGCATTTAAATGAGGTTTACAACAAATTTTTACAAATACTTCTCAGTTTAACGAAAACAAGATTGAGAACCAAAAATTAAATAGGGATGTAACTTGCGGCAGCATATTTTTTTCCGACACGGTTTTGTGGGATGTTATTGGACAACAAGAAGATAAAATATGCTTGTGGCTTGCTCATGTAACCTCTGTGTGCTCCTTCCGTTGATGAAGGGGGAAAAAAGAAAAGAAATAGTGAACAACGTAACCTAACGATCTGAATGATGTACAACTTCTAATCCACCCAATTTTTACCTCTGCTGTTGTTTGTCATTTTGTGTAAAAGCACTCTGTGTTCAGGGTAAACGGGCTATGCAGGAACAACTTGGCCAGAACCCTTACCCTTTGGAGGCTTGAGCGTCTGCCAGACGGCTCCTTTTCAAGCTGTAAACTCAAAAAGATGGTTCATTTGCCACTGTTCCTGTTTACTCTTTAATGACGAGAGAGTAGGCACTACAGTGAAACTCAGTTTCTTTGCATCTATATTCAGAATTTCTAAGGTATAAATTAAGCCTGCTGTACTTAATCTTACCATCCTCACCAAGGTTTAGGCCCTTCATTTAAAAAAACATTAATGTTGGACTTTGAAAAATATTAATAGGATTAGCATCCAAATCTTATCCTGGTTCTTCTCGCAGAGCCAGGAGTCTTGTACAATATACTTCCCATGCTCACCTTGTAGAACGCTCCAGAGAAATGTATGCTGAAGAACGTTTGGATGCTCAAACCCTCCTGAGGAGCTATATTGATGATCTGGAGGTGGTGCACAGAATAATCTATACTTCCCATCAGCATACATCTGTCCCCCTGCCCCATATGTAGTCCTAAATTCATTTGAAGTTTTATACACACACACACACACACACACACACACACACACACACATACAGAGAGAGAGAATGAATTACTTATGAATGTAACAAGACCAGGCATCTCTAAGAATTTACCTCAGGGTTCAGGTTTGAGAAAACCATTTGCCCTTTGGGAGAGTTTAGATTGTGAAAGATTGAAATGATCCCAAATAACTTTTGGCTTGTCCTGAATGAAATAACCATTCCCTGTGGTTCAGCTGTTATAACCCCTGAGTTTACATATTTATATACACTTACAAACGTGCACGAGATTATATCCCCATTATAGCGACAGCTAATATCTTCACATAGGGATGCCAATTTGAAACAGATGTAGAAGTCTTACAAGGAAACATTTTTGTTCAAACATAATAATGCAGGAGTAAAACTTCTGAATAGTTTTTTTTATTTTAATTTGTCTTTGTCTACAGCGTATTAAAAAATAAAATCCATGTTAATGAATTTTCCCTCACAGATGTTTCATACAGTCTTCAGGTGTTCAGTTCTGTTGACACCAATAATAAGAGTCTGATGAAATTTCATTTTAAAAATGCATCCCTTAGAATAAATTTTAGCTGTAGATAACGTGGTATGGTTTGGGCGTGTTTGATGTATTGGAACAATTTGTCAGTGTTGCAAGTTATCTTTGATTGGGGAGAACCTTTCGAATTTAGAGAGCAATTCCTATGCCTAAACAATGCTGGAGTTAGATAAAAGTCAAAACCACTTTCTCACTTCACCTCACCCCCATACACTTGCGTTTCTGTGTAATGATCCTTACAACTATTAATTTTTGCACAATACTGACCAGTTGTGTTTCCTAAAAGGCAGCACTTTTCTTGTGGAAAAACCATAATTTCCTAGCACTAGAGATGTCATAATATGTTGTTCTCCCCTCCCCTCCTTTCCTATTGAATGATTCTATTTGTAATTGTGACTCTACCATGGAACCTGTAGAAATGTTGGCTAATTTATGTGATGTGATAAGTCATGAGATGATGCAACATCTTCCCAATGCCCATTCTATTGTGTGTCCTTTTTTAAACTTGTGTGTTTTTTTAATTAAAAATTTGAAGACTAAGCATTTTTCTTCAAACGTGGGAGCCCTTCAAGCAGTGCCTTGTATGAACAGTGAAGGAACATACACACAACATGCTTTTCCAAGTCATGGATCTGGTCACTTTTCTTAGCTTTTAAAAGGCAATGTGCTCCCTGCCCAACCATTCAAAACATCTTTAAATAAATAAAAACAGTTGCATTTTCATTTACAACTTTTAATAGCTCCGTTTAGGAGAGCTCCCGCATGAACACACATGAAGCTGCCTTATACTGAATCAGACCCTTGGTCCATCAAAGTCAGCATTGTCTACTCAGACAGGCAGCGGCTCTCCAGGGTCTCAGACCGGCAGCGGCTCTCCAGAGGTCTTCCACATCACCTACTTGCCTAGTCCCTTTAACTGGAGATGCTGGGGATTGAACCTGAGACCTTCTGCATGCTAAGCAGATGCTCTACCACTGAGCCATAGCCTTTCCCTTTAGTTAAGAGTCACAAAAAAATAAATGTTTGTTGCAAAGAAAGCTCTTTCTTCCTTAGCACAGCATTTTCTTCCACCACTAATGGGATGTGCAACCTTCTTGGCTCCTGTACGCAAAAAAGAAAAAAAAGAAAAAAAGGTAATGAAGATGTTGGTGTGCCAGTAAACAAAAGAAGGAGAAGAGAGGAGTGTTGTACTTGGGCAGATACAGTATGAGCAAGCACAGTTCCAGAGAGGCAGCCACACCTCAAGGTTTTCCTAGGACCCACCTGGCAGCTGCATGGGTCCGAACAACAATGACAGCCAAGCCTCCCATCGTCTCTCTTGTTTCCAGCCCTGCCAGCGCCTCAGGGACTCCTTTCGGTTGCTTGGGCAGAGAACCAGCTCTGAACACTGAGCGAAAAGGTCTGGCGTTGCTGCTGTTCAGTGCACGTGCCGAGAGCTGCTGCCTCCTGCGGTGTCCCATCCTCCGTAGGCCAGATAAAGGGCTCTGACGGACTTACAAAAAGGCCATGCAAAAAGGAAGAAAGAACACAAGCCTTTGCTTTAGTATTATTTGGGAAATCCCACAAACTTAGGTTGAGGACAGTAAAAAAAGTACCCTTTCCAGAACCTGCTGCTCCAGGCAAACTGCTTTTTAATCGCTTTTGCATATAACTCGCCTTTGGATATGACTCGGTCTTAATATTGACCTCAATAGTATGTCTGCAGATTGTGGCTCGTCAAGATCCTGTTTTTCTTGATGGCCCATGTTTTGCCCCTCTCTGTGTCTGAACCCTTAAACGGAGTTCTCACGCCCAACTGCTAGTGTAAGTTGTGGTATGGACTGTCCATGTAGTCCAGTGGCACAAGAGACACAGAATAGATGTGTGTGGGGCAGGGGCTGGTGTCTATCAGACAACTTTCTGTTGGCAAGGGAAATGCATAAATGCTTCATCATGTGGAATGGAATAGGCAGATTAGCCTTCAGCTGACTTTCAGGGCAAAGCAAAGTTTGAAAACAATCTTTTGAGATGTTTAATCGCAACATTTAGAAGCCTAAATGCACGAAGCCTAGAAGGCAGTTTAAAGACAGCTATAGTGGTGGCTTGACTTCAATATATTTTACTTTGGTGTTGGGTAGCAAGGGTGTTTTTTCTTCTTGTATTGACTGGATTTTGGAGCATTTGCTTGGGCAGTGTTTGAGGTAGAGACTAATTTATGAATGGGTTTGGTAACAGCTCTTAAATATTTTAAATTTGAAAAAGGTTTTCATCAAAGTAAGAGATGCTACTCATGATTGTGGCATCTTTTAAAACTGATATACTTGCACATAAAATCATAAAAGTTGAACGGTACCGTTTACATTGGCATAAATTCAGCAGTTACTAATCAGGAAATACCATGCCTCCTTTTAAATATTTTAATTACAAATTTTATCTGAATTTCAAAGAAGTAATTAGCAGTAATATGCAGTTTTCAGCAGGGGGCTTTCATACCATTAAAAAGAGATTGTTTACATCTGTGATCAAAGTCAAAATAGAACTAACAAAATTATAACATACTTCGTGAGCAGAACACGCATACTGTGTAAGTAATAGAATATTTCTTCAAGGTTATTTTTAATACTATCTCCAGGAAATTTATTTGAGTTTATTTAAAATACTATGTGTGGGATTTCTTTAAAAAAATTGTGCTTAGGGCAATATTTTATGAGACTTTGCATGTGTCAATTTATCTGTTTAAAATGATTAGGAGAACCGTGAATCTTCGGTTTTGTAGGGGTGTGTATATTACGTTTGGGAGGTGAATGGTTTTGAATATTTGAAAGTAAATAATAAAAATGCAGTCTACGGTAACCTAAAGTTTTTGACATAAGTATTCATGTCATCCAAGTTAGAGTAAGCTGAATTGATGGGTTCTTTCAGCAGTCTACGGGTATGCGCAGAGTTTTGTACTGAAAAGTTCTAATTTGCACTTTCCAATGAATTTAAAACTTTTTTAGATTTGTACCTACTTTAAAGAATGTTTGTGACCCTTTGACCCTTTTGTTATCCCTAATTCAGAAAGGCCTTTATTCTGTAAAGCTTAGGTATTAGAAAGAAAGAATGAAAGAAAGGAGTAAAAAAAAAAGTTAATGG
This sequence comes from Euleptes europaea, assembly GCF_029931775.1. Lineage (NCBI taxonomy): Eukaryota > Metazoa > Chordata > Lepidosauria > Squamata > Sphaerodactylidae > Euleptes > Euleptes europaea. The sequence continues at coordinate 80,661,618 of NC_079316.1, forward strand.
CATAACAGTCCTTTCTGATCACCCTGTGTAAGATGTTTATGCAAAATGTCAATGGAAGCAATTGGCCTAACAGTGTGACAACTTACTTTGCTTGGAAATGGGCTAATCTCCTGTTTGGGTTATCCAGAGGTCAGGTAGGGATTTCTTTTCGCGCTCCCCATAGTGAAGGGCAATACACTTTACAAGCTTTGTTGGGCTGCAGCCAAAATCCTCTGAGTTCTGATGAGTACCAGTTACCTGCCAAAGAAAATAGCATGCTTCCCCTAAGTATGTTTGCTGGAAAATAAAGCCCCATCTATTCCAAAGGCTCTTACTTCCTGAGAAGTGCGCATTGGATCCCAGTGATGCTCAAATACATACACATACTCAAGGTTGCTTAGTATGTTTTTTTTTGGGGGGGGTGTCAAATCACAGCTGAGTTATGGCGATCCCATGGGGTTTTCAAGGCAAGAGAGGTTCAAAGGTAGTTTGCCATTGCCTGCCTCCACATCATGAACCTGGTATTCTTTGATGGTCTCCCTTCCAAATACTGACCACGGCTGACCATGCTTAGCTTCTGAGATCTGACTAGATCAGGCTAGCTTGGGCTATCCAGGTCAGGGCTAGTATGTATTAGCTACCCCTTAATGCACTCTGTCTATGAGCCCCGTGGCGCAGAGTGGCAAGCTGCAATACTGCAGTCCAAGCTCTGCTCACGATCTGAGTTCGATCTTGACGGGAGTCAGTTTCAGGAAGCCGGCTCAAGGTTGACTCAGCCTTCCATCCTTCCAAGGTCGGTAAAATGAGTACCCAGCTTGCTGGGGGTAAAGGGAAGATGACTGAGGAAGGCACTGGCAAACCACCCTGTAAACAAAGTCTGCCTAGTAAACGTCGGGATGTGACGTCACCCCATGGGTCAGGAATGACCCGGTGCTTGCACAGGGGACCTTTACATTTTTAATGCACTCTAGTTACTCTTTCACATACAGTTAGATAGAGAATGAATTTTTACATTATATCAGCTTTTGTTCAGTGTGCCAGAAAATGTTTAAGAATACAGTAAGCGACAGGTAGTGATTTCCAGTTAATTAATACAGGACAAGTGGGTGTGGTGAAAACTTTTATGTTTAGGATCAAAGTGCCCAACTGGTAAATTTTCGACTTGATTTTCTCCTGCGGTCATTCCCAATGACTCTTTTAAAGGGTTGCCCGCTTGGGTTAGCCTGACCGACTCATCCAGGTTGATACCCTGGGAAACGTTGCTGGTCCTCAAGGTGCTGCTGGACTCAGATTTTGTAGGCCACTGTTCTCCTTTGAAAGGGCCCAGCATAGGCCTCGGCCTATCCCTCCCTGAAGTTCACGCAGCAGTCCACAATCAAACATTCTTCGGAGTTTGCCATCCTTGCCCTGTCACAGCAGGCTGGAACTCAATAAGTGCTCAGGCAAGCATGGCGGGCCCGTGAAATAGGCCTTGGCAGGGCTCATGCTGTGAACAACTGCCTCAGTGAATCAGCTTCTGTGTGTGTGTGTGTGTGTGTGTGTGTGTGTGTGTGTGTGTTTCCCTCCCTCTATTAATTATGCCCCAAGGCTGTGGAAAGGCAGCCTTTACCTGTTGAAACAGACGAAGCGCAAGTGTTCTGACACGTTTATCAGGCAAATTGTCCTCGACAAAAGGTAATTACACATGCAGTCAGGGCTAGGAGTAGCTGGTTGATTACAGGTTAATAAGCTGTTTAGCATATGGTACAATTTTGGGTTCAAGGAAAGTTGTGTAAATGTATCCAAAACCAAAAGCCGTGTAATGCCTTTTTGTGAAGGCCAAACAAGGTAATGTAATGTGGTGTGCAAGCTTTCCAGTTCTCCAGGACACTTCATAGGTATGGATGTTTACCCAAAAAAAAAAAAAAAAGTTGTGGGGGAAGAAAGAAAAAGATTTTTCAAACCATGTCAGAATCATGTATCTGATGCCTTTAGGGTTGCCAAACTCCAGGTACTGGGGAGAAAAATGGCACCTCTGTACTCGTACCAAAAGGTTTAGAAAAACAGTACAGGAAACTGTATATACACAAAGTGCAAATATTTATAAGCTACTGAGGTGAAACATAGACCATATACGTGACATATACACAACACAATTATATACAATATGTACAGTTCACACAAAAAATGTAGAGAAATTTCCAAAGGTCTCAGCTGAGTACCAAAAATATATAGAGGAAGTTCCAAAGGTCTCAACTGAGTACCAAATGAATGCTAATATTGTAATCCTTGTGTAAAGTTCATATAGAGCCACAATCATCGATGGATACGGCCGTTTCAGATCCACAGCAGTGGAAATCTTTCTTCAGTCCTTCAGAAGAAAGATTTCCACTGTTGTGGATCTGAAACGGCCGTATCCATCGATGATTGTGGCTCTATATGAACTTTACACAAGGATTACAATATTAGCATTCATTTGGTACTCAGTTGAGACCTTTGGAAATTTCTCTACATTTTTTTGTGTGAACTGTACATATTGTATATAATTGTGTTGTGTATATGTCACGTATATGGTCTATGTTTCACCTCAGTAGCTTATAAATATTTGCACTTTGTGTATATACAGTTTCCTGTACTGTTTTTCTAAAACTCCAGGTACTAGCTGGAGATCTCCTGCTATTACAATTGATCTCCAGCCAATAGAGATCAGTTCACCTGGGGAACAATGGCTGCTTTGGCAATTAGCCTCTATGGTATTGAAGTCCCTCCCCTCCCTAAACCCCACCCTCCTCAGGCTCCACCCCAGAAATCTCCCACCAGTGGTGAAGAGGGACCTGGCAATCCTAGATGCCTTGCTGGCCTCAGTGCATCAGGGTGTGGCTGGCTGGTAGCAGCCATGCTGGGAGCAGGAACCCAAAATGGAAGCCCAGCAATTGAAAATATAACACCACTAGTTTATCAAATGTCTCCAATCCCAGACAGAACACGTAAGTCCGTTAAAATGCTGAAAGCAAGGAGGGGAGAAGTAGTAGTCCTTATATTAAAAGGTAAATGTAGTCCCCTGTGCAAGCACCGGGTCATTACTGACTCATGATGGGGTGACGTCACATCCTGATGTTTACTAGGCAGACTACGTTTACGGGGTGATTTGCCATTGCCTTCCCCATTCATCTACACTTTACCCCCAGCAAACTGGGTACTCATATTACCGACTTCGGAAAGATGGAAGGCTGAGTCAATCTTGCCGGCTACCTGAAACCGACTTCTGTCGGGATCAAACTCAGGTCGTGAGCAGAGCTTTTGACTGCAGTACTGCAGCTTACTCTGCTCCACGGGGCAACCTTATATTAACAATACTTTAATTGGTGCACTACATAACTAATTGAAGGCAAAACATCTCCTTTCTGTATGGGATATTTGTATGTTTTTTTAAAAAAAAATTGCATACAGTGTTAAACCACACATATATCCTACTTTCCCAATTAATGTTCATTCGCATGAGTCTTTTCTGTATGTTGTCCAAACCCACTTGCTGGTCCTGTTAACGAATTAATTTGCAGCTTTCTTTCTGGCTTCTATGTCCTTAAAAAAAAACCTAATTCAGTTAGTTGAGAGTGTGATCATTAATAAGCCCCATGTCTTTCTGCCTTGGTTTGTTTTCCCCACTGATTGATGGGGGGGGGGGCGCACTTCTTTCTCTAGGAAGCAGCTACGTGGAGTGGAATTAGGGTTGCCAACCTCCAGGTACTAGCTGGAGATCTCCTGCTATTATAACTGATTTCTAGCCGATAGAGATCAGTTCACCTGGAGAAAATGGCCGCTTTGGCAGTTGGACTCTATGGCATTGAAGTCCCTTCCCTCCCCAAACCCTGCTCTTCTCAGGCTTCGCCTCAAAAACCTCCCACCGGAGGTGAAGAGGGACCTGGCGACCCTAAGTGGAATGCAAGTAGGCCTTGAATGTTCCAGAGAGATGTGGCCAGTGACACCTCATTGAATATGGCTGTTGACGTAGGCATCACACCCTTATTTATTCATTAAACTCAACATCAGTATATGGTTCATTTATACACCATTTTTTCCCTCCTCAATAGGGACCCAAAGGACGGTTTACAACATTCTCCCCTCCTCCATTTCATCCTCACAACAACCCTGTGAGTCAGGCTAGGCTGAGAGGGAGTAAATGGCCCAACGGTTGCCCAGCAGGGGGGGATTTGAACCTGGGGCTGCCGAATCATAGTCTGACACCTTAACCAATAAGCCACACTGGCTCTCAGATGACCCGCATCTGAAGAATAATTGGAGAGTTGGTTCAAAATCTCAGTGGCAACAATAGCTAACAGATCGTCTAAATCAGACTCGTAAACATATAACACACACACACCACATTTTTCAAAGTGAGGCTAAAAGAACCTCGTGACAGGAAGGGAAATGCTGAAGCACAAAGGTTATTCAAAGTGAGCGGCTAATGACCCCTTTTTATCTTGCAGCGAAATCGCTGAATTGGTTATTTGAAGGTTTGAACTGGGTTCCAATAGTGGGGCACCTAACGGTGGGGTCAGCTGCAGGAATTCCTGGCACAAGTGTCTTCCCACATCTTTTGTTCTTTTGATACTGGGTTGGCTGCTGCCTTAGCTCCTTGAGGCTCCAGATAGCAGGAATTAACTCCTTACTGGGCAGCAGATACAATAAATAGATTCTCAGGCATTTGTATGTTAGAAACGAGCAGAACTTTTAAAATGACGGGTTACTCCAATTCTTGGATCTCTACATGCCAAGCCTTGCACTCCGCCACCTTTTAAAGGGTGAAGTCAGGTACCCTGTATTATTTCTTCTCCGTTCAGTAGTTTGTTAGATAATTCTTTTAATAAGGACTGGGATCCTTTCTGCCCTAAAAGAATGACACGGAATAAGTGTATTGGGAGTAAAGTACCAATATCTTTTCTAAACATAGGGAAATATCAGGAGCTTTACAATCAAGTGAGCCCCATGTGTGAAACTATAAAATTTCTGAAGTTCCCACCTAATTTACCCAGAAGACTGATGTGCCTATTGATTATGGGAACTGCACTTAGAAACTACAAATATGCCTAAACACAGCTTGCTCCTAATTGCATATTCTTGGAAGTAGCACATTGTCCTAGAACACGCTTAGTCGCAAGTTAAGTATAGTTAACTCAAAACATAATTTCCCTGCAGTCGTTTTTTGTTCTGTAATATGCAGGAATGTGGATACTTTTGAAGAGTGGATCAGAAATTTGACTGCAGCTGAAGTAGACTGTGGTATCCGGTGTTCTATTTTAAACATGAAATCATTCTTGACTTAGTAAAAGACACATTTTCCTTTCACAATGTCCACATGTATTTGTGTACTACTTACGTGCCTTTTATGTACTGAATGTTTTCTCCCTTTTTCCCGTGATATTACAGATCTGCTGCTCTTCATCTGCTTATGCTTAACAAAGTAATAGAAGGGACATTGGGGGGGGCATTAAGGAGGCAAAGCCTGTATGTTGTTAGTACTATAAATGTAATTATGGTGGTAGTATAATATTGTGAGCAGTTTGTTCTGGTATGAAAGAGAGAGGGGTTAGGCTCAGTCCTTTTTTCAAGCCATAAAAATCACTTTCTCTGGAAAATTGAACAGAAAAAAATAAAATGTCACGTAAGAGATTTTGAAGCAGACCAAATTCTGTGTCTCCTGGATGCATTAGATGTGTAATGTATGAATCAAGGCTAACCACATCTTCTAATTATTGACGGTTTTGTTTCTGGATTTGTTTTAATTAGATGCCGCTCTATTAATTGTTTCAGATTGTTGATTTTGGTAGCTGCAGTGAGTGCCTTTATGGCAGAGAAGCAGGATAAAAACACTTAAATACAAATTTTAAAGTGTATATTTATTTTACAATATTTCTTCTGCATTCCTTCCATGATGCTTCTTCTCTATCCTTAAAAAAAATCTGTTAAAGGGGTTTAAGTTTCCCCCATTACAATTCTTGCTTGACTTTATAATGTTAAAAAGTGTGCCAGTTCTACGATAAGCAAATGTACATGAATTATGCACAGGAATTTGATCTGTGTGCTTTCTGTGTATGTGAACAAATTGTGATAAAGTAATATGAAACTGAAAAAAAATGGTTTCAGATTGGGGAATGGATCTTTCCATGCCTGGATCAGATTCTCTTGCAACAACTTCAGCTGAATCTGCATTTTTCATCCTCTCATGAGGAAGAAGTTCCCTTAAACTGTACCAAATTATCAGTGTAATCCTAAACAGAGTTGTACCTTTCAAAGCCTGCTGACATCAGAGTAGCATAAAATAACAGAGATGTTAAGAAGACTGCCGGATTCAACCTACCTTTAAAATTATTTGAAGCTGTTCCCCCCCCCCCCAATTGATTTTGTGCAGAAATCAGGAAGATAGGGAAAGCATCTTAAGCCTTTACAAAATAAGTTTGAGATCTATCTTGTCCCTCCCCATTTATATGCTAGCCCCCTTAGCAAGCGGAAAATCTCCGGCAGCTGTTCAGATCTGAGCTCTAAACTTTTAATTGAAGTGGAACAGAAAAATGATGACAACTTTATGAAGTTCCATTGGATGAACAAATCCAAAAGCAGGAGTGCCTAAAACTCATGATTTCAGCAAGCTTGTAACAGTGTTCAACAGTACAATTTGTCCCGGTTTAATTGGATTGGCAAAGAATCCAGCTGCTGCCAAACCATTCCAGAGAATTAAAGATACAAATAGATGAAACAAATTGCTCTTCCAGACTTGAAACTTTTCTAGCAGAATTCTGGCTGTGAGTGTTATCTGACTGAATTCAGAGGTCCTGATAATTCAGGAAAAAAAATGTTATCATTAAATGTTCACCATTAAATCTGCAGTAATGAAGGGAAGGTACTTGTCCATTCTGCATAATCAGAGAATATGTGCAGTTCAGTTTTATTCTAGCCCTTTTCTTTGGTGTCTTCTGTATGTAGCATACTTCAGCTTTTTTTTTTCAATTTTAAATTGAAATGGACAATATACTTCAGTTACCTTCTACATATCTGTACCTCATGTTTAATGCACACTTAATATTTAGCCATGTGAAATCAGATATTCAAAAACCAGCATAGTTAAGAAGCCATGGAACCGGGATACTATGTCTTTTGAGCATCTTTAATCCAGCGCTGTATGTTTGCTGTGATATTGTTTGATCTTGTGCTTTGCCATCTCTTTCTTTTCTAATTGCCTGTTTTGTTAGACACTGCCACCTACACAAAATCCTGATCATTTCTGGTGGGCAGCCCATGTTAGACCAAAGTAGCAGAATGAAATTCAAGTCCGGGAGCTTCTTGAAGACCAGCAAAAACTTTCCAGGGTGTAAGTTTTTGTGAGTCAAAAGCTTCCTTTGTCAGATATCTGGTATCTGACAAAAGGAGCTTTAGCTCATGAAAGGCTGTACCCTGTAAAATGTTGTTGGCCTTTAAGGTGCTACCGGACTTGAATTTTGTTCTATAAAATACTGAGATGATAGGAAATAACTGTAGAACGAATTGCAGCTGTTTTCTGGCTTTGTAAACTTGAGTTGCCATTTTGGGCAAGAAAGGCGATGTAAGAACATAAATATGCAAATTTCTCTTACCTGTTGTTTTGCCCTGACCTGGATGGCCCAGGCTAGCCTGATCTCAGAAGCTAAGCAGGGTTAGTATTTGGATGGGAGACCACCAAGGAATACCAGGGTTGCTGTGCAGAGGAAGGCACTGGCAAACCACCTCTGTTAGTCTCTTTCCATGAAAACCCCCCAAAAGGGGTTGCCATAAGTTGGCTGTGACTTGACGGCACTTTACAAACACACAGTAATTGTTTTAAGGTATTTTTTTCCCCTGAGAGGTTGTACTTTGTTTGAAATAGCATTGGTTTAGTGGTCTCTTGGAGATATTTTGTTGACAAATAATTTTAAAAGCTGCTAGCCATCAATGAAAAATTGTCATTTTGAAAATTCTGCAATTTGAATCCACTGGAATCGTGCCTAGGGTATATGTAACTGTGTTTTGCAGTTAAGGGCAGTCATTTTGTTCTCCCAACTCTCTTCTTTATGGAGAAATCAAGATGTCTAGGTGACCATTACTGCCCCTGTGCCTACACTAATATGGAGGAATCAAAGTGGAGAACTGCAGAGGGCAACCAGGGCTGGCTTATATCAGCTCCCCCCGCATGTGCCACAGTTTGGGAAGCTACTAAACCAAAGTTAAAGCTTTGCCATCCTTGTAAACAATTGTAATGTATAGCTGATGTATATTTTTGGCAGCAGCAACTGCTTTACGATTGGACTTGCCCTCAAATTCTTTTCCTGTTCCACCTTTATATTAATTACAGGATTTAAATCTCCTAGGATTACACTCCTCTTCTGTTTCAGTAGAAACGAACATGTTCACTGTGTTAGTTCTGATGCATTGTGAATCATAATGGCATCTCAAGCCAGATTAGAAAAGCCTACAGTGGTTATGTCATTTTGTATTTTAGTAATTGCATAGCTTCCATAATCAATATATAATAGATAAATACAACTATATCTAACATATACATTTAACATATATGATTTCTTTATCCTTCTGACAATCTCAAGTGAATGAGTGGATTATTTAAAGGATGTATTATCCTAACCAAACAAATCTACAGTTTCCCAGACATCTTATGATCTAATAGGCTTTTTAAAAAGAAAATATCACCTTGCTTCTATTTCTGACTTTTAAAATGTTTTAGCATCCTTTCTCCCCTAATGGATTATCTATTTTTGATAGCATAGATAAAACAGAGATTCTAATAAAAATAAAGGTCATAATTCCCCATCTTGGAGAGCAGAGTCCTAGTAAACGAATAGTGTAGGAACTCCTTGGCAATTTGAATTGCAAATACTCACATAATTAATTCAGGAACAGTGCAAAATATATTTTATATTTTTTTCTTTTGTAATCTTGAATTTAAACATATGTTATTTGTAATCTGTTTTAATATATCTCCCATACAGGCCATTAGTGCAGAAAACTCTTAACCAAGTAAGCAATACATTACATTAAATAGTGATCTAATTTGTTTTGCCGTAATGAACGGTTGACTTGCTGCCAGATTCTTCTGAATGTCTGCATCCTATAATCTGGACCTACCCAGGGACATAGCTGCAAAAAGCCCCATCGATATGAGAGTCACCCGTGATCCCACACAATGAGAGTACTAACCCTAGTTAAGAGTTGCAGGGCAGCCTGAAAGATACTTCAGCGGAAGTTGCCCAGGATAGAATCATTTGACGCATCCAGTCCAGGAAACTAATGGAAATGCCTTCCCTCCCATCTTCTGAATTGAGCTTTTACCTCGTACGTGAGTGGTGCCTTAATCTCCTCTGAGAGAATATTGCTGGGTTGCTCCAGTATCTGTAAGAGAGCTACACTTCAGTGAATTATTTTAATATTTAGTCTTGCAATATAACTTTAACCTATGTTTTAAAATTATGGTTTTTCTGTTAAGGCTGTAGATCTTGTGGGATGGCAGCAATATGATCATTTTAGTAGCTAATCCATTAAGATATTGTTTAATATTTCAGGAAGTGTGAGTACAAGTGATTTAGCTTGTTCTTCCATGAAGAACTTTCTTATGTGCAGAGAAAATATGGCTGCCTCATAAAGTATAGCGCCTGTCTTTGAAATCTCATATTGTAGTCAGGAAGGGGTTTTTAATGGCCAAGTGCACAATGATGAAGTGCATCAAACTCTTTTTTAGGAGTGTTAGTAGGTAGCGGTGTTCGTCTGTTGCCACAACAACAAACCAGGCTTATGGCGCCTTTCAAGATCAACAGATTTATTGAAGCGCAGACTTCCACAGGCTTCAATCTGCTTCTTCGAATGTAATAATGAAAGTTGGCTTTTGGAATATATTAATGTAAAAAGGAGCCCTGGGAAAATGCTTCATAGGCGTGATTCCTATCACATGATACTTCTCGAATCAGCCCTCTCAGCCCTTTGCTGGAGCTAATGCCTGCTTACCTGGGCTCCGGGCTAGCCAACTACTTTCACTGATGGCATGGCTGCTTGTTGCCAAACAGAACACCGAGGATTCAAATGACCAGGGCATGGTTGCAAAGGCCTTTGCAGTTTTTGCCTTCCCACAGCATTTAAGGACGCTTTCACAAATGCCGAATAATGCACTTTCAACCCACTTTCAGTGCACTTTGCAGCTGGATTTTACTGCGTGAAACTGCAAAATCCACTTGCAATCGATCATTGAAGTGGATTAAAAGTGCATTATTCAGCATGCGTGAAAGTGCCCCAAGAGTATATTCTCTCAAAGTGTACCTGGCTCATAGCTACAGCTACGTGTGGGACAGAGAACGAATGCTACAGCACAGAGCAGGGGCGTCGCTCTCCAGCCTCTTAGCTCCCTGTTCTGTCGGCCCCATCCTCACAGAGAGTTATCCCAACGTAACCCCTGAACCTGCTCTCAGGAGGGGAGAGGGAAGTTATAATTGGATGGCTTATGTAATTTGCTTGTATGCTTTGGTTCTCTGCAGCACGAAAAATTGGCTTCTGTAGCGTTCGGCAAAAGAAACTTTCTAGAATTAATGAGACCGCTGTGTTGCCATTCAACTGAGTGTGGAATTGGAGAAGGCCTGCAGCCACACTTTGCCCTTTTGCCTGTCCTTATAGTCCGCTCGCGTTGTGTAGTCTGCGGCTGGCCTGGCTTGCAACAGTTGTGGCCAGTTCATATATAATACGTATAACTCTTGGAACATAAAGTTCCTTATTTTTATATGCTCTCTCGTTCTCGTTGGGGGTGTATGCCGTTATTTTGCAGCTTGAGAATTTCAACTTCCTTTTAAAAAAAAAAAAGACAATTTGCTAGTTTTACTTATGACTGAAAACTTTTGTGAAAGTGTGTTGGGAGCTTATCTCACAGTAAAAAGGGGCAGAACGTACCTACTTCTGTGAGTGTCAGAAGCAGAATAAATTATGCAAAACAACAGGTGCACATTTGTATAATAATTTGTATATACTGCAGCATTCATCTTTGCTGGAGGCAGATTTTTTTTAAAAAAAGTTTAAGCATGAAGTACTGTAGTCCTGGCAAATAGATATATTTCTGTTTACTTTTGTGTTATTCCTCAATGCTCTGTGTTCCCTGTCTGTCCAGCATTAGTTTTCTTTGGATTGTAAAACATGTGGCACGAAATTAAATCCCACTGGAAAACAGTGGAGCTACTAGGAGTGCCTTGAGTAGGGCAGCTTTATTGTGGCTTAGGGCAGCTCATGATATGTTGGAGTTTTAGTACCAAGATAAGCTTCCAGCCTTCCCTTGCAAGCAGCTTTGCTTCTTAATATGCATGTGCTGTTGTCTTCAAGAGCCAGCGTGGTGTAGTGGTTAAGAGCAGTGGACTCTAATCTGAAGAACCAGGCTTGATTCCCCACTCCTCCACATGAGCGGTGGACTCTAATCTGGTGAACCGGGTTGGTTTCCCCACTCCTACCCATGAAGCCAGCTGGGTGACCTTGGGCTAGTCACAGCTCTCTTAGAGCTCTCTCAGCCTCACGTACCTCACAAGGTGTACGTTGTGGGGAGAAGGGAAGGAGATTGTAAGCCAGTTTGATTCTCCTTAAAAGGTAGAGAAAATCAGCATATAAAAACCAACTCTTCTTCTTCTTCTAATATTCCATTCTGGGACAAGGTGCTTGAGCAGATGGTGGCTATACAGCTTCAGGCAGTCTTGGAAGAAACAAGTTATCTAGACCCATTTCAATCTGGATTCAGGCTTGTTTGGGGATGGAAAAGGCCTTGGTCACCCTGAATGATTATCTTCTCTGGGAGCGTGATGAGGAATGTGGCCCCGTCGATTCTCCTGGAGCCCTTGGTGGCTTTCATTACCATCGACTGTGCTATCCTTCTGGAAAGGCTGTCTGGGCTGGGAGTAAGAGGCACCATGCTTTAGTGGTTCTACTGTTATTTGACCAACCAATTCCAGAAGGTGGTGCTGGGTGACTGCTGCTCAGAGAAGGAAAGGAGATTGTAAGCCTGTTTGAGTCTCCTTAAAAGGTAGAGAAAATCTGCATATGAAAACCAATTCTTCTTCATCATCATCCTAAAGACAGCAGATCAGATTTATGTAATAATGTGCCCCTAAACTGCAAATCTGCCAATAGTTTTCTGAGTTACTGGATATAGTTATGGGAAGCAAGAAAGGGAAAGGGGATAAGTATGGAAGGTCAGGTGGAATATACTGGGTTGCTTTTCCAGGGCCTGTGTGTCATGCTACACTTTCCTTAAACAGTAACCATGGAGAGTTCCATTTAATTTTTTCTCGGCTGGTGAAATGAGAAGGATCGACTACCCAGGTGCTTCCCTCATTTTGGTTACTTAGAAATGTTGACTATAAACAGGTGTCTGTTGAGTTCCATTTCTGTTCAGATGAAAGCCTATGTTGTATATTTGCCTACTGCAAAAATAAGTGATGACTACGTTCACATGGTGAGTTGTATCACATCCATGACGTTGGCTGCCCTTGACTGGAGTGATTCAGTCGTTCAAATTTTTAATGACTGAAGAGGTTTGTTTCACCTCCTTATCCCAACTATACGCCGAAACTAAATGTTCTCGGGGAAGAGGGACAACGGGGTTACTTTAACGTTTGTCAGGTTTTTCTTAAGCAGTTGGTATCCAATCTGTGCATTATTAAATGCAGGTTTGCCATACTGTTCTTAAGATATCCAAAGGGAAGCTTATTGGAGTGAGCCATTGTTAGAGCAGTCATTAATCTAGCTAATATCAAAACAAATTAGGGAGCACTTTATAGGTGGGGGGAGACAAAAAACTGATTACCTATTATACTCATTGGCAGATGGTGTGTATCTGGTGCATGTTATGGATAATGTTTTTATGTAGCGCGTTTGTCTTTTGGTCACATAATGTGAAAAATGTCGTTGTTAAATCCTTTCTCTTACCTTCTTAAAAACTCACAGTGCAGTGGTATTAATTTGATCCGAGTCCCACGGGTGCTTCACATAAATGGGGGGGAAATATTCTGCTGTAATGAAGTTTTTTCATTACAATGATTTGATCTTGACTGAAGGATAAGGAATAAAGAAAATCCAATATGTTAACCATGTTAGAAAACAGATGGGCCTTATTGTTTTAAAGATTGTGAGATTTGGGAGATATTGTGTGTGTGTGTGAAGTGCCGTCAAGTCGCAGCCGACTTATGGCGACCCTTTTGGGGGGTTTTCATGGCAAGGGACTAACAAAGGTGGTTTGCCAGTGCCTTCCTCTGCACAGCAACCCTGGTATTCCTTGGTGGTCTCCCATCCAAATACTAACCAGGGCTGATCCTGCTTAGCTTCTGAGATCTGACAAGATCAGGGTAGCGGGGGGGGGGGGGAGTTTGCTTTAAACTAACTTCTGCTTTCTCACTGATTTCTTCAATGGAGCTGCTTAGGATGGCAGATTTAATTGTATGATTTCATTCTTTGATCTCTGTCTGTTTGCTTACTCGCGTTTTGTATATGCTAGCGGTGGATTCCTAAGCAGAGTTATGCTCTTCTGAGTCCATTGAAGTCATTGGGTTGGGAAGGGTGTAACATTGTTCAGGATTGCACTATCAGCATCTGTGCAATTTAAGGAGGTTACCCTGTTTGAAGCTCCATGAAGTGATATTGCTGGTGGGGGTGGGGGTTGCCTGTCAGAAAGTAATGGATTAAGGCTGGAAGTACTACTAAAATGAGATTGACTTGTAGGGACAGTAAGATAAAAAGACTGACTGGTTCAGTGCCAGGAGGGCCTTAAAAGTGAGAAGTCCATTACCTAGAAGCCATTATGATAAGTCTCTTTTTTAAAAAGCTATTTGTCTATGTATATTATTGTTTGGCATCAGACTAGCTAACTTAGATATTTGGCATAGAAGAAGAGTAGATAGAAGAAGAAGAAGAGTTGGTTTTTATATGCTGACTTTCTCCACTACTTAAAGGAGAATCAAACCAGCTTACAATCACCTTCCCCTCCCCTCCCCTCCCCTGTGAGGTAGGTGAGGCTGAGAGAGTGTGACTAGCCCTCAGCTGGCTTCGTGTGCAGGAGTGGGGTGAACTGGAACCAACCCAGTTCACCAGATTAGCCTCCGCCGCTCATGTGGAGGAGTGGGGAATCAAACCCGGTTCTCCAGATCAGAGTCCACCATTCTTAACCCCGACAACCACGCTGGCTCTACATAGAATACATCATGAACTTTCCAAAGTTTGGCACTTATTTCTATGGCTGAGTGCTTGTAATGAAGCAAAGCATTCATAGTGGCAATAGATACAGTGTTATTATAAATACATTTTTGAAGGTACTCTTTCAGGAAAACGCAAATAGGATAATGTAGGGTTTCTTTTCCTTTTGGATTAAAAATGAGGCTTATTCCCCCACCCCCACCCCTGTTAAATACTATTCTGGTCTTGCTTTCTGCCTGCTGGTTAAAATGAAATGATACACAAACGTATTTGTCGAGCAGGCTTTTGATTCACCAGCAGTCGGTGGCTGTGTCTTCAGGACACCGTTAAAAAAAATATTGCCTGTCTTGTTCCAAGTTGTTTGAAACAAGAAAATGCAGTACCAGCATTTAAAAACTAACCGCTGGATCTTAAGCAGGTTGTTTGAAAGTAAAGCCTCTATATCCCTCTGGAAGCCGCTTCCGAGGCACAAAGAGACCAAGATTAACAGAGCTGGGAAAACGCCTCTGTGGTAAGTGTAGTCTTCGGCTACACTTACGGGGGCCTGCTGAGCAGAGGCTAACGTGAGGGGGGGCTCTTCACAGGTCCACGTGCTGAAATCTCTTGGGAAAGGAAGCGGGGCTGGTTTGGGTTCCCACCAGTTTGCCCCACACCTGAAAGCAAAATCCAAGGTTGCAGAATGCTCACACCTTAATAGGGAGCTAAAAGGGTTGGGTTCTCCTCTTAGGGGTTGAGTAGGGGCTAGAAGAAATAAGGTGGGGAAATGTTATCTCAGAGCTTGCAGTGCTGAACTTGGGCACCTGCTTCATAAGAACGTAAGAAAGGCCCTGCTGGATCAGGCCAAGGCCCATCAAGTCCAGCAGTCTGTTCACACAGTGGCCAGCCAGGTGCATGTAGGAAGCCCACCAACAAGACGACTGCAGCAGCAGCATTGTCCTGCCTGTGTTCTAAAGCACCCAATATAATAGGCATGCTCCTCTGATTCCTCCTCCTCCTCCTCCTTCATCATCATAATAATCAATTTCTGAAGCTGTTATGCTTCTATTATTAAAACATATTTCCCTTCTTTTACCCTCCCTTTACACTGAAGGGAAAAGTCAGTGCTTACAAGCTAGGGGAATGTGCAGGGATCCAGCTTTTCTTTTGAGCGTGGCTCATTCCAAAAGGACAGGCCAGGAGAGGGAATGGAAACGTGCTGCTTCAGAGACATATGCTGATGGTTCAGAAAGGCGGGCAAACTCATCTATCCAGAGAGGCTTTTCCCCTTCACCCTTCCCATGGCACTTTTTATCACCTAGACTCCTTTAGCGTGTTTTTGTTTTTCCATAAGCGTTTCTAGAAGATACTTTTCCATTGCTTGACAGCATTTGCTTAAGGTGGCAGAGAAAGAGGAAGGAGTAAATGGAATGGACCTTTTAATGAGTTCAGGATCGCCTTAGAGCAGTTCCTCAGTGGAACAGGCTTCCTCGGGAGGTGGTAAGTGCTCCTTCCCTGGAAGTTTTTAAGCAGAGGCTAGATGGCCATCTGTCAGCAATGCTGATTCTATGACCTTAGGCAGATCATGAGAGGGAGGGCATCTTGGCCATCTTCTGGACATGGAATAGGAGTAACTGAGGGTATAGGGGGAGGTAGTTGTGTGGGGAGATAGTTGTGAATTTCCTGCATTATGCAGGGGGTTGGACTAGATGACCCTCATGGTCCCTTCCAACTCTATGATTCTATGAGTTGGAACTGAAGATGCGGGGGATGCGATTGCTGAGTGTATCTCACAGGGGGACCCTAAGTTAGGTTTCCTCGAAACTGATCTCTGTGGATGTGCATTTGCAGACTCATATTAGCAAGATGCAGGGGAGGGGGTGGTGGCTCAAAGGTGCTTTCTCATCTTCTGAAGGTAGCATAACTTGTGAAAAGAGCTTCTGTTTCACAAAGTGGGAGGCCATCTCTGGGGGGGAGAGCTGGACTCCAAGGGTGTGCGCATGGTGCGTCGTTTCTTAAAACTAAGAGGGCAGGGCTCGAGCATGTTTGGGAGTAAAACCTAATACTTGATACTGTTGCATGACACGTATAATTTTTATTTCATTTTTTTCCTATATAGATGCAAGATCTTATATTTGTGTGTGTGTGTGTGTGTTTTTAACTGAAAGCCAGCCACATATGAAACGCAGGAGAGAAGTCCAGGTTTAGATTAAGGATGGGCGGAAGACTTGAAGGGC